>NW_024609873.1:19133919-19508400 GCF_016920785.2 Ixodes scapularis | reverse complement strand
GTAGAAATAATCCCGTTCTCTGAAGTTTACAAATTTTACAATTCGCGAAATTGGCGAAAATTAGGGGCTCGCGAACATTGATGGTTCTACAGTAATCATGCGTCACGTGATCACTCGACGTCACGGAGTGAAGGTATGCTGTTAAGTATTGTCACGTCACGTGACTCAGTGCGTCCTGTCGATTTAAATTGAGCACGTCACTATATTTCTTAACGTAGTTGACATTGTGTCCTAACATGAATCACGACACCGTGACGCACGTGATCTTCATGACCCCGAGTCGAGTGCTTGGGTTCATGACAATCAGTGTTACATTTGAGCAACGGTTAGTGTTCAATTAAAGATGATAATAGACCAACTAACATTATATCACGCTCAGCCCATACTCTATGCTTTGCAAATCCCAGCGCATGACTATGATGAACAGTGACGGTACATAATCAGCGTCAGTTCACGGGGCCGCTTGTTCTAATTGCAAGTAAAAGAAAGCGGCTTATTTCCTTTATTGTTTCCGTGTCTGCCATAGCGCGGATGGGAAAGCTAATGGGTGTTTTTGCAAGTTATCAACGTCAAGGATTACTTTTGTGCCGTAATTGCTGAAAGTAACCGAAATTTTGGCACGACCCATTTTACATGTATACCCATCGTTGAGGCAACAAAACATATTGCCGTTGTTGCTCAAGTTCCTCGGAATATTGTCCCTGTGAATAGAAGTATTGAAAGGACTAAGTCTTACTTATTAGTCCAATTTTACATACGCTCTAAATCTTACAGGACTGTCGTTCCGTGCACAAATATGATCGTCAAATTAACACCCCCAAACGGAGGCGTTCCTCAGAAATAAAACAGTATTCTGCGGACGAGCTACGCAAAAAATAAAATAGGGAGGGGGACTGTATAGTTTTAGTAACATAGTGTGTTATGAAAGTTCCCCTGCCCCGCATCTTCGAAGCAGACGAGAAAGCGGGGCCCCGGACACTACTTTGTTTGCAAAAACACTCTTTCCAGAAGGCGCATTTTTGTGGCGCTAGACAGTAGCGCCGTTCCTCACGACGCTGAACGAAGAATAAAAATGTGTGCTTTGCAGATACACAACTTGCACTGAGCGCAAACCGTCAGCAGCGTGCATTTAGCACACTGCAGAGCAGATGGTCCGAATTCACGGAATAGTCTCTGTCGCATATCGGATATGATTTTCTAAGCTAGAAAAAATCGCAATGACCACCAGCATAAGTTGCCAAGACGTCACGTGCAAACCACGTTAAACAACTTAGATTTTTGGTGAAACGCGATGTTTGCAACACCAGCAATAAATGTCCCAACAGTTGTGCAGTATATATAGCAGTTGCGCGATGATATACGGCAGCCTAAGAACTGTTAAAACGCATGACTGATAAAGCCCAGAGTTGTAAAGTAGGACCCAAAACAAGTGCACAGAAAACAGATTATAACAGCCTCACGAGGCAGTATATCGCCAAGTTGCAAGCTCATGCAAGCTGATACCCAAATGGGAATTATTTTATGAATCTAAGAGTCTTCGTCTGTCCTTCGCGCTATTTATGTATAATTAGGAGTGTAATTCTATGCAAGGACAGGACGAGCGGGTTGGTATGGATGATTAACCACATAAGCCTAAAGTGCATTTCCGTAGCATTATTTCGGAAACAGTGTGCTGGCAGAAGTCCTTGGCGATGTTCTTACAAAAACATCTCCAAACCTTGGACCTTCCTCAACCTTTCCGACTAAAGAATTCTGAGGACCTTATCCCAACGTTAGATAATTTGCATGCCGGTACGGGAACTGTTGGAGTGTTCTCTCTTGATGTAGAAGATTTTTATTATAATCTCAATGTGAAAACCATTCTGGGGTTTGTGTGTGAAGCCGTGCACTTAAGAGGCGTTATAGATTTTCAAAATTCCGGTGGCACTCTCACTCTCAGCATTTCTTGAGTTGATTCGCCTGTATCTTCAGTCCACCATAGTCGAACACAAGGGCAAAGTGTTCCTTCAAAAATCCGGTGTGTGCATAGGGTCGTGCCTAGCGCCCCTCCTAAGCGAAATCTTTGTTTCACGTTGACACAAAGATTCAATCAAACTTCGAGCAGGAATTTCCTGAAGCCAGGGCTTATCGCTACGTAGATGATTATCTTATAATTCATTCCACTAATTCAGATACCGCAGCGATTGAAAACGTTTTCCAGAAGAACTCCTTCGCGCTTACGTTCACAAAAGAGACCCCCTCATCTGAGGGATTACAGTTCCTTGATTTGAGATTGGTCCCCACCAGTGTCGGGATCTGCCGGTTTAATCAGCAAAGGTCTGCGAAGCCTGTCCGGCCTTTCAGCAGCTCGCACTCAAAAAAACGTAAAAACTGGTATTGCCCAAAACCTTATTGCTGCTGCCAAGTCCAAGTAGTGCCACCACCTTTCCGCAACTAATCTGTCCAATCAGATAGGCCGCCTTCTCAAGGCAGGTTACCCAAACGACTTGATCGAGCTTAACATCAAAAGACTTGTCACGGTGCCTCAATCCAAAAAGCCGCTCCTTCAAAGTCCGGCTTCGCGTGCATCTCCTACATTCATAGCATTTCGCATCGACTGAAATCAATAGCTCAGGGCTTCAACACCAACGTGGTTTTCTTGTGTAAGTTTAAATTGGCATCTATTTGCAAAAAAGTCAACATCCCCGGACCGGCGCCCCCTTGCCAAAAGAACCACAAAAGCTCTTAGGTTCCTTGCCGCAAAGAGTGTGTTTACTCAATTTCTATGTCCAGTGGTGTCCGATACATCGGCCAAACGGGGCGCTTCTTAAACGACCGCCTAAGAGATCACGCGAATGAGGTTAAAACAGTGGTCTCAAACGGTTCAGAGGTCATTCACCACCCGGTCGCCAAACACGCATCGGAATGTACTTCCTGCTCGGCCGTCCTTCCCTCCACTGCAAGAATCGGAGGTCACCCCTCGAGGTATGGTCGGACGATTCTAGAAGCCTTCGCCATGTGTCGATCCAAGGACAACATCGGTTCCCCTTCCATTGCCCTTTTGGAGAAGGAGATAAGATTTCTTACTTCGGAGCTTTTTTCCCCCACGTTCCCGACAGCGACGACGTACCCTTGACGGCATGGTGCTCCTCCTTTCCACCATTTTTTTCACCCCCCCCCCCCCCCCATTTCCTGCATCTAAGCAAACTCTTGGCGTCATTAAATGTTGTTGGCGGTTGGAAGTTTGTGTTTGTCCGTCCCTTCTCTTTTTCCTCCTCAAGTTTAATAATTCCATGCATCTCTATGTTTTAATCCGAAAGCATTAACTGTCCCATGGAGCGAGCCGATGTCATCAGTTTGAAGCGCGAAAACGGCACCTAGTTTTCCTGATCCCAAAGGTCCCATTGGCTGGCGCGCGGCGACGAGGCTCCCATTGGCCGCTTCGCGCGTCAGTTTCGAAGACCGCCGCCAGATTTTTGCTACGTGTCCGTGCCGCCAGGGGGCCGATAAAACTAACCACCGCAACAACATGCCACCCCGGGCCCCGCGCCGGTTAAAACGGACACGTTGGCGCGCGCTCGGAAACTGCTGCTCGTCTCGCCGCGGACCACCTTGCCGTCGCCTCCATCATCCACATCGTCGGCGGTGCTTCTGCTCGTCTCGCCGCCGACGACCAAGGCGCCGCCTCTAGCATCCACATCGTCGCCGGTGCTTCTGCCACAACTTGAAAACATTACTCGCGCCACAAAACTGAACGGATGACTTCGCGGCGTTCCATTGGACATTCATGCTTTCGCATTCGCAACTCATGAGAAGTGCTTAGGTGTCTTCCGACTTTTTTCGTTCTGCAGCAAGGCATTTTAGGTTTGGAAATCACCTCTTTCTGCATATTTTGTGTAGTTGCTTTCTGATCTAACACGTGAGAAAGAAGTCTTTTTTTACATTTCACACTCACATGAACAGTAACACATTTCCGCGGACTCAAAAGCTGACGTGCGATTGAGTACCGTCCTCCTGTGGCTGCCCCAAGCGGTTATGTGAGCTTCATAATTGATGAAACATAAATTTTATTACTTACTGAAGATTTAACAACCTACAAAAAGTCCGATAACCCCAAAGACATGCATCATTAGTAAATTTACCCCTAAATTATCTGAAAGGAGCTCCGCAAATATTTGCCGGCGTTCTTATCCTCGATAGGCACCTGTATAAGTGATTTGTAAGAGGATTAAACACATGTCTAATTTTGAAGCTAATTTAAATAACTCTGCATTCTTGAAACCTATATAACCTTTCAAACTAATAGAAGAATGTTACTGCCTCTTTTATTTGAGGAACAATAATTTTATGTGTCTGTGTGCCGGACAAAAACAGGGTACGTAGGGACCCGTGGCAGAACTACGATTATGCACGGAAACCGTCAGAGAGTGACCAATTAAGTAGGTGCCATGTCCAGTAGAGCATGAAATACTACTTTGTGCTATTTAACAAAAAATCACCAATTAGTAGGGGGGATGGCTTATTTACGAATCGAATTGACCGGCATCTTTTCAAGAACAAGCCTCAACAACCAGGCTATGACTGCTTATCCTGTATAAGAAAATGTTCACCTTGGTGAGCGCTATTTTTAAAGTCAAATCTGATCCGAGAATGGACGTGCTTATATATTAAAGCGACCAATTTTTATAACTTATTTCTGTAGGATTCTTCACCTGCATCACAGTACTGAGTGTAAACGATGCTGTTTAGGAAAACGAGCGTTGAGATTGCCGCTCAGTGTTTCTATAAAAAAAAAAGACTGAACGGGCTTGTCCTAAAACGTTCCTCGCATTTTGAAAATGTTATTGCTTTTAGTTTTAGCTCAGTTGTGTCATCATATATATATGGTGAAACGTAATTTGTAAACCATAATACACAGTATATATGGCGACTAGGTGCCCATTCCATGATTTTACGTACATGAATTAATTCTTTAGTTCGATGGACCAACTACGATTTAGGTTTGAATACTGCCGCAGCACGTGGTGACTAGCACTACTTCGGATGAAATGCTTTTTTCTAGGTTATTGCACATGCACAGCGCAGCACAGGTACTGCATTTTTTGTCTGTTTCTTTATGATGTCTGTGACAGTATTATTGCGTTTGTTTCATTTACTGTTAGTCTTTTTATGCACATATTTGTTTTAACAGACACATTGTTTTATTTACATTCCAATACGTACTTCCTACAATAATGCCCTCGTGGCGATGCAAGTACAGTGTAAATCAATGAATAAATACATAAATAAATAAATAAAATATACTGCAACATTTGGCGTAAACCTTTTGATTTAGGTACAATTTATGTGACTCTGGTTAACAAAGAGATGTTAAGTTTTATAAACAATAAGTTTGTATGTTAACATAGTTTTTATTTTATTGTTGTGTCCATATTTAATAAGGAAATTTCACAACGAAAATAATTTTTGGAGAAGGGGAATAAGAGGGACAAAGGAGAAACATTTGCCTGGTCCGGGTATCGAACCCGGGACCTCTCCATTTCCGGTGGAGCGCTCTACTAACTGAGCTAACCAGGGGCTAGACGTCAGTAGAGCAAACAGGTTTTATCAGCTGTCAGCAGTCTAACGCCTACAAGGCTGAAAGGCTTAGAATTTTAAGGTTATGCTTATATTGCAATTAAATTCAAAGGTGCAAGCGATCTGGACAAGAATTATGAAAATAATCCCTGTAGAAGAGGAACAAGAGTACCTGAAATGTGCAAGAGTAATTGACTAGAAGTGGATTTCACGAGCTATAGAAATAAAACTACCGAGTTAATCGTTTCACGCCGGAAATAGTGCCTATTAGTATTGCCATAACAACGCGGAAAAAATAGTTTTCATTTAGCGTTTCAAACCAGTTTGAACCGCTTCCAGCCGGTCCGAACCGGTTTGAACCGTTACTTTGGTTATCGGAACTGAACCGAAAGCCGTGAACCCGAACCAAACAGATAAAAATTTCACTTTGACACTTTGGATGGAAGCCTGGCGGTCTTCAAATGACTCTGTCGGCGACGATGGTTGTGATGGTAATTCTGAAGCAAACGAGTAAAGTTGCTGAGCGGCAGGCTCGGGGTGTTTAAGGGGAGCAGTAGTCTAGATCCCGAGCTCCCTCTGGGAAACGTCGTCCAAGTGAATTATCAGAATCCTGGCCCTCCTTTCCGCATCGCCGGTCGAATGAGCCCACTCTGCCATAGGCGGTGATCTCTCCATTACAGGCAGATGCTGGATGACGGTTCGTCAAAGTGCTGCAAGGGTTTCGCACTCCCAGACCTCATGGAAGAGCCTGAGCATGTCTCCTGGACCCATGCAACGCTGGCAGCCCGGATCAGGCGGGACGGCGTAATTCTCTCTTTTGTATTGAGAGTGCTGAATTCTATATTATAGATCACTCGAGGCGTGACTGCCTCACCCGTCCCGATCCGGTAGAGGGTGACGGTTTCCCGCCCCCGGAGGGTGTTGTCTGGGATCGAACCGTACGGTAGCTGTCATGAGCCTTGTGAGTCCTGTTTCCTTCGCAGCCGTTCCCTTCTCATTTCTTCTCTCGGCTCCTATTCTTCGAGGCCGTTATGTCTGCCGTTGTCGTCGTCGTTGGATATGGGCTGCCCCTGCAGTGGTGATGGAGTGGTGGGAAGGTTTTTAGCTGCATAGCACAGCCCGCTCCTCTCGTGGGCAGTCTTGTTCCCGGGGATCCACTGATGTGCGGGAACCCACCCGATGTCGAAGGTCAGTCCATGGGACCTTTGCCACTGCATTGCCGAGGCGTACAGCTCGTCGGTGGTGGAACTGCAAGTCGTCCTCTGTTTTGTGATGTTTCTAAGCATGGACGGTGATTCCGTGTAGGGCGATTACCTTGCAGTTGTGTGCTCCCACTTGTGCGGCGGTCTGCATTCCGACAGGAACTTCCTTGGTCTCTTTTATCGAGCAAGGAAGCTGAGTTGGTATTTAGACCTCGTGACGTCAATTTCCCAGCTAAACATAGCTTGGCAACTACATTGGTGTTTTAGGTCACATGACGTTAACTATCCCGCCAAGCGTAGCAGGGAAATGCACGGAGGGACCAACGGAAGGATACTTTTCCGTTAGAACGCATTTCATGAGTTAAAACGTAATGCTTCTGACAGGTCAAACAACATCACCGTAAGGCCAGTCCATACTTCTGTTTGACTACGGCCGACGTCAACACGACCGGTTTTTAAGCCTGCTGTGACGGCTTACGACCGGGTGGGCTGCTGTTGAGCAGGTCGTAAGCCGTCCCAAGTTGTTTAAAAACCGGTTTTAGCCTCCGCGCTCCAAACGGGCATTTGGTCAGATAGGAAATGAAACTAAGCGACACCTGAGGTTTAAATTTGTTTTGTTTTGTTTAAGTAACAATACGACAGACGTGATATTGACAGATACAGCACTTCAGAGACCCGGCTGGTTGGTTTAAGGGGGGACACCACCTTAAATTGCAATTTTTGAGAAAAAAACTACTTTTCTTATTTTTGTGTATCGTGGTTCCGCAACGAATAATGTATGCTCCTGAAAATTTTTATTGCAATATCTAAAGTATTTACGGAGAAATAAAACATTTTCAGTGAGCCAACGATGCAAAATCAAGTGTTTTTGAAATGTGAAGCTACTGTTTTCTATTTTCAAACTGCTGTAGCTATAAATCGGTATACCCTAGAATGATGATCATACTCTGGTTGGAAAGAGCATTTCTTCACAGTTTCAGTACATTAAATATCTTTAACCGAGAGTAAATTCTATTTGGGCAAGAACACCATAAAAGTCCAGCTTTCACGCAGAAGAGACTATGCATGTGGACAAGAATCGAAAAGTTCACCCTGGCTGAACACAAAACTGACCAAAAACCAGCATTAATGTATAGAACGTCATGTGGGTTTGTCTGCTTTCTATTTTGATGATGCTTGCCCATCCCATATTTGCTGATATTGGTTCGTCTATTGCAAGCATACCCAATTCCTCACTCATTTCACAATCAATGTCCAGATGCCGACAACAAAACGACACTCAAAGAAAGCGTTTTAAGCTCGAGTCACTCAGCAAAGCCGTGCTGGAGATTGCGTGTAAGCAGAAGGTGCCATTTCGCTCTTGGTGCCTTTTAGTTGCTACCACCACCAGTAAAAGCAAGTGGTGTGGAAACTGTAAACGGGTTTTTCTCAGTTTCACTTTTTTGCAGCAACTTTTGTTTTAGGAAATCTATCATTTCAATGAAACGCTGAATGTATTCTTTACTGTTGATGTTTCTGAACTGAACTTTGTTGGAGAAGGAGGCTAGATATTAATTTCTCTACTTAACTAAAGTTCTCATTGCCAAAAAGTAGAGTTTTGATGAGGAGAAAATGCCCCATTATATGGAATGCTCTTCAAATTGCAATTTTGCATTAACAAAACAGATTTTAAGGCGAAAAATAGACAGCCCCCCCACCATATGTTCTAGTTAAAGCTGAAGCTTAGAAATGCTCAATATTCTCCAGCAATTTTATACGATAGATTTCCTTGCCACGTGAGGCGACTTACATTAATAGCTGCGTACGTCCCCCTGTAGCTTATCGGAAAATAGACCTACAGGGATGAAATTTCATAGAGTGCATTTAGATAACGAGATAAATAAACAACCCTCCAAATTTCATGAATATTGAGCAACTGCTTTAAAAATCAACACTTGAAAGTGGTGTCACGCCTTAGGCACAAATACCGCGCGTTAAGAATCTGCAATGATACCGTCGTCGTGCTTTCTGTCTATGCCCCTGTGTATCGTGGGGCGGCTTAACTTAACGTTGTCTGGTAGGCTAACAATCCGCTAAAGGTCTTACAACGTCTGAGAATATATTGTTAAACTATTGTGCCGACACTGCCATTTCGACAGTGGGCACTTTGCGACCAGTCACAACTTCAAATGGCCACCGAAAGCTGAACAGCATATAATATGCAAACACTCGTCTCCTTAATTTAAGGCATGTAGCATTTCCTAATCCACATTAGCCTAGATCGCGAATATTGTTTAAGTTAGCATTACATTCTTAGCCGCTATGACTTAGTTGCATGCCAGACTCGAACTGGTGATTACATTTAATCGTCTTCCAAAGTATTTCACGCTTTTCTATAGGGTGATCAGACATGTCTGCATTAAGGTATGAAGAATGCTAAACGCAACATTGATAAGATTGCCCCCATGTCGTAAATTACCTGTTAAACCTTAGTGCAGAGCGGTTATCCTTTAGCACTCATTATATCGAGGCCACCTGATATACTACACGTTTTTGCTTTTCGACTGAAAGAAAAAAAAGTAAACATTGTTGAATGCATGTCCATATAGTTGCACATCTGGACGCTAACTGATGGAGGAGCGTTTTCGCCAAATTTATTTTTTATTTTGTTCCTTTAACTGGCAGCAAGGTAAAACACTTGTTTTTTATGTTAAATCATTCAGATTTTGTTTTCATTTAAATACATCAATTTAAATCATTTCAGCAAAAAAAGAGTTACTTTTTATCTCTAGATTTGTGTTCTTAATGGCTGCCTGATATAAATATTTTCTGGTTGAACATTTTTTCTTCAAAAACAAAAGAAATGCCCGTGGCAACCGAACACTGATCAACAAACGGTAAGTAGAAAATATATTCAGTATTATATTGGGGGAGAAGTGTTTGTTTTAAACTACCATAGCCAAATCGGCGGAACTGAAACCATGATATAATTTATAATTTAAGTAATGATTTATATCACCTTAACTTTTATTCGTCACCCTCATTCAAAGATATCGCTTAGTGAAATACTGCTTGAGGTAAGGCGGTGACGACAAGAAATAATATCTTACAAAACATAGAAACATGGGAACATGATCGCACTTTTTACTGATCTTCACTTCATAGTATCAAACGCAAAGGTAGGCAAGCTAGTACACATTGCACAAAAATATTTTGTATTGTATTGCCAAATTTGAAGAGCAAACATATACTCAATGTATACGAATCCAAACTTTCGCACATGATCTTAAAGACTAAATTATCTGTGTTAAACTCATGCAGATAAAAGTTAAGAATGCTCCAGAAACGCCGCCTCCAGTGAAACCGAGAATAATCAGGGATCTTATTCTCACTGACTGTTCCTTTGACTTTTTCTAAAAGCAGGGAAAAATATGTTTTTGTAACTACACCAGGGGTCAACTCTGAATCTATTTATATTGAATTGGGTGGTTACTCATGCATATTTCGAAAATATCTGAGAGCAATTCAAACACAAGAAGGCACTTTTTAAAAAAATAATTTCACTTACCGAAAGTATATTAATTTAAAGACAATAATTGCAAACTCCCAGACTCCATGGCTCCAAACCTCACTCCTAAGATTACCTAATAAAAAGAAAGGCCTTCCTAGAGCCACCAGGAGACCATTCTGTCCAGTTCGCTGGAAGAAATATTCCTTTACTGCCGAGGACTACAACCCTATGGGAAAAACGTACAGTAGGCAAACCTGCTGCTTGTGCAGTTCTGCCACGACACCACCTTAATTTTTTGTTATTATGCATGCAGCTAGTTTGGTTTGGCGTTCTGCATAACTGGAGATACCGCCACCGTTATGGCTCCGGGTCTGTCTATACTGGCACCCAGTTTGCTTGCCGATATGATTCGGTGTGGCTGGTATGATTTTGCGTCCGATGACGTAGGCGACCACAATCTTTCCACCAAAACACTTATACCACAGGACTACCGGTATAACCAATTCATACATGCAGAAAGACGACCGCCATCTTCCAACTAAAACGTCCATCGTTTACCACCGGTATCGTTACATACAACATACATGTCGAAAAAGAACATAAGCCGCGTTTACATGAATGCGACTTAGCCGCATTGAATCCAGTTGCCGCATTCAATATGCGGTCATGTAAACGGCATAATGCGAAAAGAAAGCGCATCGCATTAAACTCGCTAGACAGAGGTGGATCAAGATGGCGAGTGCGCATTCATTCAGCCCATGTAAACGGAGGTCGCATCGCATTTTGGAACGGGGAGGATTATAGGAAGGCGCTCGCTGCGGGAGCGAGCGAACAGCTGAGAACATGGCGGCGGCCAACCTCGTCGGCAGCGCGGAGGGCGGTTCCGCGCCGCCGACGAGAACAAACGCAAGCTCTTATTGCAATCATAAGTAAGCGGAATATAGCGGAGCTGCTCGGTGAGGGCGCCCCGTCCAAACCTTTGCGAAGTACGACTTGCGCGTCCGAAGGGGTCACAAAGACTTCGGTGCAAGCACGAACGACACCGAGAGCCCCGAGCACTGTAGAGCACTGCATGGTAGCGCAGAACGAGCTGCTCCTACCTCGGTGCCGTTCCTGGCTGTGCAAGAGCCTCTCGGACTCGGGGTCCGGTTGGTCCGGACGCAATCGGCGAGTTCTGGCGCGGCGAAACGCGGAGGCTTCCTCAAAGCGTGCGCACACACGTCGCCTCTCGTTCAGAGTGAACCGGCGGCCCAGCCTGGAGTCCCAAACGCCTTGGTTTTGATGCTTCTTCCGTCTCGCAACTTCTTCCACAGCACCGAAGACAGCGGGCCCGATCTTTACGGTCACTGAATGCGTCGAAAGGCCTCCACGTGCGATGCACTGGAAAACGTGGTGCGGCTCGTGCCGGAACGGAACGGCATGACTTCGAACTTTGAGTGAACGTGCACGGCAACAAACCGATCGTGACATCAAGCCGCGGATACCGCATCGCCGGTCGACAGCGGCAAACGGCCCGTTGCTCGTATCGTGGGCCGTGACTCGTACTCGGCCAACTCGGCGTCATTTCGTGGCCCCTTGCGTCGTCGCAAACAGCCGCAAACGCACCAGCCCGCAACACTAGCCGACGTCGGAGAAAAGCGAACCCGCAACGTAAAGCTTCCGCCCAGCGGCTTCCGCTGTCGCGCCTTTTCTAACTTTCCGGCTTCCACGCTTCCGGTCGTCGCGGAGATGGCGACGTAGTGGTTTTGGCGTCGCTGGCTCGTTCTGCGTTTTACGGGACAGATGTTTTACGCTCCGTTTCTACTGCGTCTCTGGCTCTCAACTCGACGGCGCCTGGAGAGTGGCGTCTGCACGGACCCCGAGCCATGCGGGTTCGCCCGCCCACGTCTGGCTGTGCGTGGCTTTCCCGTGTCTGGGGAAAAGGGAATCCTGGTGGTTGAGCCGAGCCCGGGGCAGGTTTGGACCCTTCGGGGCCCCCCGGGTAAGGCAGTACACCACTTCGGCCCCCGCTTCTCATAGACGGGAGTCCTGGTAAAGCCCGGCCAGGATGATTCAGTGTAGTCGCCATTTCTTCTACTATTCCCTCCGATCTTTCACTTTTGCCTTTCCTGTTTCCTTTACTTCTCTCTCACTTATCTTACTCCTTTTTCACCCCTCTTTGGCGGCAAGGGCTAACCTTGGGTGGCAATGAACCTCTGTCTTGACCCACACTTGGGTATAGTTTCCCGGCAGCACTGTTAGCGTAACGTCTCCACCCAAGCCCTTCTTGTTATGCTGTGTTACCTAACCCCTTGTTGGGCTCGGTGGTGGGTGGTGCACCGCGGATACCGAACACCCTTTGCCCTCCTATGGCGCCCCACCCCTCCAAACTCAGTTCAGGGCAAGCCTTTAAAAGGCGCTGCCTTGAACACAAAACCATTGAAAAAGAATCTAAGGAAGAAACCTTTACAAAGTTTTTTGTCGTTCATTCGCTGGATGAGCAGAAACCAGTTGCAAAGCTCTCACCTTTTGTTGTAGCTAAAGTTCTTGAGCACCTTGTAGGGTTCTCCTATAAGGCTAAGAAGCTCCACTGTGGAGACCTCCTTGTGGAGGCAGAAACAAAAAAGCAAAGTGAAGCACTCTCTAAAATGACCAATATTGTTGACTTGAAAGTGTCGGTGAGCCCTCATCGTACACTTAACACCATTCGTGTTGTCCTCTCTGAGGATGACTTCCTTCATACCAGTGAGGATGAACTTCTTGAGGGCCTCGAAGGCTCTGGTCTCGTTGCCGCCAAACGAATAATGTTTAAAAGGAATGGTGAAGAAATTCCCTCTAAGCATGTTATTTTGACTTTCGAGGGACACACTCTACCAGAGACAATTAAAGCAGGGTACCTTAATTGCCGGATCCGCCCTTATGTCCCCAACCCACAGCGGTGCTTCCGTTGTCAGCGTTTTGGCCACGGGTCACGCAGCTGTCGCGGAAAGGAGACATGTGCAAAGTGTGGAAGTCAAGGCCACGTCTCCGACATTTGCGAGGCCGTGGCCCATTGCGCTAACTGCGGTGGACCACACCCCACTTACTACCGCAGCTGTCCTTTCTTTCAGCAAGAGAAAGATATTCTTTCCCTGATAGTCAAAGAAAATATTACATACGTGGAAGCAAAAAAGCGTTTTTACTTTTTGTCAAAGGGTAGTTATGCAGAGGCGGTGCGCAGGGGCCCTGCACCGCGCTCGGAGTCAAGGACCACCCAGGTCTCTCCCGAGATCTTGGCGGCCGACCTCAGGGCCCCAGCTCCCCGACAGGGGCAGCAGCAGCTTCCCCCAGTCCCTGGTGGTAGCTCGCGTGCTGCCCCTCCATCCAAGGACAGGCCGGCAGCAGCCGCGCCTGTCCCCTCTCCTAGGTCCCCTCCTAGGGAGGAGCGAGCTTCTCGCTCCTGCTCGCTGGAGAGGGTCCCCCTACCGAAGGAGCAGCATGGTACCCATGCAGCTCTTGTGAAAGGAGGTGTCAAGACAAGCTTGGGTGACCCCTCGCCCAGTTCGTCCGCCACTCCTCCATCCGATCGTGGCAGGGGTTTTCCCCCGTGCGTGCCAGGCCGGACCAGCTCTGTCATGTTCCATCCACCAGACACTTCCCAGGACATGGAGATACCAACTAATGCTGACAGTCAGTCTACTCCTGGGTCCGACCAGTATGGTATGAAATGGGAGACAGCTTCTCGTAAATCTAAAAAGAAGCAACCTGTAGTAGCGCCCAAGTGATAGCCCCGATAGCTGTTGCATTGTGATCACAACTTCCACCTAGCTCGAGTTGGCTCTCCATAGTTTTATTTATTTTGCTAGGTTTTATCTGCTTATATTTACATATTTACACACTTATTTAATAGATGACAAAGGTACATTTTATGCAATGGAACTGTTGCGGTATTTTAAGAAATATTGACGATGTCAATCATTTCATGGATGAGCTTCGACCCATCGCTCTTGACTTGCAAGAAACCCATCTTCACTCTAATTCTTTTAACATTTTAAGACGTCATCAGGTTTTTAGGAAAGACCGTCCCGCTTCCACTCCTTCTATTGGCGTTGCAGTAGTTGTGCAGAGTAAAGTCGCTTGCTCTCAAGTTCCACTCCGCACACCTCTGGAGGCTGTTGCAGTGCGTCTCCTCGTGGACCGCCTTGTAACGCTTGTTTCTTTATACTTATCACCAAATATTCCTTTCAATCTTCAAGAGCTGCAGGGACTTGTAGGACAGCTTCCTCAACCGTTTTTAGTTTTGGGTGATTTTAACGCTCATCATCCCATGTGGGGCAGTACCCGTCAAGACTCCCGGGGTAGTGTTATTGAACGTCTTTTATTGTCTTCTGGGCTGTGTCTTCTTAACGGGAAAGAACCAACTTTTTTTAGTGCGGCACACAACTCATTCATATCTATTGATCTTTCTATCGCTTCACCTTCATTACTTCCTTGCTTTTCATGGAAGGTTCTCCATAACCCTTTTGGAAGTGGTCACTATCCTATTGTTTTAGAAAGTACTGTTCCATTGCCTAATATCTTAAAGCGGGTCCCTAGGTGGAAGTTAGACAAGGCTGACTGGACACTTTTTAATCTTTACTCCACTTTAGATCCTTCGATTCTTTCTTCTTTGTCACCCGAGAACGCTACACTTCATGTTACTGGGCAGATACTAAAGGCTGCTCAGCGCTCTATTCCACAAACTTCTGGTAATGTGCCAAAAAGATGTAAACCTTGGTGGAACAAGGAGTGTGCCACAACCCTGGCAGATCAAGACAAGGCCTGGGAAAGATTTCGTAAATATCTCACTTCGCACATCCTTGTGGAGTTCAAACGCCGAAAAGCCAAGGCTCGTTGGACTAGGAAGCGGGCAAAACGGAAGTCTTGGATGAAGTACTTGTCTTCTCTAACTAGTTTTGTCCCTGCCAAAGAGGCCTGGGACAGATATAGGAAAGTAAATGGGGATTATAGGTGCTTTGCCATCCCAAAGTTTAATGCTCCTTGTTCGTCATTAAAAGACATAGCTAACATCCTCGGAGAACATTTTTTTAATTCATCCAGCTCAGCCAGCTACAGTGCTAACTTCGCACAGTTTAAAGCCCGTACGGAGCAACAAAAGCTAATCGTAACTGGAGGAAAGGCAGCCTCTTATAATCGGCCATTTACGCGATAAGAACTTGAGATGGCCCTTAATGTAAGAAAGCTATCTGCTCCTGGGCCCGATGGGCTTCACTATGAAATGCTTTGTAACCTGTCGACGGAATCCCTTGAAAACCTCCTTCTTTTTTTAATTCCTTATGGGAAAAGGCTTGTTTTCCTCAGACTTGGAGGCATGCACATATTATTCCCCTTTTAAAACCTAATAAAGATCCTTCACAGCCATCAAGTTACCGCCCAATCGCACTAACGAGCTGCTTCGGAAAAACGTTTGAAAGGCTGATAAACAGGCGACTGGTTTATGTATTGGAACAACACAGGGCCTTGATAACAACCAGTGTGGATTCCGCCGAGGTCGTTCTACTCTCGATCATTTGGTACGCTTGGAAACTGTGATACGTGAGGCATTTGTAAACCGGCAGCACTGTGTCGCAGTTTTTTTCGATTTGGAGAAGGCATATGATACAGCGTGGAGACATGGGATTCTTCAAGATCTGTATGCATGTAATATCCGTGGCCGTATGCTGCAATGCATAAGGGAATATCTAACAAACAGCACTTTTCAAGTTCGTCTTGGCTCCAACCTATCTGATTCCTACGTGCAAGAAAATGGAGTCCCTCAAGGAGGAGTCTGAGCGTAACTTTATTTGTGCTAAAAATGAATTCAATTGCACGACTGCTACCTCCTTCTGTTTCATATTCTCTTTACGCTGATGATATACAGATCTCGTCTTCCTCTTGTAACCTTTCCAGCTGTGAGCGCCAATTGCAGATAGCCATAAACAAACTTTCCGAGTGGGCTGACGAGAACGGGTTTCGGTTCTCTGCATCCAGAACAGTCTGTGTGCCCTCTTCTTTGCGTCGTGGGCTGTCATTGGACCCATCACTGGAACTAAAGGGAAACCCTGTACCTGTCAGGAAAGAGCACAAATTTCTTAGTGTGATATTTGATAAAAAGCTTAGTTTTATTTCAGACCTTAAAGCTTTAAAAACTAAATGTCTTCAGTCTATGGGTCTTTTGAAAGTTCTATCTCATAAGTCATGGGGTTCTGACAGAAAATGGATTCTACGGTTGTACAATGCTCTTGTAAGATCTCGTCTTGACTATGGTGCGGCAGTGTATGGATCGGCCCGGCCATCTGCCCTCAGGATGTTGGAGCCAGTTCACCGCCTGGGGTTGAGACTAGCAACTGGTGCTTTCCGAACATCCCCTGTCTCCAGTTTATAAGCAGAAGCTAATGAGCTATCACTGAACAAACGACGTACCTATTTTAGCCTAACCTATGCTTTTAAGATTCTGGCTGACCCTCAACACCCTACTTATTCCTCCCTTACAAGGTCGAGGTTTTCCCGTCTCTTTAACAACAAGCCAAGCATTGTGACACCATTAAGCTCCCGCATTGAAGAACTTTGCAATTCACTGCATCTTTCATTGGACCAGGTCGGCCTCATTCGAAATGTCGACGACCGTATTCCACCCTGGAAGACACTGCCAATTGCCTGTGACTGGTCGCTCACAAAATTTAACAAACATGGCATTTCCCATGCTGTAATACTGCAAGAGTTTTGTGAAGTACAAATCAAGTATGATGGTTATCTTCATGTTTACACAGATGGTGCCAAGACTTCACCTTTCGTTGGCTGCGCTGTGTATTCAGAACGCTTCTCTAAAGTTAAGCGACTTGATTCTTTTGCCAGCATTTTTACTGCAGAACTCTATGCAGTATCAATGGGAATAGACTACATTCTACATAAGAAAATAACTAGGGGTGTTCTTTTTGTTGATTCTCAAAGTGTGATTGTTGCAGTTTGCTCTGTTAAGGACACTAAAAGCATGCTTGTACAACAAATTCAGAGTAAACTCAACGCTGCTCTACATGACGGTCAAAGCATAACATTTTGTTGGGTACCTAGTGACGTTGGTATAGAGGACAACGAGAAGGCCGACAAGCTTGCAGGGTCTGTGGGAAACCTTGTCCAAACGTCTTTCTGTTCACCATATCAGGATATAAAGCCTTTAGTAAAGTCATCATTTTTTCGTTGTTGGCAGTTGGAATGGGACAGGGAGTGCGAAAACAAGCTCCACGTTACAAAGCTTCTTCTTGGAGCCTGGGAAGGCTCTTCGTGCAAGAGTCGTCTTTATGAAACCTTGCTGTGCCGTCTGAGAATTGGGCATTTTTTTATCACTCATAAGTACCTACTTTGGGGGGAAGATTCTCCTATTTGTGATCAGTGTGGTGATACTCTTACAATCTTACATAACTTGTGGTCCTGTCCCGCTCTGGAGCACAAGCATCGTGTTTATTTTCCCGAGTTGTTTCAACAACATACACCGTTTCATCCGGCCCTCCTGCTGGGGGAGAATCCCATAGTCCCTTTTAGCCGGGTAATAGACTTTCTTACTAGCATTGGCATTTTATACCAATTATAGCTTTACCAAATCCTAGGTTGCACTTTGGTAAAACTCTCACCAAAGCATGCTGATTGTTACTATCGTTTGGCGCAGATGGCCTCGTAGCTCTTGCGCCATTAAACCCCCAAAATCATCATCGACGGCGCCTCTCATAGTTCAACCAGGAGTGGTCAGACTGGGTCAGGCCGGCTCGACTCGTCCGATCGCCGGACCGCAGGCGACTTCAAAGTTCGGCCGTTAGGCCTAGGATCCGAAGGCGTCTGTCTCCGTGAAGCGGTAAGCGAATCTCATCCCGTTTTTGTTTTATATTTTTAAATTACGTTAGGTGCGCTACAGTGTAAGCATGCGTGCCAAGTGTTCGCGACAATTTTGAACTAGAATAATTGTGCCTCATTGCGGTTTGTCATTTACCGAAAATGTAAATCGAGCAATGATCGAGGAGCCATGCTTGAAAACGATGTATGTACGATGTTAACTTCTACCTGGGCGGCTTTAAAAATGTCAAGACTGGTTACGGTTGGATGCGAGGCTGGTCCCAACGCAATGGTAAGAACTTAGAGCGCCTTTCTGAACGGCATGTAAGCAATATACACCAACTCATGTTTACAAACAAACCGAAGCGCCCCTAGCGGACGTCACCGGCGCCGCGCATGCGCCGTGGTTGGTGGGCAAGAAGCCCGCCGTTGCCCATAAACAAACCATTGAATTGCGTTGTTGTCGGCGTCGGTGGGTGTCCCCGTGCTCTTTTTCGCGTTGGAATTGTTGATGCTACGTCCTCCTAACAATGTCTGACTATTTGAGCGGCTTCAGCAAAACTAACGAGGCAAAACTTTGCGTGAATAATGTGACGTGCGCCGATTCATTTCACGTGGACGCCGCAGAATGGGCGCTAAAGCCCGACTCCCACGTCGAGATTCTGCTCGCTATTTTCAGTCGCGACGTCGCTCGGACTGCAAAAGCGTGGACCGTAGCTGAGATGGTGGACATCGATACTGAAAACCTCAAGTAGAATCGGGCATTACAAGTCGGTGATGGCCACTGGTAACAATGATCAACAACTTGTTGTATCTGTTTACACTTAGTTGACTTATTCCAACCAACCTTCAAAAGTGTTTTGAGGCCTGCACTTAGTTCTTATCGCAATTACCGGGTCAACGTTTGGTTTACGAGCGGCTGTCGTTTGAACGAACTGACGACAAAAAGCAGCCAAGTTTGAAAGAGCAGACGACAGTTCGAACGCACGCGCAATGGAGCACGGGCAAGAAGCACCGCGTCCCGCGTCAACAAACCATTCGAATGTCACGTTGTCGGCGTCTGTGTGAGTCTGCATACTCTTTTTGGCGTTGGAGTTGTCGATTCTACGTCCTCATCGCAATGGCTTACCACTTCAATCGCCTGAGCGAAATTATCAAGGCTCGTTACGCCGCTAAACTTTCCGTAAATAATTTGACATGCGGCGATTCATTCGCATGAACGCTGCAGAATGGACGCCAAAACGATGATGAGATTCTTGTAGCTATTTTCGGTCGCGACGTCGCTCGTGCTGCAAAAGTGTAAAAGGTAGCGGCGATGCTCGACGTCGATACTGAAAATCGGAAGCGGGAACAGACAAAGCGTAACAAGTAGGTGATGGCCACCGGTACCAATAATTAACATCTTGTATCTACTGTTTACACCGAGCCTACTTAAGAGGCCTGCAATTACTTCTTATTGCAATCACCGGGTCAAAGTTTGATCTACGGGCCGCTTTTGTTTGAACGAGCAGACGACAAACAGCAGACAACTTTGAAAGAGCAGACGAAAGTTCGAACGATCAGGCGGCCGTGTGAATTTGAAGACGCACTGAATCCGTGGGTGGTCCGGACAACTTGGGGGTTTTCTCTCGGTCATGTTGGAACAAAGGAAATACATCTGGCGACTACAAATTGTGGCCCGCGCACGTAATCGTAGTTCGACAGCGTCAGGTTTGCCCTTTTCACGGCTACAATCCACGTTCTCGGACGAACGGAAGTTGCAAAAACACATGAAAACTGATCTTCAAACCTTCCCAGACTCTCTTGGTATAGCCCCCGTCGCAGCATTTTGACGAGAAGGCAGGTTTTTTGTCTCGTTTCTTCCAAAGGAACGCAGGAATGCATGTCTGGCACGGCGACTTCTGCCCACCGCCCCAGACCGGAAGTGCGTCCGGCGCGCCACCACCGCGGCGTGACGTAGGAGAGCTGAGTTGGTGTATAGCGACCAACGAGATGAGCGATGGCGAGAAGCTACGAGTGCCGGCACCGAGCGACCAAGATTTCTCACTCTCGCTGCTTGCGCCGCTCGGTTCTTGCGCTTCTAGAAAACGTCGCTCATCGCCTTGGTCGCTCGCACCAATCGCTTTCATAATGTGTGTCTCGTCGCGCGGCTGACTACCGTGTTTATTCGAATATAAGTCGACCTTTTTTTTCGGAAATCGTGACCAAAGAATTTCGACCTACATTGGCGACCAAATTTTGCGAACCTACCGGAGGCATCGAGCTATCGAGTCACCGAGCCGGCGTTGCCGTAGAGCCGCGCCGCTTCTTGTTTCAAAAGGCTTTTGCGCACGAAGACAACCGAAATGTCCCGCCCACGGTGGCCGGTGCCGCTATCGCGCGCATCTCTCGGGCGTCTGGTTTCGCCATCGCGCCTCAAGCCACCATACCTCGGCAAACCTCACTCATGAGGGCCCTCAATCACCCTCACTCACACTCATCTTCACAGGTGAGGTGAGGGTCAGTGAGGGCCGTGAGGGCTGTGAGGGCGGTGAGTGCATGAGGTGGTGTGAGGGCCGTGAGGGAGGTGAGTGCGTGAGGCCCCCTTCAGATCGAGCATCTTTCTCAGCAATTTTGTGTTAATGGCGGGTTGTTCTCAAGCTTTCCGTAGATCGACAGGAAGTGCTGAGATCGGGTCCGGCTCGAAATAAGCAAGCAACTCGGAGCAATTCCAATACGTTTGAAGCGGCTGCATCTAATAAGGGACGCAAAATTTTTACGTGATACCTCGTGCCGGTGATGATGACACCGAAAGACTTGGTTCTCGTTTGAAATCGATCGTTTTTTGGAAATAAACTGTTTCAGAAAGGTGCATTAGAATTCTTAACGAGATTTAAATGCTTAAAAACCCGTTTATAACTCGTAATTGTGTCGAAATAGTGCAAGAAAAATAAAATTTTATGATGACGATGCAAATTGCAGCAATTGGTTGCTGCGTGTGATCGCGGGCGGCGCGTGTTGCTGGTGTTGCGACGTAAAGTTTCTGGGCGAAATTGCCCATTTGAAGCTGGCCTGAGTGGCGTGAGGGCCATGAGTGCGTGAGTGGCTTTAGGGCGGTGAGCGGCGTGAGGGCGGTGAGTGGCGTGAGCGCGGTGAGTGGCGTGAGGGCCGTGAGAGCGGTGAGGGCCGTGAGGGCGGTGAGGGCCGTGAGGGCGGTGAGGGCGGTGAGGGCCGTGAGGGCGGTGAGGGCCGTGAGGGCGGTGAGGCCGTGAGGGCGGTGAGGCCGTGAGGGCGGTGAGTGGCGTGAGGGCTATGAGTGCGTGAGGGCCGTGAGGGCCGTGATGGCGGTGAGGGCCGTGAGGGCCGTGAGGGCTATGAGTGCGTGAGGGCCGTGAGGGCTATGAGTGCGTGAGGGCCGTGAGGGCGGTGAGGGCGGTGAGGGCCGTGAGGGCGGTGAGGGCGGTGAGGGCCGTGAGGGCGGTGAGTGGCGTGAGGACCATGAGTGAGTGAGGGGCGTGAGGGCCGTGAGGGCGGTGAGGGGCGTCAGGGGCGGGAGGACCGTGAGGAGGGTGAGGGGCGTGAGGTTCAGTGAGGGTGGGTGAAGGGCTGAAGGTGAGCGTGACTGTGAGGGTTAGTGAGGGGCTGAAGGTGAGTGTAGCTGTGAGGGTGAGTGAGGGGCTTAGGTGAGTGTGGCTGTGAGGATGAGGGTGAGTGAGGGCGACCTAAAATGCCGACCTCTGCCAGCCACTAGCGTTCCCCTTGCTGGGCAACGGGGAAGGAGAGGAACGCGATGCGCCATGCACTTTGCCCTCCATCCTCGCAAACGCGCACAAAAAAAAAGAAAAAAAGAAAAAACGGAGGTTACTTTTGTTTGTTGCTTGAGGCGGCTCGGCCAACGCTCGACTCGCGTGTTGCTCATGGCGACACGGCGGCTTTACATGCGTCTTTGTAGTTTGTCTTTCGTCGCTTCGCACCTTCTTTCGTTTCCTCTTGTCGTCATTTTACAACGGTGTCAGTGAAGTATTGTTGCGAATTTGCGAGGATGTCTGCCAAGCTGACGAAGCTTCGGACGACGATGATGTGTCCAGAATTTCTGATGGTGATTACGTTTTTGGCATCGCCCCGTGATTTAGCTGAGAGTGGTGTTAATAAAGTTTTTTTTGGGCCCAAAATTTCCCCTGTTCTTAAAAATAAAGAAAAAAGGTCGACCTATATTTGAATTATTTTTTTATTCTCGGTGGGTCAAACGAATAGGGTTCGACCTATTTTCGAGTAAATACGGTAACTTTAATTTTTATTTTGGGTTACGTCGGACGTGACTCGAATGCTTGACAGTTACGTTGGGCGTAACTAACTTTTATTTCGGGTTCCGTCGTACGTAACGTTAGACACTGCGTTACACTTAGGCAAAATAGGGGCTGCTGGTTCATCATGTAAACCAAACATTTGTGTTTAATTAAAACGCATCACTGGCCTAAAAAAATACCGCTATCCTATAGGAATATAGCGCTTCAGATAAATTTGTTAATTTTTACTTTTAGTCTCTGCCCCACCAGATACAACATCTGGCCTAATGCAGTGTTCCGGATCTCCTTCCAAGACCTCAGGCGGGTCGTTATTCAATCCAGGAGTCGGCGGCGTTTAATGGGCGTGTTGCTGGTGCTTCTTACTGGATGGTGCTACCGAGGGAAAAGTCGTCGTGCTTCGGAAAGGCAAGTATGACCGCCGTAAGTATACATATTGTTTTTACCTTTGCTCGAATCCACTTTTAAGAAATGCACTGTTCGCATGTGTGCATCTCTCAATGATTCTACAGTCGGCTGTTATTATTTGGAATGCTCCAACTCTGTCAGCGCTAGTTTCTCTAGATCATGCAAATAGGATGCAACACTAAATCACATATGCTCTGGCAACAAGCAGTGGTGCTGAAACACTGTGGAATCTACTCTAACTTTATAATACAGCACAAAATAGTTGACGCCAAGTATAGCTACTTTTGTGACTCCGTTTTACCAAAAGCTCTGCAAAAGAAAGGCAATTTTTTTCATAGGTCAGTTTTTTCTCAAACCAATATCTTCAGCCTCCTTGAAATGTTAACAGCATGTGACACACGGAAGAACAGTAAACCCCTTAATGTTGGCGAACCTTTAATTTTCGCAGCCTTTAATTTTCCGGAATTCAGTGACTGCGATTATGTCCTCTGTGACCGATTCGAGAAGAAATAGGGGTCACGAAGATAAGGGGGTTTTACTGTACATCGGAGGAAAGAGGAAGTCACTTTTCTTAGTATGCAAGAGTAAAACCAACAACAACAATCATGGTGTCGACACTTTGTGAGCCTATCTTTGTCTATTGAATGTTATCAATTTTATGTTAGTTTGTTAAACATTGTTGCCTGTACACTGTGGGATGTCGTCTTCAACACGAGCGGTGGTTTTCCTCTGAAGCAGGCAGCATGGACGTGTGCCGCAGCACAACATAGTTCATTTGCAGGTGGTACCGCAGTTTGAAGGATGGTTCGCACAATATGGGGGAATCACAATTCAATGTTCTACCTCGGGTGTAGACAAGATTTGCTCATTCTAAATCATTTTGTCTAGAAATCGGAAATTTGCGACGAATGTACCCGCATGGTTGGAAGTGCCAGAGAAGCCTTGTGAGCGCTTCGTTTTCTAGCCTCTCAGTCATGAACTCACTCACGCACCACATGTGTAGGTGTTACGATAGGTGGGAGCACTTACTTGGAAAAATGTGAATGGCAACTGTTGTTATCTTTAAGGTGGACTGCATATTTGAAATACTTTTTCTCACTTAAAGATATGTCTTACTAAAAATATCTAGTACAGCCGATGACAAAAAGAGAATGGCTGGGCGTCCTCCAGCACGTGCTTGTGCTTTTCACTCCGCTTTGGACAGATGTGCTCGCTCCAGGCTCATCGGGCGCTGAAACGTCATCGAAGGTAGCAGGCGGGCTGGAGGTGGAACAACGGAGACTTCTCCCTGCCTTTCTAATGGTGTCAGTGAGCGTGTACTTCTATACTCTAACTTAGCTTAACCAGCCCAGAGCTGAGTAGAATAGGCTTGGCGAGTGCCCTTATTGCATATGCATTTGTACAGCTGAGGCACTTTCTGAATCAAGAACTCAAGAACATTGTTTATCTTACCTTCAAAAACACATCATTTTGGAGGTGCAAAATGAATTCTAAGGCATATTTTTGTTTGTACTGTCCTATTACGCATCGACTCCTTCACCTTAATGCGGAGTCGACCCAGGCTCTTGAAAAATTTAATGCCTGCAAGGTAATTGTTTTGCATTTAGTTGATTTATCAGTATTCAGTTAGTTATCCCAAGTCATTAGTCGTTGAGGTGCAGTCTCTCTGTAAGTACTCATGTTTAACATTCATAAAAAGGCTTGTCAAATTAATGGCACTATCGAGGACATGTACTCAGCTCGAACAATCGCTGGGCACAAGCTGATCGTGTGGTTACACGCAGCAAACATCCCGTTTGGAACGTCCTATTTCGCAATGTAGCTGCAGTCTAGATGAGGGCCCCACTTACACACGTCTATACTTTGCGTCTCTTTAAGCTGGACCACTTTTGACACTACAAGCCATTGCAGCAAAAACAGCATGACACATGATTATAGGCGCGACGTACGATGGCGTCCAACTAGAAGGTCACATGGCTTGGTTTTTGCATCACATGGCTTGCTTTGTGCACTGAATTTGCAAGGATGGCTTGAAGCTTCTGTCGTGGGTAACTTTAAGCTGAGATAGTTTGGAATAATGCTCTCGGTTTTTGGTGTTTCCCGGCATGGTTAACAAGTTGATGATATAGTGCTGCATTGAAAAGTATGTGCATTCATGGCTGTATCACCTTATAAATGCATACCACCTAATAAACTCTTCGTTCTGCAGAGAAACGAAACGCGCTTTGCTTCCAATTGCACCCGCTTCTGTAACTTCATGGTATAAAGCACCTTATGGCTGCAAGCTCTGACCGATCTTGTTCTGTGGTCTGCGCAGGCCCATTCCACGTAGTCGCTCCGAGAGCCTCACCAGAATTTTCTGCCCGTGGTCGTTCTAAATTTTTTTGTTGTAGGTATGCATCCTTTCTGTCTTTCCCTCAATTGTACTCAAACGTCTTCTTTTCATTGTCGCCGATTTGCCTCAAAAATGGTTAAGCACACAAATGGACGTTGTACAACTTTATCGCACATATTTTGTTCAAGGTAACTTTTCTTTTCCAAGGTTACAAATTTTTTTATGAAGGTTAGTTTTTATTTTTTTTTATTTACAAATTTATGTGAGTTTTCATGGGCAACACTAAAACGTTATGCCAGGGGCAAGGACAAGTTCACTGCTCTAACTTGTTCTCAACTGATTGCAAGAAATTTCGTTAAAGGGATGGTGAACCGAAATTTGGATTTCAAAAAAAAACAATGCTGGAGATGTAGGCGATACGCTACAATCCCTACAACACTACTAGTAAGGCGATATCTCAAATGGACGACCGTATTTTCGGAAAAAGAAGTCGAAACTGAACCAGCCCGACGAGGCGCGTGACCGTCAAGATACCTAGTTTCCTCCTCTCTTCGCTTCGCTCCCTCAAGGCCGCGAGGCGGAGAAGACGTGAGGCCGTTCCCTCTCCTTCTCGGAAAAACATGACGTCAACATTCCTGCCAAATACGCCTCTTTTTTTAAAAAAATACGGTCATCCGTTTGAGATATCGCTGTATGAGTGACGTTTTGGTGTTTGCAGCATCCCGTTGCACGCTTTTGCCGCGTGTTTTGGGGAATCCAGATTTCGGTTCAGCATCCCTTTAATGTCGTGAAACCTCCTTCCAGGGCTTGCTTTGCAGCATGAAAAAAAAAATTATACATAGGACATACTTGGTTTTTTAAACTGCTTGATCATTCTGCAGGTCTGCCTGCCATTGATGTCGTGCTACTGGAGAGCAAGTGAATTCGATTGTTGGTTTTGTCATTGCTTTTTTTTTAGCCGTTGTCTTAATAGTTATCGTAAAATTAGAGATTTTTCTAAAAAGCAAGCCGGGAAGAATATTTACTATGCTTAGGTAGCTGAAAATAATAATTTAGTACCCCTTTGTCCGTAAAATAGATACTGTGTGCCGCTGTTGGTGTCAAGCCGAGATCCACGCTTTTTCGGCATTTTGCTCAGAGTAGTACCCATCTTTATTTGTTAGCCTCTTAATGCGCCAACTAAACTCTTTTTTATCCAGACACCTGCCCTCTGCTGGTACACTCTACCCTCATATTCAGCGAGTGTATGAACTGGAGTTGAATCCCCAGTCGACACTCGCTGAGCACGAGGGTAGGAAAATCTTTCCATCGCAGCAGAGCCATATATGGGAAGAGTCTTACAGTCTATGATTTCGCTGCCTTATGTCTCCCTTCCGAGTGAGCTAATTAGCCCGCGGCACAGAGCGAGAGGGAGTGAGCGCATACGCGTGACCTCTAGGCTGCTCCCAGCTGAGTGGACAGGGCCGCCATTTTCATTCATTCGCCCGGCATGGGATCGACATCCAAATTTCGGTTCTTTCCTTTTATTTGGCAGGCTCTGGCAATAAAATGATATAGTGTTATTCCTCGGTGGCTTAAAAACATAAAGAAAGAAGTTTCTTCGTGTTTTAACGCAAACTTTTATTCAAGCAAAAAAAAGAAATAAACCTGTAGCAGACGACGCGTATCCTCAACAGTGCTCCGTGTCGACAGCTTTGCGTCAAAATGGCGGTCGTCTCCTCTTTGCCTCTTTGCTGCCTTCTCTCTCCCTCCTTCGGCGTTCTCCCTTTTCTCCTCTCCGGCGCCTTTGTCGCCACACCCACTGCCTAAACTCACCCACTATACGGCTCTGCATTGCAGTAGTAGTCTTTTTATAGTCTTTACAGTTGAATGGGAATATTTGACAGAAATCTGCCAGGTTGGGGCGAAAGAGGGTTAAATTAATGCATTTGATCATTCGCCTTAATTCGGTACCCATCATATTAAGGCCTACGTGGCCTTGTCCTGGGGGTGACTATGACTAAAATAAAATGATCCATGTGCTGATCATCAAAGAATATGCTAGCCATTCTAAACTAGCTCTGCCAAGTACTTGATTGTGATTTGCTTTTATTTTCAGCTACTTGGGTGCCTCAAGAACTGGAGATCCTAGTGGCCACAAGCTTGGACTCAATCTTCTTCTGTGGTCTGGCCAGGACCATGGGGGAGGTGATCCCAGCAACAAGAGCATCGCAGTATCTCCCTGCCAGTGACTTTCGATCAGCGTCACGACAGGGGAGTCCTCGTGTCACCAGGTATTGGGTATGCCACTTGAAATAAGCATTCTTTTTACATATTAATAGAACAGCAAAAGCACTACTAAGCCTAAAATTCAAGAAAACATATGCAAATCGGGCTGGATGCAGTTCCAATTACAAAAAGGAGTCTGGAGACATCATTAACATGTGAAGTTAAAGCCCGCGGATGTAGGTTCGACGGTGTCACAGAAATAACTTCCCGCAGATCGCTTTGCTCGTGCTATACCCAAACAAATTCTTAAAATAATCATAGTGTTACGTTGGTGTCATCACTCTTATGTACCTACCACACCCAGCAGTCGGGAGATGTGAAATATAAAAAAGCAGGAACTTGCACATTGTCAGCTCTGCAAAGATTTATATAGTAAACAGAGCATAGCACGTTCAACTGAAGAAAACAATTCAGTGCAGGCCTATATTCATGGCTCACATATGTGTAATTGCTCTTCATAATGAAGTGAAAACTGCTTGAGTTGTGGCCCACTACAGGCTTTCTATTAGTGTTAAAAAGTGCTATTGTGTTTTAAGCAGCTCGCACCAAATATTTTCTTGAAATACATAGGTTCATGGAAATTATTATGTAGATGTTGGCAGACAGTCATAGTGAGACCAATCTTTAATGCCAAGTGGTCCACTTATTCAGAGTTCGTTGAGCCTGTAAATACTGTAGGTCGCAAATTAAATTTTTATAGTACGCAATGGGCACAATCATTCGTAATGACTAGATCTACCTAGGGGAACTTTATACGTTTACTACGGCAAGATGGTTTCGCAAAACAAAGTGTTTAGTTTATTCAACTCCAGCACTAACCGTGTCTCTAGAAACTTTTTATATTCTTTACGATGCTGAGATAAGATTCTGGAAATAGTTTTTCTAGAACTACTCTAGATATTTCCAGGTCATCATTTTTCTAGGAAGCATTTGAGAGAGCCCAACCCTGTAATGTACGGAGGGAACTCACAGAATGACGCGACTGACAGTTTGAAACATTCGGCACTGTAACAGTAATAATGACATGTCACTTATGTAATGCTCATTGCCGCAGATCAAACTGCTTTTTCCGTCTACACTCATTTTCGGTAGACTCATTGAGCGAACTCCCACCTGAGACGGCAGCCCTGGGTACTGTGAAGTAATATGAATCAATATGGATGCAACAGGTTTCTTTGGGTGTGCGTCTAACACATATTCTTTATATTGTATCTGCTAACTGTATTCATGACCATATCCATAATTGTATCCACATTCTTCCTAATTTTTATTTTTACATTTCAGTTTTCGACAGTACTTTTTTCAAAAATCTGTGCTTGTTCAGCCGTACTCAAACTCGTACATCTTGTCTTTCGCTATTACATCAATATATAAAACTGTTAATGCCGATTGAGAATTCAAGGTACCGGATCTGTCGTGCGAGCTAAGTAAGAACCAATAAAAAGCTCTACAAAGGAATTTTTTTAAGGGGGCTGTATGGACATTAGTATAGCACATGCCATGCTAAAAAAAATGCAAATTCTTGTTAGGTATGCAACGATGAGAGTGCTGTATCATTTCTGATGTGTCACAAAAAAAAATTGCCATACAGCGTTCCTTATGGAAGTTCAAACTGTTGAATTCGAAGGCTAGAAATTTTATTCAAGTATGTTCCTCACTACAAAAGTATTTAGAGATCTGAGCCACCAACTCATACATGACTATGTGGCAAACATTCATTTTCTTGTGCATTATAGTTCACAAGGTCTAGTCTGCATTGATTTATTGCATTCATGCTGAAACTGGGAGGGGTTCCCTGGGTTTGAATAAAGAGGTAACCATTTCTTGAAATCAAAACATTTGAGAACGGACAAAAGGAAATATCTGAGAAAGGCATTTTAGATTCTCTTTTCTTTCTCTTATCTCTGACTTTCACTTTATTTCACCTGAGGCATTTAGTTTTTCGAGCGCAGCTCTTAGGCACCTGCTTCTGCATTTCGCGGCGTCGCTGTCGGCGTAACCGCCCCACTAAACTTGGCAGAAAATTGAATTAATGTTGAGGTCATGTGACGTTAATATTTCTGCTAAGTCTAACTGAGAAACTGAATTTTTTTATGATTGACGTGACACGGTCATGCGACGTCATTTTCCCCGCTACTTTAAGCGGGAAAACTGCATTGGTGTTGAGGTCACGTGACATCAATTTCCGCTCTAAATTTAGTGCAAAACTTAACCCGCTAAATTTAGTGGGGAAATTTTCCCGCTAAATTAAAGGGAAATTTGCCGCTAAATGGGAGGGAGCAGAAGAGGAGGAGGGGAGGGGGAGGAGGGGCATACCCTCCCATCCTCCTTTTCAAGATCTGTGCTCTAGTTTCACATTACAGAGAATTGTAAAAGTCTCATATTTCATCTCATGTTTATTCAACTTTTATATTGCAGGTGCCCTCGCAGCACAAATCTGGGTTGTGCTGATCCTCTACGCACAAGTTAGGAACTCCTGAGTTGCAAGAGTGGGAGTTCGGTCTGACAGCTCAAGGGACACCATTGTTCAGTATTGAATTTATAATTATCTTCTTTTGAGCAAAGTCAAACTTTGCTGCATGCGATTCTTTAAAAATAAATACCTGCAACCAAATTTACCAGGTCACTACATTTCGCCTCTGCTTTCAGTGCTCCTGGAGGGCCTCGGATAAGAGCTTACTGGTGTGCAAACATCATGCTTGTTTGAAACCACTCACTGGTGTAGAGACTCGCTGACATCCAGCATTCCAATGAAAGGCTGGATGTCCGGAAGTCTTTCTTGAACGATACAAGCGGGTAAGGAACCATACAATCGTATCGTATTGGGGGACATTCTACAGAACGTTTTTTTGTATGTTTTAGAGATTTTTTTTTTTAAAAAGCCGTAAAAGCGACATTTACGCGGTCTGTGCACGTGAGTTATATGGCCAGGGCGGCACAGTATGAAAGTCTAATTCGTAATGATCAGTCGGCTTATTGCGGAGAAGTGCCAGACTTCTTTCAGAAAACTAGATGGAGGTTCATTCTAGCGTAGTTTTATCCCGTTCATTTTCCACAAAGATATAATTAAACATGAGAAAACAAACAAAAAAAAAACATCCTACGAATAGTGACATCGTAAAAAGACATTTCGGCTGCCGAGCGTGTGTCGCTTAAGGGCCGCGCATCCAATCGCAATTTTTCTAGGTATATTCTCCCGCACTGGCACCAGTCGTGCCATATTTTTCTGCCCTTTAAAAAAAATGTCATGTGCATGCATAGCTTTGATAGGCGCTGAAGATGCGTGAGCAAAGATTTCGAAAGCTGCTTTTGTGACGTCGCTCTCCAGGGAAGTGCCTCCAGCAATACTTTAAAAATGATTCTGTGCAGCCTCGATTAACCAAATTGAGAAATAATTTTGATATTTGATATCCTGGAGGTCAAAAGGAATATTTTAATGTGTTTCCTCAAATGAAAAACCGCTTCAGCTTCCCTTTCAGTATAATATGTTTCTTAAACTTTTAATTTGTGAAAATAGATCCATAGTTTTAATTAGAAACTTGCTGAGTATCATCAAAACACACAAAATCATCTTTCTTTGTAAAGATATAAGACAAGAGCAGCATCTTACGGCGTTCTAAAAAATAGTCAATTTGGACGCGTTTCCAGACTTCGGTTTCTTACCAGAACGCATCTTTGCGCCTGCGATCGTGCCGCCCGGTGACCGCAGTGCAAAGCCACCCCTCGCCTCTCTCGTAGGATGGAGGGAAGCAGGGTGCACGTGTGTTGCGTGTCTAAACCCCTGGGGAACAGGACCGTGGCCGCAGAGGTGCGCTCCGATAAAAACTGAAACCTAGAAACTCGTCCAAACCAAGCGTTTTTACAGAACGCGTAAAATGCTACCCCTGCATCATATCGTTCTAAAAATAGTTGATTTTATGGTCTTCAATGATTCAGCAAGTTTCTAATTGAAACCATATGTTCATTTTCACAAATTAAAAAGTTGATTAACAAATTGTATTTAATTATCCGACTGATCGTTACGATTACGTCCCTATACTACGTACGCCTGGCCGTATAACTCGCCTGCACTAACCGCATTAATTTAGCTTTCACGACCTTTCTAAACATATATGTAAAGCTTAAAACTAAATCGCCCTGTACAACAGTGAAAAGGCGATACCAGCATGGTGGAGCCATATGGCTCCATGATGCTGGTATCGCCTTTTTGCTGGTATAGGATGTCCCATAATACGTTACGCCTGTATGGTTCCGTCCGCCTACATGGTTCCGCAATAATCCACTACGCTGGTATACGATGTCCCATAATACGACACGCTTGTATGGTTCCGCCCACCTGTATCGTTCCGCCTTAATCCACCTTACTGGAGCCGCCTTTTCGCTTGTATAGGATGTCCCATATTACGGATAAGCTTGTATGAACCTTTTCCATCATCTTTCCATCATCAAGATTTTCCACTAGGGAAAGAAGCTCTAAAAATGCAAAACTTAACTCCTTTACCCAAACTATGCCACTAGCTCTACAACGTAATATACAGCACATTTGGAACGGTACTTTTTGCCACGAGAAGCAATTTACTATTTAATTCTTAATGAATGATGCAACTCACATGGAAGACTCACTGTTTGCTTCCATTTTTATTAAAGTACTCATCGAATCGTTCTCAAACTCCTATAGCACAGGAAATCTCCCTTACGTTGTTTACTGACTTGCATTGATAGACAGACACTATCATTATCAGCACCGACAATATCTTGATTATCATAAACAGTTTTAAGTGAACTTCCGCAACTGTGTGGACGAAATTAGCTCAACAATATTAAAAGCAATGAACCAATACTCTTCTCTCATCCTTACTCGTATATTTGAACCGACGCTCGATGCATCTGTTCTGTCTGGCGATTGGAAAATCGGTAAAGTAATTCCCCTTTTTAAGTCTCTGAAAAAAGGACTCTCCTCCTAACAACACACTCGTCTCAGCATTCCTTGTAAAATATTTGAACCCTCCCACCCTTCCATTTGTTCACAACCTATTGGGTTTCTGTAATCTAACACATTTTGTTCTGCTGCTCAAGATGGGTTTCGCAAAACCTTTTCTTGCGAAACGCAACTACTCTCCATTACTAATATTGTTCATGCTGCTTTTGACCAGAGACTCCAGACAGACTGCATTTTGTTTTGCAAAAGTATTCGATAAGGTATTACATAAGCTCCTGGTTCGGAAAACGTTTTCTTGCGGAACGCAACTACTCTCCATTACTAATAATGTTCATGCTGCTTTTGATCAGGGACTCCAGACAGACTGCATATTTTTTTTTGCAAATGTATTCCATAAGGTATTACGTAAAATCCTTTTATATAAACCAAACGAGCTTAACATGGATCGTAACGTGTTTAATTATATGCATTTTTAACTGATAGTTTTCGATTTGTACATTGCAATGGTATTAGCTCTTTTTCATTTATGTTTCCTCCGGATAGCCCCAAGAGTCCATCCTAGGCCCTTGAATCATTCTAGTGTATATTAATGATTTACCGAGTATTGTTTCATTTCTCATCCAAGATTAGATTGTTTGCGGACGCTTGTTCTATTTACCAATTAGTATATAATTACTCTGATTCCCTATCGCAAACGCGTGATCTGTATTTTTCAATGGTGTAAATCTGGTCTCTGGAAGTAAACATTAACAAAAGCAAACTAATGCAAATGACATAAATGGCTGCTTGTAGTGCTGCGTCTAGGCTGTACAACATACCATTACAGCTTGTAGAATCTTACAAGTACATCTGAGTAGATTTAAACTGCGCTCTAAACTGGAACCTGTACGTTTCTCACATAATTAACAGTTCTAACTGGATTTTCGGTAATCTTAACACTGTTTTCTTTAAAACTACTTCTATATAAAGCATTAGTCAGATCAAATTTCGAATATGCAGCCTTCATCTCGAGTCGTGGGACGAATGATGTTACTACTTAATTTGGGACTGTACAAAATAGATCAGCGCGTCTCATTTTGATAAACTGTCTTGGAATCGCTAGCTCAACGAAAAACACCTTACTCTTACATAGTCTCGAACCTCACCACAGAATCTCTAGCATCTGTGTATTTCGACAAATATTCTATCGCAACATCATACTGATAGTTCAGCTAAAAATCCCATGTTCTTTTAGTTATTTTTTTTCGTTTCGATCACCTAAACAAAGTTGGCGTCCCATTATATCGCAATAACACATTTTAAGCATCCTTCTTGCCACAAGTGTCAAATGACTGGAATCATTTACCTTCATCCATCACATTAACTGTTGATACTGCTCGTTTTGGTTCGAGTTTTAGTAACCACATGTTCGCAAATATTTTTCCTTCGTTTATGTTATTTATATTGTTTTGATTTTTTACCACTCCCATCTGTAATGCCTTTGGCCCTGGGGTTACAATGAATAAATAAATAACGTGCGCGGGCATCCCTCTGTTCCTCCAAAGAACGCCATCACAGACGGTTGGCGCCCAAATCAGCAATTGGACCCGGAACCGATGCCGAGCGTCCTTCGACTCGCTGATTGAACTCGAAGCCCAGCCGACTGCTGACGTAGCACTCGGGTCCAATCCGTGGCTTCGCTCGTTCTCGCAGCAAATGATATCAAAATTTCAGTGCAGAGGATTTAAATTATTCTATAAGTGGTGTTCCTCCAGAGCGAGCTTTCTGCTTTCGGTAGCACTTCGGGTTCTTGCGAGCACGCCCATCCGAGGCACGACGGAAGGCAATGAGCCCGTGGCAAAAGCGGAGCTTCTGACGCTTTTATTAATTTTTTTTTCATATATAGCATCTCAAAGGAAAGGGGATTTCCCTGCACTTTTTTTCCAACTGTTTAACAAAACTAAAGTTGGTGTTGGGTTGTGAGTTCGGGGGAAACAACTCCGACCTCTTTCCATTTTAGCAGTGCGACGACTGGAGAGGAGGTCGCCTCTTCCCCAGCGTTCGCCGTGCTAACGTGGGAAGAAGAGGGAGGAGCTTGGCTCGGAACTCTTCACCTGTCAACGTCTATGGTGACGAATTTTGTTCGAGCGCAGCCGACTTCCATGGTCAGGTGGGGCCAATCAAGCCGCGTCTAAAGTGAGCGTCATAACGCTCGTCTTTTTTTTTTTTATCACCGGTTAGAGCAATCAGGTGCAGAGAAAAGTGCAGAATCACGGCGCAGTCTCCTTGCGGTATTATGCCTATCGGGAAATATCCAAGACAGAAAGACAACGACCGCCGTGACAATGCACTTTTGAATTTGTTTGATCTAAAGTCCCTCGATACTTCTTTACAAGTAACGACAACCAATACACATGAAACCACATGTCGCCGGAACAAAATGGCGTCATTCAGTTCAAACCTTTGGTGTGCGCCGCCATTCGCTTCCTAAAACTTGCATGTCAAGCAGTCGGCGCTTCAAAAAAAGACGCTACTTGTAGCAAGCTCTTACCAAGGAAGTTTAGTTTGACCGGTTCCGTCAGATCGCAGCTTCGGCCGTGCTTGGACTAAAGGTGAGACGAAATATCCAAATATCTGAGATGTAGGAATAGGGAGTTGAGTGACGGGCAATCTCATCTCCCCACCCCTTATTTCACCAATCGTTCTGACGCATACTGCTAGCGCTCGTAAACTGACGCCTAATTGTCAAACTGCGCCCTAACCTTTCGGAAACAAATTCCGCCCCGGAGCGGAAACGACTGATTGTTGGCACGCGACGGAAAGTAATAGAAAAAAAAAAAGAGAGACATTCATGATGGAAGATGCGAAATTCCACCAAAAATGCGAGCTCGACAAATATCGCCGCTCGGTGCTCGTACGGCCCTTGGCTAAGTGGGCACCCATTTCAGCGGAATTTGGTCGTCCCCACAGCTTCCGGTTAAACTCCCGACGATTCTTGTCTCGGTCATGTTTGCCACGCGCAGAAAGTCGTTAGGTGCTGTGACGGAACACAACGGAATACCGGAAGCCCATAGAAGTTAGGAAAACACGGTCCCGCCGATTGTCAGCACTGGTAAATTTGTTTGTCAAAATAGCGTGCTGTAACATTTTCGCTGAATCCAGAGGGCGCTGCAAAGGCATGCGTTCGGATTAGGGGGAGGGGAGCAAGAAAATGTGTACTGTAAAGCCGATAAGAAAAAACAAATCTGCACCACACTTTATATTTTATATTTTAAGTTTTTATGGTGTCACTTATATCTCATCAAAGGCTATCAATCACAAAACACACTTCACGCTTCGACCCGAGAAATTCGTCCTATTCGATCGTATGCTGCTGCCCCCCTGCACCTTTAAGGGTGCCGTTCGAGGTGTAGCCCCTGCATTCCATTGCATCAATTGCCCTGAGCACACACGTAACACAGAGATACCAAACGGAATCCTGCTATATCACCTCGTAAGCTTTGCCTCGCGTCCATATTTTGTGACAAAAAAGAAGCAAAAAGTGCACTTTTAAGAAATAAATTAGTTTCAAGAACTTCCAACCACAAAGAAAACCAAAGTTGGCATGTAATGCCCCACTTCCACTAGAGTGACACGGAATCAACCGATACCGACAAGCATCGAATGCGTCCATCATGCACGCGATGCTACCTTCGGCAGGCTTTCAGTGTCTTGGTGCTTATGGAAAGCACGAGTGATTGCAAGCCTGCCAAAGATACCCTCAAGTGCACGATGCTCGTGTACGAAGCTTGTCGGCGTCGGCTGTTTCTGCTTATCTCTCTAATGGGACTCGGGCGTTACCAGTGCGATGAATCGTGAAGACCGAGTTTAGATAAAGTTTTTGAAGCTGAAAAGGGCTTTTTAGGCCCGCTTCAGACAGAGCAATTTCACCCAGCAACTTGACGTCGCAACACCAGCAACACGGGCCGCCCGCGTTCACATGCAGCAACCGAATTGCTCCGACTTGCCATCATCATTATTAAATTTGATGTTTTTTTTCACTACTTAGACGCCCAGCTACGCGCTAAAAACGCGTTCTTATATCTTTGAACGGCGTTGAGAATACTAACTATTGTTTCTGAAACTGTTTATTTCCGAAAACGATCCATTTCAAACCAGAACTAAGTCTTTAGCTGTCATCATCACCACCACAGGGGTGTCACGTGAAAATATCGCGTCTTTGATTGGCTGCAGCCGCTTCAACCGTCTTCGGATTGCTCCGAGTTGCTCGCTTGTTCGAGCCGGACCTGATCTCAGCAATTCGCGTCGATCTAGGGAAAGCGAGGGAACAACCCACCAGCAACCTCAAAATTGCTGGAAAAGTTGCCCCGTCTGAAGCGGGCCTTAGGATTGTTACATTCTATTTAACTCATTTGACTATTCCCGGAACAAGCATAAAAAATATATTAATACACCGTGGCACTTCAGCAAAAAAACTACAACATAACTTTTCTCGGTTCCGCCGAAGCGAATTAGTATAAACGACATCACGGTCGTTTTGCTCAGTTTCTTTCTATACACTAAACTAAGCGCGATGGCAAAGTCTGCGGGTGCCCATAGTCCAATCATGTGTAACTCGGGGGTTCATACTCAGCTACTCGCCCCTCCCCCTCCCCCCCTTCTTTTTTCTTCTTTTCACTCATTATACCCGCAGAAAGTAAGGGAGCGCGGGGGACATCAGAATGCCGAGCTCTGATTCGAAAGATCGCTTGGTAGCCCTAAAGCCGGGGTCACACTGCTCCTACATCATGCAAAACAATTCTGCAAACACGAGTAACAGCAATATCCGTGGTTCGAATGCCACGTGCCAAGTTTCTCTAGCTGGAACTTGTTGCCATGCGGCCTTCGAAGCACGGATCTCGCAGTGACTCCCGTTCGAGTCTGTGTGCAGACTGTTTTTTGTAAGATGCATAAGCTGTATGACCATGGCTTAAAGGTTTGTCTTCACTGCACTCATCGAAGGCATTCGAAAGCAAAAGCCAAAAGCAAGACGCCGGCGCTCCGCGTTCTAACGCACCGTTCACAAGCTGCCAACCGAGTAGGACCGAGAGAGACAAGACCGGTTTTTAAGCCTCTTACGACGGCGTAGGACCTGCTCCGCACCAGCGCATCTGGTCCCCCGCTGGCGCAAGAGCCTTAAAAACCGGTCTTGTCCCCCTTGGTCCTACTCGTTTGGCAGCTTGTGAACGGCGCTTAACGCGTTTGACGAGTGCAGTGGAAACAAAGGTCGCTAGTCTCCGGTCTTCCCTCTAAATGTTCCAATCAGTGCTCGGCGTCCTGACGTCACTGCGCGCTCTCGTCTCCTCCTCTCCCTCACTTTCTCAGCACACATTGCCTGGAACGCGTTTCCGCCTGGTATGTTTACCGCGTCCGAAAACCGGTACCTCGATTCTCGATTTCCGCCTGATGACGTCATAAAAGTGTGACGCTGCCGCCGGCTGCGATCCTGGCGGCCCCACACAGCAACGGTGGTGAGTGGGGCAAACGCCTGTTCCGCTGCTGGTCGCTCTCCACCTCAGCAGTCCAAGCAAGCTACGGCAGTCAACAGTTGGGAGACCGCGACGACAGCGACCCTCAAGTTAGCTCGTACTTTTCGCCGGAACGTCTACGACCAATCACCAGGATCGCGACATCCAAGAGCATGTACTCTCCGGTTTTTGTGAAGTCATTTTGTGTCCACTTGGAGACCACTTTGGATGCCATGGGCAGGATATAGGACACTAAACACAGCACTCGGAGAGGCGTTCCAGACACCGTACACATACGCGCGCGATTATATACGGCTTCCTAACGTTTGCGTTAGGTATGTCACTCAACGTAAACTTTAAGAAGCCATAACACACCCAAAAAAAACTCGACAGTTTCATTTTTCTTTTTGTTTTCGTGTAATTGTATATAACCGGGTTTTAAGTATTACGGCTTAGATTAATGCCTACTTGGAGCCAGCTAAGTGTATAAGAAAAAACAAAAATGGCGATTGCTTGTTGCGTTTTGCTTCTTAAAGTGACGGTGGCCTAGCAGAAAGAGTGTCAGAATCGGCGCACGACAGAAGGGAGCAGCCAGTCAAGATAAAAAGGTGGCGCTCCTGTCGGCACTGAGATGCTTCGTTAGCTCGCGTTCCCTGCGATTCGAGTGCTTTCTTGCTCCGGGAGTAAATATTGCGTGTGCTATGCGGCCCTTAAAATAATTTTGAAGCTTCGAACTATGTTGATTTCGGACCCTGTTGCGAAAGTAACACAAGAATAAGCCTGCCGATGCTTTCGTCATGCTTCAACGGCGCGTGGACGGTATGCAGAAAGCAAGTTGTCTGCTTCTTGCACCAGGAGTTGCGGTGACGTCAGAACGACGCCGGGCTCTGATTGGCTTCGACTGAGAGGATAGTGGGTAGACCCCAGTGATACCTCGAGGTCTAACCACTATAGTTTTCAAGCAGTAAATAAGAGCTTGGCGTTCTGACATCATCGCGATCCCTCTCTAAGAGGCAGACGAACTTGCGCTCCGCATACTTTCGACGCGCCGAAGCTATTCCGAAGCTAGAAATTTAATACTGGAAGGAGGAGATGTTTGCTTCACGCTTATTTATAACTGAACTCCTCAGCAGTACTGGCAAATGGCTGAAAAGAAAAAGACGGTTCGCTCGGACTGATAACATTGACACTTAAGGCTCTGTGCACTCCGATGTTGAGCGCAGCGAACGCAGCGTAGCGCCGAACGCACGCGTTTCACTGGCCGGCGAGCAGGAACTCGATATCTGCGATTAGTTAGTATTTGTTGGCGCTGCGTTACGCCGCGTTTGCTACGCTCGACGTCGAAGTATAGTCAGAGTCTTTAAAGGAGTACTCCGACATTTTCTTTAAGGTCCCCGATTTTTCCTGAAAATTCCTTAAACACAGAAACAAACATCCGTGAAATAATATCCCAAGTATTCTGTCAAAATACATTTTTTCCCCTAGTTATTGAATTTAAAACCTTGGTCCTCACCATTCTTTTTTTGGCAAGAACGAAAAAGTGACTCCAGAGGAAGGCTCACTCTTAGAACTGAAGACTTCTGTTCCCAACTGATTCCAGGCAGCTCCATGGTGTCAAATGAATGCTTTGGAAGATCGCTTCAGCCCCGAGCAGAAGCACGCAATAAATCTTCGGCGCAGTCCCTCTTCAGACTGCCTGCTTTACTGGCGACACGGCAGGCCACTCACGTCACGTCACTGAAAACCGCGGGGGAAATTGAATTTTGGTTTTGGCATCATGTTCATTTCCCAATTTCGCAATAACTATTTTGCATTTCACGATAATAATTAGCATACTCGAAAGAGCAAGGCCGGGGGTTCAGTAAATACAGTTAGTAGGGGTAGCTCAAAATATCGCCGGAATAGCCCTTGAGAAGTAGTGAAACACGGCTCCATTTAAATGTGTCTATTTACATGCATTTCAACGACAAAAAAGTTTGATAGTTACCATAGTCTTGAAAGCAGCATGAATTTACAAAACGTTTGGTTGTAACAAACTTTCCGAAAGCAGCGGAAGCAAAGCAGCGTGTTTACCGTTTTGCCATCGCGATAGTCCGAATGCGTAGGGAGATATTTCCGGCAACAACCACACAAAGGAGCGCTTCTAGCGACGCGAACCAGCCTTTCCCGTTGCGGCGTCTGCAACTGGCATTTTAAAGTCGATGAGCGCGCCACATATCGTCGGTATGCTATACTAGTCGCTAGTACCGTACATGGAGCCGGCTGCGCGATTCTCCACCTCCCCTTCTAACCACTGTATCACAGTGTCGTGGTCTGCGCATCAATGCCTTCTTCAACACCTTTTAAAATATAAGTATATGGTGCCAATAATATTGTAACTTCATCCGCCTTTCATAATGACCGACAATAAACCTATTGGAATCTTTGCTTTAGAGCTTCCACAAACTATAGATTCTTCTTTTGAGGGATTTTCGAGAGAAAAACTAACCAGAACCGACAATAATTTCAAACTGAAAGCCTTTCGTTGATACCCTCATCTCTTGATTGAGTTCAAAAAACATTTTTCTTCTTAGCAACTAAAACGCAAATAAAAAATGCAATTTGTTTTTGTTTTTGTTTTTTTTTAATTGAGAACTTAAAAAAGGAAGAAAGCGGTTGCAGGCTACTCGCAGGCTCGCGAGAACGTTCCTTCTTCGCGGAGCCTCGTGAGTGGCAAAGAAATAACGATCTTAGGGAGCTTACCCTCGGGAGCGAGCAAGACAAAAGCCAGCGATGATTTACTGCCGGCAGCTCTGGGGATTACCTGGCCGACCAAAGCGTGAAATTGCGGGGGCTCGGGCTCGCATCGCCGCCTTACAAAGACGCCGCCACCGCCGCCGCCACATCTTCCCTGGCAATAAAAGGATGAAACATAAATGTTGCCGCAGTATTGTTTTCTGTTAAACGGAGAATTCAGGGCCCCAACTTCGCCCGCCGACTAGAAACCACGGGATATGTCGGTTTTCATTAGAGCTGCGTGTTTAAAACGTGCCAAGCTTAAAAAGCATTTTTTTCTTTGGGGGGGGGGGGGGGGGGGGGGGCAAGGAGGGGCTAATTAGTAAACAATAATATTGATAACAAAATTCTAGGAACAAAAGGAGGTTATCAAGACAATTTCTCACATGTATTAACTGCCACCCCCAGTGAAAAATGTCGTCCTCTAGTATTTCCTTTGAATTGCAAATGCAGACTGGAGCAATTTCCTAGAATAATATAGGATACATTTTAATCAGAATACTTGCTGTCTCTTAGGAAAACAAAGAACGCTTTTACAATATATATTTTCTTTTCTAGTACATATGCATTATTCCGAGATCAAATTCGGTGTCAGAATTCTATACAGCATCAGTTATTTATAAATGTCTATCATGAGTACCCCTCGGCTACTAATCTTTATTTCTTTATATTTGAAACACAAAACGAAATATGTTAATTGAACTGACTTGACTCATCGGCTGTATTTTAAGTTATAGTGACCATAATTAGCAGAACCACTCTTATATAAGCAAGGCTTTGTTTAAGCTTACGTACACAAAGAACGTCTGTATTTTTTTAAGCATTATATGAAGCACATGAGTAGAATTATATGGACATTTTTATTTCTTTGCAATCAGTAGTTTTACGGAAAAAGTGTCACCCGCTTGCGTTATTTATATATATATATATATATATATATATATATATATATATATATAACCGGCATGGTGGCGGAAGGCCGAAGGCGTGGGTATAAAACTAAGAAAAAAAGCCTTAGTGAAAACAGCAACAACGGACGATTTAATGACGAAGGCCGGACTCCGGCCGAAACGCCGAAGATTAAATCGTCCGTTGTTGCTGTTTTCACTAAGGGATTTTCTCTTGTCAGTGTCATATATATATATATATATATATATATATATATATATATATATATATATATATATATATATATATATATATATATATATAAACGAAATTGTGCAGATGAATGAACCGTACTTAATCCAATGAATTAAAGAATCCAAGTTTCCAGGAACCCGCCGAAAGCCAAAAAACGGCGGAGCCAGGATTTTTTGGCTTTCGGCGGGTTCCTGGAAACTTTGATTCTATATTTCATTGGATTAAGTACGGTTCATTGATCTGCACAATTTCGTTTATATCCTCCTCGGAGACCACGTACGATGGTGTGAAGTGCCCGTGTTGTATATATGTATATATATATAATAGCATCAGCCGTGAAGGATGATGACCATGACGTCGCTTCGTCGCTGCACCGAATAATATTATATCGTCGTTTTTCAACAAACCGATTTCTGCAGTAACAGTACCGCTTTACAATTTTTTGTTACATAGTATCACACTTGTAGAACGGTATGTTCGAAAGATTGTACAGAGGATATAACTGCGTAAGGACTCAGGCAGGTTGTGAGGTGTAACAGGAAAATAATCTATCACTACCATACGGAAAACATCTTAATTGTATGAGAAATTTTTTTGCGTAATAAACGGACATCATCCAATAATAGTATATACCAACATATAAGAATCATACAAGAGTTTTCTGTTTATTGCTTTTGAGCAGTTTCATTTTTAGCTATTTTTGAACGTGGTACGGAGCAAAGAATTGTTGTCTGCATTTGTTTACCCGAAGGATGAGTTCAAAGCAGAGCTGAAGGTTTTCGTAGATACTTTTGATAGAGAAATTCAAAAGGATCTGTGGCAGGTTAAGGCGAGCCTAGTGTTTATTAATGACATGTATCAGAAAATAAAAACCCAGGTCAAAGTGAGCACATGATGAGAACAGGGAACTGAAAAAGGGCAATGCACTGCTGCAGATGACGTGTGACGAACTTGCTGCCCGGATAGCGGGACGCGTATTCCGAGTTCAGAGGAGTACTCTCGCAATGCATACTGAAATAAAAAGGGGACCTAAGAGCCAAATAAGAATTTGTCTGCGCTACTTGAAAAAAAGAAACAGGTAAACAGGTTCCTGAATTGGCGTACCGATTACAAAGGAGGACATCGGGATATGCCATCGAGTACCCATCGCAGACAGCCCTACCGACAAAACCATCGTCGCGTAGTTTGTTCATAGAGCCAAGCGAAACAATGTACTAGAGGAAGCAGGACGCCACAGGCTTACTAGGACGATGGTCAGATTAACATCAAACGAGCCCTTTTACAGCAATGAACACTTCTGACCACAGCTACAGAGGCTCCTTGATCAAAGCTAGAGCAAAACGAAGGAGGCGAAGTGGAAATTCGTCTGGGTTGGAAACGGCCAGATCTTTGCACGAAAAGCAGTTGACACTCCGACTTTAGAGATCATGACCTGGGACGGCCTCTAAAAATTCTTTAAGTTGCATACAAGAAAATTGTAGCATTAAAAATAGGAGTCGAAATTATTTTAGATCCCACTGACCTTCGAAAGTTATCGGACGTAAACAATTTTATTTGTTCTTTTATTTAAAAGTCCGCTCAATGAGTAATAAAAGGTACGACGACGAATTCTTGGTAGATAGTAATTGTATAAGCGTTTATGGAATCGTATTTACTGAAACTTGGTATAACGATGACTCAAGTCATTTTATTATTCTTGATTATAACAGCTTTGTGCTAAATCGATCCCGTAAAGTGGTCGATTAGGTGGAGCACCCATACAAACATTTTCTTCTTTAAAAACCGAATTTTTAACTCAATTTAGTACGTCAACCCAGGACAATGAAGTACTTAATTTACGTGATGATTGTAATATTTTGTGTGCTCTATATCGGCTTCCTGATGGAAATTTCGCCAACGTTTGTGTGTTTCTGGAGCGATTTCTTGATTTTGTAGGTGTAAACAAATTTATATTGTTTATGAGTGGAGACTTCATTATAGACTTATCTAGTGTATCAGCCTCGCAAGCTGGATTTATTCATATTCATGAATCAAATGGTTGCACAATATAATCTAATGTCCAACCCGTGTCACAAGTAACTCATCTACTCTCATTGGCCTCGTCATAACAAATTATGATCATGAACATGGGTACTCTGGTGTAATAGTACTAAGTGATGTCAGCGACCATTTCACCATCTATTCGTTAATTAGAAAATCTCGTACTAAGACATCAATACCATTAGAGGAGCCAATATCTGCTCAATAAATGAATGTCCAAATAATATCAATCAATCAATCAATCAATCAATGTTTTTATTCGTGCCCAGGAACAACCTTGCGGTCTTGGTACAGGTGCACTGTGTTAACATGTAAGGCAGAACAGGGCATAAAGCAATAGTACGGACAACACAAACAACGGACAAGCCCTAGAAAAATACACTTAAAAATTATAAAAAGTAAATACAAAGTCACAACACACGATAAGCTTAATGGTACTACCGCCAACACCAATTGCTAGAAAGAAAGAAAAAAAAATGCATTCAAAGTGGGGAATTTCGGCGTGATCGCCGCAAGTTAGTGCATACAGTTCAAATTTAAGTGATGGCCTTTAACGTTTTTACAAACTGCAGCGTGTTATTGTTAAATATGTCGAGTGTTTCAGAAAAAGAAGAATTATAAGTATGCCCAAGTCTGGACACAGGATCGTGGAGGTTGAGTAGACGCCTGTTGCAGAAGGACGCATTTTGCCTTGTTGTTTTTAGAGGAATTTTTAAGAGTACTCTTGACGTCAATACCGTGCAATCAGTGACGGCGTGGACAAGTTTGTATAAAAATAAGATATCGGCAAGTTCTCTCCTACGAAGCAGGGTAGGTAGTGCCACGCTACGCTGAACAGGGACTGGGACATCAGTAGTGGTGGGCACAATGCGCGCTGAGCAACGATGTCTATAGATGGAAAGAAACTTGTTCTGAACCCGTTCTATTTTCGAGGAATTTGTGGCACAAATTCCATTCCATACAACAGAAGCGTATTCAAGCTGTGGTCGGCACAATGCACTGTAGAGTATAAGAAATGTGCAGGGGTTAATAAACTCTTTAGTGATGCGGCAGGCACTCCCGAGCGTGCGTAGAGCTGCGTTCACGATGTGATCCACATGTCTGGAGAAGTGTAAGGTGCTGTCAAACACCACGCCAAGATCTTTGATTCTGTTCATACGTTCCAAAAGGTCTGTCTGAATAACATATGGGAATACAATGTTATGTGTCTTACGAGTGTACGACACGACTTTCGTTTTAGAGCTATTTATCTTTAGGTCATTCTCCCGGCACCATTCTTCAAAAGCATCAACATCTCTCTGTAGCAAAACACAGTCTCGGTCTTCTCGTACCTCCATAAACATCTTAATATCATCTGCGTACTGAAGAAATGAAGAGTGACGAATCACAGTCGAAACATCATTAACAAAAACTGAAAACAGAAGAGGTCCGAGAACGGAGCCCTGAGGCACACCCGTTGTCGCCTCATAAGTAGCAGAAAAATTATTATTCGAGCTAACAAAGCACTTCCGGTCACGCAAACAACTTTCGAGCAATGAAAGCAATGAGTTGTGAATATCTAGCTTTGACAGTTTAGCCAGTAACATTTCATGATTAACAATGTCAAACGCTTTACTCAGGTCAAAGTAAATCACATCAAGCTGGCCTCTGTTAGCGACGGCGTGAGCAGCGGTTGACATAAAACAGGCGAGATTAGTTGTGGTCGAGCGACCCGCCATAAATCCATGTTGGTTAGGGATAAGATAACGCTTGAGGTTGAATGACAACATTTTGTGTAGTGCCACTTCGAGGAGCTTCGAAAATGTGCAAAGAAGAGATATAGGTCTGTAGTTCGACACATTTGTTTTTGGACCGGACTTATGCACAGGTACAACAAGTGCCGTTTTCCACATGGCGGGAAAGACCTCATTCTTTATGCAGTTGTTAAAAATCTGTACTAGAACAGGAATAAATATGGCACTGTATGCCTTCAAGAGGACTGACGGAATACCATCATGGCCAGAAGACAATGATGGTTTCATTTTTTTTACACACTCATGCAGTAGCTCCTCGTCAAAGAGTGCAATACAGGATGCACTCCCAGAGACAGCTGGCGCGGCAGTAGTTGAAGGGGTTGGATGATGCTTAAAAACAGACTGGAAGTGGCGTGCAAAAATTTCACAAACATCTGTCGTCGAGTTTCCCTGTGAGTCCAGCAGGGTGATCTCTCCTCTACCTTTTTTCTGGGACCGAGAGCGAACATACTTCCAGAATTCTTTGGGATTTTTAGTTAGCTGCAACTCGACGGAATCAGTGTACGCCTGACGATCACGTTTAAAAACTTCCTTGCAAAGAGACCTAAAGCGCCCAAATTCTGATTTTAATTCGGGGGTATCGTTCTTTTTAAACTTTCGATGAGCGCGCAATTTCTTATTCATTAAAGTACGTAATTCGTGCGAGAACCAGAAGGGAAACTTTGAGCCTGATGTTTTACGAAGCGGGATGAATTGATCCATTCCTTCTCGGACGATTCGAGTGAAATCGCGAACCTGTTGATCAACGTCAGAGCACAGGATAACTGAGGACCAGTCGTAATTGGAGAAATGATCGTACAAACTAACATAATCTCCAGCGCAAAAATTATGTCTATTCTCTTCAGGATGTCTCCGTGAACAACTTCTCATGCCCTGTCGGACAGGTATACTAATCTCCAATGGGGGGTGATATCCGTCGGGGGGAACCAAGCCTGACGCACCCTCAGTCACATCTATGCAGTCAAGATCCGAGAAGCATAAATGAAATATAAATGTTTTGTAATAGCATAGGTAATATTGACTGGAGCTTATACATGAATAAAACAGCAGATGAAGCTTATAACATTTTCTTGTCTTTAACGAGGATTTATTAAATTTGTTTCCCGTATAAACAAACAAGAAAAAGCAAAATGTCGAGAAAGCCATGGGTCGCACGTGAACTGGTTCATAAAAGAAACATATAAATTAAGCTTTTTAAAGAAATTTATTAAAAACAAGGATCCAAGTAAGCTTATAAATCTTTCTGTAACAAACTAAATTCAGAACTGAAAGATGTTAAATTGAATTAAGTACTATAACAACCTGTTTAATGACGCCATAAGACAAAAGCTAAATATTTTATGAAAACGCATACATTTTTTTTAAACCAGCTGAAAAACGTTTTGGTTAGGATTTTCAACTAGATGAAAGCAAGTCTTCTGATTTACAGCTTACTACCACTTTTAATAATTACTTCGTAAATTTGGTAAAACCAGCAAATTATACCAGATACGTCGGTAACATGTCGATACGTTCTTAATGAATTTATACTCATTTTTCCTACTCCAGTAAGTGAAGCGAATAGCACGTTCCGAAACCTTAAGAATAGCCGATCCCAGGCGATAAATGGGTCGTAAATTAAACCGCTCAAATATGTCATTGATATACTTGCTGCTCCTCTCACGTACATTTTAAGCCTCGTGTGTGCGACCAGTTTTTTCCAAAAGAAATGCAAAAAGAAAAAGTAACGGTGTGTCACAAAGGTGGGGACATTAACAGCCTCAATGACTGTAGGCCGCTATCGATTTCACCGTTACTGATTAAGGGACAGGACGAAATAATTCATTCAAGACTAACCAACTTTCCAAATACACATGATATTCTATATAACTCACAATTAGGTTTTCGTAAGCACAGGTCGAAAGAACCGCATTGTTAACAAAAAAGAACTAATTGTTGAAACATTTGAGACAAAGAAACACGTGCTTGGAATGTTTATTGACCACAATAAGGCGTCTGACCACATAATAAAAATAATATTAATAATGATAATAATCAAGAATCAAGAATCAAGAATAATTTTTTTATTAGGTGTCCAGGAACGACCATGCGGTCTTGGTGCTGGCACACCGAAACTTACACACTACAAAAAAGTAGGAAAAAAACATAAAAAAACTCAAAACATTCAGTAAAAGATATGATACATATAACGCATGCTGACACAATGATACGATATACACAACAAGGAAAGAACGGAACACAGGGTCCGAACGCAGAGTAGGAAGACTACCACAACAATGAATATACCTTCTTAAAATAATATATAATAACATCACAATCACCGACAGGTTCAGAGGGACCCATACAAGAATCTGAGAGATCTGAGAAATTCAGTCGCACAAAAAATATCAAGATCACTTCCAATGCCATTATATGCCCGACACATACGAAACATCGGGTCCAAGATATTTAACGTTCGAGGAGAGTAAAAAGACGTTGTCAAACGGGTCGCTGTCCGGGGAACCCGCAAAGATATCTGTGAGAGCAGTTCTGAACAGTCGGCCATACCATGAAGGACTTTGAAAAGGAAAACCAGATCTGCCTTTTCTCGACGGCGATATAAGCTGTTCATTTGTAGGACGTCCAATACATTGTTACCCTTTGATAGAGATGTTTCATCTCGCAGATATCGATATCGATAAATAGATAAAAATTTGTTTTGCACTCGCTCCAGCCTTAGGAGGGTAGTTTTACAACTGCCATTCCATACAGGAGATGCTTATTCGAGTTGAGACCTTGTCAAAGAGCGGTACAGGGTTACAAACGTTGTGGGGTTTTTAAATACTCTAGTCGTTCGACAAACGATACCGAGCGCGCGCAAGGCGCAGGTACTTATACGAGCCACATGGCTATCAAATCTCAATGAGGAGTCAAAAAGCACTCCCAAGTCCCGCACTTCACTAGAACGGCACAATACGTCTGAGCGAACACTGTAAGGGAAACACGTCGTTTGCGTTTTGCGACTATAGGACATGACCTTGGTTTTCGAGCTGTTTAGTAGGAGACCGTTCAGTGAACACCATTTGCTAAATGAGTTTATGTCCTCTTGTAGAAACTTGCAATCTGAGATAGTTCTAATCTCCTTAAATATCTTAATATCATCAGCATATTGCAAAAAAGACGAGTTTGCAATCTGCTTACACACATCGTTCACAAAAATAGAAAAAAGAAGCGGGCCCAGAACTGATCCCTGAGGTACCCCAGACGTGGCCGTGTACGTAAAAGAATACGCGCCGTTCGCACGAGCAACACATGTTCTATTAGACAAATAATTCTGAAACCAGTTGTGTAGCTTTCCACAGACACCAATACCACAAAGTTTTGATAGAAGAATGTCATGGTCAACCACATCAAACGCCTTACTCAGATCAAAGTAGACCACGTCGAGCTGGCCTCTTTGGCACACAACTTTGGATAATAATAATAATAATAATAATAATAATAATAATAATAATATAAACTATACAATACTAAAACTTAAACTTCATGTTTTTTGTATTAGAGGAAGTGCAGTAATATTAATCCAATCTTACTTGCAGCATCGGTCTCAATGTGTTTGTAAAAACTCTTACTTTTATCCATTAGATACTATTAAAACAGATGTGCGCCAGGGAAGCATGTTAGGCCCTCTTGTCTTCATAATTTTCATGACTGACGTTTTTAGCATAATGAGATCAGCAAACATAATAGCCCATGCTAGTGATATGGCTTTTCTTATTACTGGCTCTGACAAGACTGATATGGTTTCAGAAGCAAATAGCTCTTGGGTCATTCCATGTGAAACGTCCCAGACGTTGCACTCGACCACCTCCGATTTCTAAAAAAAAATTCATGGGCTTCGGCCACAATGTCCGTAGCCATACCCTAAAAAAGTTTTGACGAAAAAATATTTGTGATGACGTGAGCGCGATTTTAATTTTTGAAAACAGCGTGAAACTAGGCATCACTCAATAATTTACGAAACATCAGCTTTTTCATAAAATACCCAACAATATTTTTTTCTTAAAATTCCACGGTTCTCGGCCTATAATGTGGCTGAGTTTGTGCAGTTTTGTTTAATTTATATATTTTTCACAAATACATAAATTTATTCAAAAATAAACATATTTGTCCTTTTATTGAAAAATATATAATTGCTCCCGGGACCCAATATAACTTTTTACTGGCTGCCCTTTAGGTATATAACCTATAAAAAATATTTTAAACCGCTCAATTAAATATCTTGCAGTGAAAAAAAAAATCCTGAAGTTGCCAAAAAAGTGCGTTTTGACGGATAAACGGCCGTTTATTCCACCTTGGGGTGGTCCAAGTAAAGATACAAAATATGGTGGGTTTAGAAGAACGATTGATCATCTTTTAATTCTGAAAGTTTAATCAGAGTAATTTTTGTTTAAAGCGAGAAAACAATTTTTGAAGTTGAACTCTCGCACCACTGCCCGGCGTCGCTTTTAACGCCTCTTCGCCGCACAGCACGCCACCTGCGACGATAGCCGAAGCGATTAGGTCCAAAGAAACAACGGAGTTTGCTGCCCGCTTCCCCTCGTACCTCTTTTCTGGCTGCAAAGGAAGAAACGGCGGGTATCGTGTACTAATCGGGGGTGCCGCCAGTGCGTCGCCATAGCAGGCCGGCTGTGCCCTTTGTACCCGAGGCGGCTCCTCACACTCCGAAACCCTATGCCTAATCGACGGGCGGCATTAGCTGTCGTGGACGTCTGAAACGCGATAATATCGCCACGAAATCTAGCCGTCACGCATGCTGCGGTGAAAAGCGGAACTATGATCCGGTTCGCGCTTAGTTGGAGCACAGTGAAGGCTACAGGCGCGTGATCAAAGTCTGAAACGCGCTGATTCAGTATGTTAACTCGGACGCTTGAAGCATCGTCACAAGTCAAGAGTGCGCTTCTAGCATTATTTTCGGTCCATATTGTCAGTGTGGGAATCTTTACATGACCCATTGGAAATATTGAATGAACAAAGGCACATGTCCGCACTATTGACACTGGGTATCGAGTCTCATTCCTTGCCTTTTGAGGAACCCGCTTCTGCGCTAGTAAGCTAAGAAAGGGCTGACAAGCGAGAAGTTGGCTTTTGAACGACCATTTGAGATCGGAAATCTGCCGAAGAAAGAACTTCATTTTTCGTCAAGTACGTTGTACGGTGGTGTAACGATGGATGAAGATGGTCCCTCTGGAGAAAGAAGTCAATCTACGGTTCCTCTGGATACTGATCAGGGTACGTAGGAAAGCCGGCTTTATTTTCTACAATACAATGATAGTTGTGTCGTGTTTACTCGTGCCTACCCTGTCGCAGTACCTGTATAGTTGCGGCCGCTCAATTCATGACTTTTTTTTTTAAAAGCTGGCCGTTTGTCGTACATGTAGTATGTGTTACGTTAGACATGTATAAGCCCAAGGTTTAGGGCAGGATGCGTTGGCTTATATTAAATACGCATAGTTCGCCTTATACCTGTCACAAACCAATTAGCGTTATAAAAGTTCAAAGCCGAATGGCGTTTTGCGTACAAGGCTAGCTTCTGCACGTAAGGCGCATAGGTGCCCGACATGTCATTTATGCGCAGCACGCAAATATGGCTCACATGAATGAAGGAGCAGTCATGTTGCATTTAAATTTCTTTTTCATTGCAGAAGCCGAACTTCCTCCGTGCTCCTTGGGTGCAAGGGGTTGCCATGTGACCACACAGACCAAGACGCGGTCCCTCATCAACGCTCAAGACCTGACGCACACGGATCTGCGGCTCCTTTAGCTCCGTTCCGGGCGCCCACAAAGTGACATCCGTACAGTGTGTTCACATCATTATCAAGTATACCTTAAAAAGTACACATCATTGATTGCATCCAAGTGGTGTTCTAACCCTTTCTATGGAGACGTCAAAAACCGCCGTGGATCAGCTGTAATTAAAATAGCCTTGGCAGATGCGCACCCCAATTTAAACCTTATTCCTGGAAACCGACTTTGTCAAGCATACCGGCGAAATTGTTTCGAATTGAACAAGAGACCTACTTTTCAAGCGCCAGCACCACCTCCGGTTCGTGATGCCCCTTCTGAGCATGATGACCCCGACGTAGCTCTTGAGAGCGTGAACGAGGCCCTCGCAGGCGTTGGAGAGAGCCCTCTCCAACGAAAACAAGGGCGAACAAGCCGCGAAACATACGCCCAAAAGAAGGTTAGACAACTTAATATCTCTGCCGAAAGAAGAATTTATACATCTTAGGGTGTACAGCAGAAACGAACTTCTCAGCCGAACCAGGATGAAGATTTTGTTTTGAGTGACTACGTATCACTCATGCAAGATGTAAAAATCAAGTTTGACCTGGAGAAAAATAGAGAGAAAAAATTAGAACTTATAACATCGGCCCCACCCTCTTGGTCTCGCGAAAAGATTATCAACTTTTTTGGAGCCTCGGAACAAGCGCGTCAAGCCGTAAAGGTCAGGTCAGAATCAGGAATATTGGGCACCGTGCCAAAAAGAAGAGCCCGCCCGGTCAGCGAAGAAGTTAAGGCCTCCATCATGGAGTTCTATCGGGACGACGCTGTCTCGTACTGCCTACCGGGAAAAAAGGACGTGCTACGTGGTCGCCAAAAGCGTCTGTTGTTGCTCTCCTTGAAAGAAATGCACGAGGAATGGGAAAAAAAAGCTACGATTTCAGGTGCGGTTTTTCAACATTCGCAAGTCTGCGGCCTTCACATTGTGTCCTAGCAGGGGGGAGCGGCACTCACGCAGTTTGCGTGTGCATGCAACACCAAACTTTTAAGCTCATGCTTCACGCTACAGGATTAGGCGAAAGCACCGAAGACCTTCTATCCAGTGTGATCTACACAATGAAGATTGCATGCTTGACAGGTGTGCCAAATGCCCAAGTACCGATTTTGCTGATACTTCGCTCCGCAGCACTCCACTTCTTGACTCGGAAGAAACGGATTACGTCCATGTGCAACATTGGCTTAGCGGGGTGCGTTGCCAACTGGAAACCATTGTTCTGACACCAGACGAGTTCCGCGAAGACTTCTTAGATATGCTGAAGGCACTGAAGGCTCACCACTTTGTGAGCAAACAACAGGCACGATACTTGAGGGAGCGCAAAGCAAACACAAGCAAACACGAGGCAATTGTACTCATGGACTTCGCTGAAAATTATAGTTTCATCGTGCAGGACGCCCCGCAATCCTATCACTGGGTGAATACTCAGGCATCAGTACACCCCTTTGTTATTTACTTTCGCAAACAAGAAGCCGCCACCCAAGAGATTTCCATAAAATCATTCAGTTTTATTTCTGACTGCCTAGAACACGGCACGGTGGCTGTTTCTGTATTTCGGAGTGATGTAATTAAGGTATTGAAGCGAGACCTTCCGCAAATTAGGAAAATTCACTACTTTTCAGATGGTGCGTCCTCTCAGTATAAGAATAAAAAAAAACTTTGCAAACCTTTGTCAGCATGAAAATGATTTCGGAATTCCCGCTGAATGGGATTTTTTCGCAACGTCCCACGGGAAGAGTGCTTCTGACGGAGTCGGGGGTACAGTGAAGCGTCTGGCACTGGAAGACACTGGAAGATCACAGGAAGATATCGCCGCGTAAAGCGGTCGAAATGGGAAAAGCCATAAAGCAACAAGAGTGAAAAACAGCGTATTTTCACCGAGATGTACCCGACAGCTCAAGGTCCTGCTCCCTATTTGTGTGGGCCCACCGTTACACAGTCGCCCGCTTCGCCGGGCTCGACGGTGCCGTGCTGTGCAGAGAAGAGGCACAAGAAACGACACCCTAGGTTGCGACGTAAAAGCTCGACTTCAAAATGTTTTTTTTTTGTATTTAGAACAAAATTATTTTAATTAAACTTTAAAGAACAAAAGGCAATAAACTCTTCTGTAAAAGTCACCATGTTTCGCATTTTTCTTTCGACCACCTGAAGGCAGGATTGACGGCTCTTTAAAGGGCAGCAGGAAATTTTGCAGAAATTCAGTTTTTTTTTTTTTGCAAGATATTAAGTTGTACGGCCCGAAACGTTTTTTGTGCAGTATATTCACAGGGTTTCCAATAAGAATTTTTAACCACCTGCAGCAACGAGATAGTTTGTAACTAACTATCAAAAAGACTAAAATTCTCATATATTACTTTTTTTTAAATTGCTTCAAGCGAAAATCCATGATCCTTATTACACAACAATCAAAATACCATGTGGTTTTTAGCAAAAATTAGTCCACTGTTTCATAAAAATATTTTAATTTTCATCAATTAATAAATGACTCATAGTTTCACTCCTTTTTTACGAGTTCAAACCGCCATCACCCTATGAAATTTGTCCTCGTGAAAAATATTTTAGAGAAGCACCACAACCATTATGGTGAAGAACCATTAATTTTATTTTAGGAATCGGAGGTCGCCGTGAGACCTTTGTCATGGCATGAAGAAGTCCACGTCAGCTGAGGCCGCCCGTCGATTAGGCATCGCGTTTAGGAGTGAGCCGCCCTCGGGTACAAAGGGCACAACGGGCCTGCCATGGCGACGCACTGGCGGCACCCCAGATTAATATACGATACCCGCCGTTTCTTCCCTTACAGCCAGAAAAGAGGTACGAGGGGAAGCGGGCAGCAAACTCCCTTGTTTCTTTGGACCTAATCGCGTCGGCTATTGTCGCAAGTGGCGTGCTGTGCGGCAAAGAGGCGTTAAGAAGCGACGCCGGGTAGTGGTGCGAGAGTTCAACTTCAAAAATTGTTTTTTCGCTTTAAACAAACATTACTCTGATTAAACTTTGAGAATCAAAAGACGATCAATTGTTCTTCCAAACCCACCATATTCTGTATTTTTACTTGGACCACCTCAGGGTGGAATAAACGGCTGTTTATGCGTCAAAGCGCGCTTTTTGGCAAATTCAGGATTTTTTTTAATTGAGCGGTTTAAAATATTTTTATAGGTTATACACCTAGAGGGCAACCAGTAAAAAGTTATATTAGGTCCCGGGAGCAATTATATATTTTTTAATAAAATTACAAATATGAATATTTTTGAATAAAATTATGTATTTTTAAAGAAATATTTAAATTAAACAAAACTGCACAAACTCAGCCGCATTATAAGCCGACAACCGTGCAAATTTAAGAAAGAAAATATTGTTGGGTGTTTCATAAAAAAGCTGATTTTTCGTAAATTATTGAGTGATGCCTAGTTTGACGCTGTTTTCAAAAATTAAAATCGCGCTCAGGTCATCACAAATATTTTTTCGTCAAAACTTTTTTAGGGTATGGCTACGGACATTGTGGCCGAAGCCCATGAATTTGTTTTTAGAAATCGGAGGTGGTCGAGCGCAACGTCTGGGACGTTTCACGTGGAATGACCCTCTTTTAGAAATTTACCAAGATACATGGACGCAAATGGCCTGGAAAGAAGCGCTAACAAAACTAAAGCGATTTTCTTTAGACCCAGAAATGAATTCATTTGTAGGACAACATATCTTCATCTAGACAACCAGAAAATCGAAGTTGTAAGTGAAGTGCAATCATTGGGCGTTTATTCTACCAAACACTTCACATGGGGCATTCATATTAATACATCCGTGCAAAGATAATTGTAGGGGTCACTGGGGATGTTGATGTCTTGCAAGCTCTGAAGCAAGTCTTCGACGGATTTGAGATTTCGAGCTTGTACTTGTTTTTGGATTTCACGTGGAAGTCCATGAAGTATCAATGATATTATTGCCGACTCTGGCAGGTGGGGTTCGGCAAGTTGAAGCAGCTTTCTTTTCTCAAAAAAATATTCGGAGGTCAGACCTGTCTTGTACTTGTAGAAGATAGCTTGATCCCATCTATCTACGGGATTCCTCTTGAAACTGGTGAGAAAACTTGCCTTCCAATCATTCCTGCTTTCTTCCGGGTGGTCCACTAGGCGAAGTTCAAACCACTTCTTTGCGACGCCCGTCAGAAAGAGGCGCATGTTGTTGATGCGGTCCTGCTCTGAGTTCCAGAAATTATTCTCTGAAGCATACTCATAGAAGTCAATCCATCCCTCCGGACTCGATGAATATCCGTCAAACATGTCTGGCTTTACGGCTTCAAATCTAGGTTTCTTCTTTTCTTTCATGGAGGATACGATGGCCTGCATCAGCTCATTTCGCTGGGTTATCTGCTGTTGCTGTAGCTGCAGGGCTTGTAGCATCATTGCCGTGCTCGAGGTAGATACCGAAGTCTCTTTCGATAATCTCCGACACGGCTGTAGTACCATTTCTTCAAAAACTGACAGTTGCAGGTTTACCTTGACGGATCTGGAGCTGAGAAGTTCCGTGTTTGACTTATTTGCCCTCTGTGTGACCAGCTCAACCAACTCTGGTGCACTGATATGTCGAGGAAGATCTGTCGTGGCATCATCTTGAACGTTGTAACTCAAAAATACAATTTCTTTAGTAGAGCTTGGGTCTATGTTGAAGGTTACCCACATTTTGCTGATCCTGTCGGCTGCGCCAAATTTGTAGGGGTCTACAATATATTGTCACACTGGGGAAGCTTATCAGACTTGTTTATTCTACCTTACTTCTTCTTTCTTCTCCCCCCAGTTCTAATCGTTGTCGTCTTCTTTCATCCCCAGGCTCACTCCAATAATTAGAATAAATGGCCTGATAAATTAACATAGATATACCCTACCAGGCAATATTATAAAATGTTATACAATGCTCCTGTCGTTCCTCACATAGCATATTGTCATCTCATATGCGGTACAATTACAAAACACAACATGCTTAACCTCCTTCGTGCTCAGAAAAGAAAGAAAAAAACGAGTATATTAATTGCAAATCTAACATGCAATGATAGCAATGCTAATTATTTTCAGCACTTAAACATCCTAAATATATCTTTCCATTGCAGACTTAGACTCACTTGCCCTTTACAGATCTGGCCTACTCACAAACCACACTTTATTATTGAATCGTTTTGAACTTAACGAACATCTCAGAGGTCATAATACACGACATGCTGAACAATAGTTTCTGCCGACATCTCGTACAACATATTGACATCAATAAACAATACACAACCTACCTTAACTACTAGACGAATGGATTCCATTTTACGCATACCTGCTGCTGTCGCCCAGTCCCACATGACATCCCTGTTTATGACGTTCACTGCCACTAGCTAACAAATTTTACCCCGCACGTTCTGGTTGACCACTGCTTCATTTTTATTGTATGTGTGTAATTTTTGTATTTGTTGTTTCATTTTGCTTTTAAATGAGTGATTATGAAGCATGTATTCACTGCTCTCTTTGCCGTTTGTACCGGGGCAGGGACCTAGTCAAGTTGCTGAATGCAGCTTTTTGTTCTTGCCTCTCCGCTCCCTGGAGAGGAAATAAATCAGTATTATTATTATTATTATCATTTTTATTATTTTGACTTTTGACAATAATCTATACAATTGCGCCCCATTTTTATATGTCTAAGGCTTTCGGCTCGGTCGACCACAGTATACTGCTTCAGAAATTACACAAGCTGGGATATCGTGGCAACTTTCGCACACGTCTTACAAATTATCTCTCTAATCGTTCCCAGCTTGTTGCTCTCGGAGGTCTAAACATGAGTACATAAATCTCTCTTAAGCGCCGTTCACACTCTTGCGACCGAGTGAGACCGAGAGAGACCAGACCGGTTTTTAAGCCTTTTGCGACTTCTTAGGACCGTATGCGATGCTGCCGAGCTGGTCCTAAGAGATCGCAAGAGGCTTAAAAACCGGTCTGGTCTCTCTCGGTCGTACTCGGTCGCAAGAGTGTGAACGGGCCTTTACGCGTGGCGTTCCACAAGGATCCATAATATCCACCTTATTGTTTAATATTTATATGAATGATCTTGAAGAAAACATCTTAAATTGTCATATGTTTCAATATGGGGATGATACAGTTTTAGTCGGGTGTCGCACCAGCTACACATCAGCCATACAATACTACAACAAGCTGTTTTCACTGCTATGAACTGGTTTCGTGACAACTGTATCCAAGTTAACGCCTTAAAAACTAGTTTAGCACGCTTTAGAAATCCTTTAAAACAAACTGTGACAAACATTTCTCTGTTCATTCATACTTCTGATTGTGCTTCTTGTTCCTGTACGGCGGTTTCTTATGTCAATTCAATTAAATACATGGGAGTTTTTTTTTTGACAGCGACATTGCTTGGAACACCCACCTGTCGTATATTTGTTGCAAACTCGGAAGTAATGCCTGGCTTTTGTACACCATTAGACATCTCGCACCGAACTGTGTGCGCAGAGCTATTGCCAGCAGTCTTGCATATGGCGTTTTAAGATATGGAATTGCTATTCTTTCCAATAGCCCTATAAGATGGTAAGTACGCATCGATAATATTCTGCGGAACTTATTGAATAGCGTAGCGTATCACTGTGATTTGACAGAATGTGGAAGTATCTTTGAGTATCTTGGTTTACCTTCCTTACAAAAGTTGTTCGTGAATTCAGTAGTTTTGCGCCACTTTTGGATGGATGATTAAAAAACAAAAACAAAAAAAAAACATTGATGTCCTCCCGAGTTCTAAGAGATTGTCCTCGCTATATTGTACCTCGTTTTTATACTCGCTACGGACAAGCTACTCGTGATATTTCTGCCCTAAAAATATTTAATACGCGCCCAATGTCATTTTTTGTGCTTATCTCAAAAAAGCAACTAAAAAATTTCTAATTGACTGGACTATACCTTAACTACTCGTTAATATTTTCATCCTTCTTTTTTGACAACCTTGTCGGAACTTTTTTTTTTATTTTACCTTATATATCTCTATAGTGTTTCTATCGGTCCACTGTGATTGACTATCTCTATCCGTGTCATGTGAAAGGTGACTGACCGCCCGCCGCCTCCCCCGCCCCTCCCCGTCTTGGACAACCATGATTCTTTATCGATGTTAGTTCGTTTACTAGATGTATATACTGACTTACTGCCTCTTCCGGGCCAATGTCCCAGAAGCCTACTTTTGCTTTGACGGGCCCGAAAATATCGAAAACATACATGAAAGCGGAATAATAATAATAATAATAATAATAATAAAATTAATAATAATAATTTTATTGTCAACGCTGAGGTACAAATGTTTTTACGGGCCCGTCAAAGCCTATGATGGCTTGTGCGACGGGGCCCTGCAAGTCACGAAGTGCGAGCGAACACAAAAGAGCTGGAAATAGAATCAACAAAAGGTACTATGCAGACACACACACGCCAACTCAACTCAGCTGCACTAAAGGCTGATTCAAAGCCTGCCTGGTTATCCCCCTCCCCCCCCCCCCCCCCAAAAAAAAAAAGTAAAAAAGAAAACGTAAATTTAAGACCGTTTGCACTGCGTCCGACATATATGCGCGAAGCCATGTCTTAACTTTCGTCTTGGAATCTAAGGAAAATACACAATCGGGTAGCCGATTGAAGGTGTCGGGAACGTATTAGTCTCGCGTTTTCATTCCGTATCTCGTGAAACAGCGAGGTTTCTCAAATCTGATCGACTGTCTAAGAATACGAGACGACACATGTGGGATCTTGTAGCTGTGTGTCCAAAAATACCGAAGAACTACTGTTTGTGGGTACAGAGAAAAAAAATTTGGCATCTCTAGATCTGCCAAGAGATTCGTGCTGTTTGAATACCTTGAATTGTACGCCACATTTTTTACAAGGCACTTCAAAACACTGTTTACCTTCTCGTGCCAGAGCCCTGCACTGTGCGCGAACACTGTCACACCGTACCTTACCACACTGTACGCCAGGGCATGGACGAGGATTTTCCTAACGAGGAAAGGAAGAAAAACTCTAATATTGTATAACAAAGAAGCTACGTTCCGTAAGACACGACATATGTAGGCTAACTGCTTGTTCCAGGACATGTCGCTTTCAAAAATAATACCCATGTACTTCGTGCTGCCTACCCATCGAACAGGAACACTACTGTCAGATACGCCGTCGACCCCGCGTAAGTAGAAAAGCTTATCTATGAAACCATGTTTTAGCGGATTGCGGAAACAGATTAACTGAGTTTTTACTGGATTGACTTTTAAAAGATTGGAGGCGTACCAGTCCACCACTCTACTGGCATTGGTTTGCAAATTATTACATGCACCGTCGAAATTCACATGTCTGGAAATCAGCAGAGTGTCGTCGGCATATTGGTAACATGTACAACCCAAAATAACAGAGATAAGGTCGTTGACATAAGTATTAAACAGCAGCGGGGATAACGCAGAGCCTTAAGGAACCCCCGCTCGTAGATAATAAACGGAGCTCGCTTCAATGCCCACTCGAACTTGTTGTGATTGATTTGATAGGTAATTTGCCAGAATTGCGAAAAAGGCCCATCCACATTACAGTAAAAAATCGGGTCAGTCAAAGCCTAAATGGCTTGTGGTACTGGAACCCTTCAACCTCACCATCAGCATGTTAACAAAAGCGCAAAAGAAAAGAAAAAATTGAATAAAAATATAAAAGAAACAAAAAAAATTAACATAAAAGAAAGAAGAGAAACAAAAAAAAACACACACACACACACCTAACCTACGTATCTAACACCCTGGTCTTCTACACACCCATGACTACCTACGCTGAATCGACCATAGAAGAGCGGAGCCATCTTTTAACCTTAGTTTTAGAGTCGAAAGAGACAACACATTCAGGAAGATCATTGAAAATATCCGGAACATAGTAATCACAGGTTCTCATCCCATACCTCGTGAAGCAACGAGGCCGTATAAGACGGGTTGTTTTCCTTAGGGTGCGAGACGGCTCGTGCAAAATTTTAAACTGATTCGTCCAAAAATAACGAAGTATCACTGTTTGTCGAAGTAGAGAAGAAAAATTTGGCATCTGAAGGTCACTGAAAATGTTCGTGCTGTCTGTGAAAATTGAATTGTACGCCACACTTTTCAAAACACTTTTCAACAAGGTGTTCACTTTAGCATGCCACTGTCCACTACAGTGCGCAAACACCGTAATCCCGTACCTAAGTACACTGTATGCCAGGGCATAAACCAAAATTTGTCGAACATGAAAAGGAACAAAGATTCTAATATTATAAAGCATACAGGCTACTTTCCGTAACAGTCTACATATATATGCCAACTGATTATTCCAAGACATGTCGTGGTAAAAAAAAATTCCCATGTACTTAGTGGTCTCCACCCACTTAACAGGGACACAAGTACAAGGGTCGCACAATATACCATGAAAGAAAAACGGCTTGTCTACGAAACCGTGTAATAATAATAATAATAATTTATTTTTTTCGGATGCGACGAAGTATGATTCGGGTCTGCCGAAGCCAGAAGTCGCTTGTGTGGCTAAACCACCAGTATTAAAGTTATAAATCAATTAATTTCAACATTTCAATAACATAATAATAATAATAATAATAATAATTATTATTATTATTATTATTATTATTATTATTATTATTATTATTATTATTATTATTATTATTCGCTGCGGGATGACTCCGAGTAAAGACGCCTGCCTGATCTGTTCCCGCTGCTTCTACGGACGACAACAATATCTGCAGTGTTCCGGATGCAGACTGCGTGCGCATACCAAGTGCGTATGTTGGCCTGTCGACGTACGCGAGTTTCTGCAATCCGGCGTGCCCTCTTTCACCTGTGCGAGCTGTGAAAAGATCAGCGGTGGTGCTAGCCCTAACCACGTCGCCATGGCCTCCAACGACCACCGCAACGTGGCCCCCCTCTCCCACTTCTCCGTGTCGCCCTCACCCACCGACGCCACTCGTCCCGAAAAGGGTGAGAGGTCACTTCCCTCCTCTCCCTACATCGGCAACACGGGCGTCGATTCTCTGCTTGCCCTTCTGCTCGACGCGCTTCAGGGAATCTCGTTCCTCACGGATCAAGTTGCCGCGCTCAGGGATGAGAACGCGCAGCTCCGTCGAGAGCACAAGCACGACGCCCAGCAGCAGGCAGCCACGCTGCACAACATACAGGCGGAGTTGAGAAGCTTTCGCCATGAGCCCAAGCAAGGCGGAAAAAAGCCCCCATCGTCCTACGCTGCGGCGGCCAGCCTCCAGGACCCGGTTGGTTTGATCCGAGATCAAAGAGGCAACGCTCGCCCTGTAACGGAGGCTACGTGTGCGTCAGGCGCCGCTGCACCTGCTGCCATTGGAGGCGAACGCTCCGTGGCCTCTATTCTGGGTTCTATATTCTGGGTTCTATTCTGGGTTCTATCGCGAATTCTCTAATAAGAAAAAGACGGGGGGAGGTGTTTTGATAGCAGTTGATGCGTCATTACCGTGCATCAGACGTCCTGACCTGGAGACATCGCTTGAGTCCGTGTGGGTAAACTGCAAAGTGTCAATGGTGAACGCATTCTGCTTGGCGCATACTACTTGCCGCCCGACACCTCTCCTGATGAATTTAACCGATGTCTTCTTGCTATTGAAAGTACAACTAGTGCTCTAGATAATTTCAAATTTATTGTTCTTGGTGATTTCAATGTCCCCAATATAAGCTGGGAAACAGCTACAGCGTCTTCTAATAATTACTACCTTGCTCAGAAATCTACGTTCTTACTTAAAGGGAAGCTGAAGAGCTTTTCGAAAAAAATGAGTTAATGGTTGATTCTGACGTGTTTGTGCCTGCTGAGTCCAAATATCACAACCATTTGACCCAAAATAATCCTTAAACGCGAAAAAAAGCGAAGAAATCGGAAGCGATCGCCGCAGCGGCACGCCATTGGCTAGCCACGCGTGACGCACGGACCATCTAGATTCTCGCTTGCTCCGTCGCTTGCGGAAGTAGCCGGGCGCCGGGTCTTCGGCTTCTGATTTTTCGAAATCTTTCGGTAAATCCGAAAGAGGAATGTGTCCACACGACCCTCGACGTGACAAAGTACGCGTTCCAGCCGTTGGCAAGGTAGGAAAATGACCCCCCGCAGTAATAAACACAGACGAGGAACCGCTTGCGCGGACGCGAGATGGCTGGCTTTGTACCTTCAGGAACGTACTTACTGCTATTTATTGTAACCTAAAATGTTGACAATAAACGGAGTGCTATTGACAGGACACCTCAAGCCGGATTAGCGTGACCCTCCCCAAGACGGTCGTCAGAGGACAAGAATTCTGCACACATCGGACTTCGTGCTTGCCAGCTGCGGGACGCGTGAGCGTGCAGGCTGCATTGTTCACCAAAGCTGAGGTTGTTTGAAGGATAGTATAATCGGCTTCGGGCGACGGGAGAGCTTCCGCTGAGATGAGACGGCTGATAAGATAGGGTCGCCGTTCTGCCACCGCCCTATCCTTCCATCCTTGTGATAGCGGTACCCTCTGCTGCGTTTAGTTTGTTTGCCACAAACTATGGCGCCATTATAGCTTTAGAAAAAGCGGAGATGTGTGCCCGGCACCCCTTAATTTGAAGTCGAATTCGTGAAAGCTTCCTGGGTCTCTACATTCGCATACTTCTACCAAGCTTTGTTTACTGCATCACACCGCCACCAGGCATTATCATCGTCCGATCGCATTTCTACGGCCACCTGTAATGGAGAGGTCCCGGGTTCGATACCCGGACCAGGCGGATTTTTTCGGTCACTCACCAGTCACCTAGCTGGGTTTGGAGATTTGTGTTTGTCCTTTGTCCCTCTTGTTCCCCTTCTCCAGGGATTATTTTCAACATTCTTGTCCAGCTCGCTTGCACCTTTGCATTTAATTGCATTCTAATAAAGAATTGTTGCGTTACACAAACTTTATACGAAAAACACTGTGTAACTTGTAAAAAAAGAACTCAATTCAGAACAAAAGGTCACATGCGTTTTATTTCCAGAAGGCTCTCCTGAAGAGAATATGAACTTTTGAAAGGAAAATTTAACCAAATTTATGTTTACGTTTAAAATATATGTGGCCTCAAATAATGTCAGCAACTGTAAAAAAAAGTTTATGTTAAAACAAGTTGCACCGTGAAAGTCGCATCATGAATTGCATGACTACTTATTAGAGTAAGCCCTCCTCTCCCAAGTGACTGGGTAGCCGAGTAGATTAAAAGCAGAAGAAAATAATCTTGGGCTACCCAAGATTGTTTTCTTTTTTTTCCTAGACTTCCCGGGCCGGAGTCGGTCCGGAAAATATGGCCACTTCAACAATATAAGAAACCAACACTAACACACTAAGAAGGCGGTTAACACAAGAGAGCCAGTAGAAACCCGCTGTTCGGCTAAATGATCGCGGATTTTCTAGCACACTGCACACTTCTAATAACGTAACAGCTTTTTTCTAGAACAGTCGACCTACAATTCCTACCCAGTTACGTTTCCTCTTTGCTTGTCCCTTTTAATGCGCTGAATTGCCTTCTTACCTTCAAAGATGGTCGGCAGAGCGTCGGGTTCAAGCGAGCCTTCTTCAGATCCAAACCCATATGTACGTATACATAGTTTTCATATGCGCCGTCCGAAACCCGTTTCGAACAAAAAACGGTGTACTTGCTCAAACCCACCTACCCCTTTAAAATCTCGGTGACGAAGTGGAAAAGACGGTAAGCGGGAAGAAACCCTACGACGAGCGCTGTTCATGAAAGCTGGCGGCTACACACGAGTACGGCACCGTGCAACAGCAGGAGTCATTTGGTTTGGTGCCACGAGAATTCTGCGAACACGTGAACAAACAAGAGAACAATTAGCACGTCAGGCGATTGAGTCAATAGCATGACCGGTCAACGGATAAAAGCAAGCGCTATGCAGCGGCAGAACAACGACGGCTCAAAAATACACTAGAGCAGCCTACGAGGAAAGCGCGACCAGGCGCGGCGGGGTCCCCCACCCGGTCCTTTTGTGACGGCGGCTGACGGGCTTCCTCCTCTCTCCCCTTTCCCTCTGCTTTGGAGAGGCGTGGCTTCGGTGCTACTTTGAAGGCGCTGTTCCGGTTAATCCGCGCAGAAAATGACCAAACGAATACGATATTCGTGATGGCTGAGGTCTCGTTGACTAGGCTCAGGTGTTTTTTCTCGTATTTAAAACCGCTTCAGCTTCCCTTTAACTTTGCATCATTTACGAATCTAAAGCAACACAATTGTATTCCCAATTGCCAGGGAAACATGCTAGATTTGTGTTTCTCAGATTTAGATGATATACGTGTAACTGAGTGTGCCTCAAGTTTAGTTCCACCTGACAGATATCACCCCCCTCTGGAGATCGTGGTAGCTCTTCGAGAGGGCATGAGGCGTTGTTTACAGAGTCATTCTAATGTGACTAGTCACAATTTTTCCGCTGGAGACTACGTTGGTTTATACAACCATTTTGCCGAATACGATTGGTCATCGCTCATTCGATGCACTGACGTCGATGAACAGGTTCGTGAGTTCACACGCATCGTTCGAGAAGGGATGCACCAGTTTATCCCGTTACGGAGAACCGCAGGTTCTAGGTTTCCCTTTTGGTTCTCACGTGAATTACGCAGATTATTGAATAAGAAGTTGCACGCTCACAGAAAATTTAAAAAGAACGGTCTCCCTGGATGGAAATCAGAATTTAGGCGTCTAAGGTCTTCATGCAGGGAAGTTATGAGGCGTGATCGTCAGAGGTACGTTAATTCTGTTGAGCTGCATTTAACTCAGAATCCCATGGAATTTTGGAAATACGTTCGGTCTCGATCAAAGACAAAATGTGGGAGGGAGATCACATTGCTGAACTCACAGGGAAACTCGACCACAGATGTTTGCGAAATTTTGCCCACCATTTCCAGTCCGTATTTAGTCATCAACCGAACTCTCCCATTAACGCCGCGCCAGCTGCCTCTAGTAATTCAACCTGTATTGCGTTTTTTGATGAGGAGCTATTATACGAGTGTGTAAAGAAGATGAAGCCGTCTTTGTCTTCTGGCCATGACGGCATTCCGTCTGTCCAATTGAAGGCCTATAGTGCAAAATTTATCCCTATTTTGGTACACATCTTTAACAACTGCGTAAAAACCGAAGTGTTTCCCGTCTTGTGGAAAACAGCACTTGTTGTACCCGTACATAAGTCCGGTTCAAGAACAAGCGTCTCAAACTACAGGCCTATATCTCTTCTTTGTACATTTTCAAAACTGTTCGAAACAGCTTTACACAAAATATTGTCGTTTAAGCTCAAACATTCTCTCATCCCTAGGCAACATGGTTTTATGGCGGGTCGCTCAACCACGACTAACCTCACTTGTTTCATGTCAACTGCTGCTCAGGTCGTCTCTAATAGAGGCCAACTTGATGTAATCTACTTTGATCTAAGCAAAGCGTTTGATCTTGTAAATCACGACATGTTGCTGGCAAAGCTGTCAAGGCTTGATGTCCACAGGTCGTTACTTTTATTGCTCAAAAGTTACTTGCGTGATAGACTGTGTTTTGTCAGCTCGAATGGTAGTTCGTCTGCTGCTTATCAGGCTACGACGGGTGTACCTCAAGGTTCCGTTCTTGGCCCCCTTCTGTTTTCAGTTTTTGTGAATGATGTTTCGGCTGTGATCCGTCACTCTTCCTTTCTACAATATGCAGATGACATTAAGATGTTTATAGAGGTACGAGACGAACGCGACTGTGTTCTGCTACAAAATGATGTATATGCATTCGAAAACTGGTGCAATCAGAATGCCCTAAAACTAAATAGTTCGAAAACTAAAGTCATGTCCTACACTCGAAAGACACATAATATTATATTCTCTTATGACATTCAGTCAGTTCTTTTGACACGTGTGAATGAAATCAAAGACCTTGGAGTTATATTTGATAGTACATTACGCTTTTCGAGTCATGTTGACCATATTGTGAGCTCAGCTTTACGTACGCTTGGTATCACGTGCCGCATTACTAAAGAATTTAATAACCCTAGTACTTTTGTCACACTGTACAGTGCTTTATGTCGACCACACGTCGAGTATGCATCTGTTGTATGGAATGGAATCTGCGCGACAACCTCGGCTAGAATCGAACGTGTTCAGAATAAGTTCTTATGTATCTACAGACATCGTTTCTCGTCGCGCAATGCATCTACCTCAAACGATGATCCAGCAGACCCAGTCCAACATAGCTTGGCATTGCCCACCCTACGGCGTAGGAGAGAACATGCCGACATCCTATTTCTGTACAAACTTATTCATGGCATCACTGACTGCACATCATTGATATCAAATGTGCGTTTGAAAATTCCCGTAAAAACTACAAGGCAAAATGCATCCTTCTACAATGCTCCCGTAACTAATCTTCACGACCCCGTGTCGAGAATTGGGCACACCTACAATTCCTCTTTTACAGACTCTATTGATATATTTAACAATAACACACCGGAGTTCATCAGAGCGCTGAAGTTCCTCACCTAAATTTGACTTCCCATATATATTTTTTTTTTTGCACCTGATTAAGTTTCTCAGAACCAATTTTTATACTCTCGCTTTCCTTTCCTTTCGCTATCGTGGTGGTATAGCCTAGCGAGTTTATGTGAGATATGTGATCTTTTTTAAGTGTTTTATTGTTTACTGTTTGTTTGTTGTGTGTAGTGTTGATTTCCATGTTTCCTAAGTGCACCTGTACTAAAACCGCAAGGTTGTTCCTGGGCACTTCAATAAAAACATTGATTGATAGATTGATTGATTATTATTCTTATTATTATTATTATTATTATTAAGAAGAAGCTGGGGGGTCAAAACGTATGTCTCCATCACTCTGCAAAATGTTATCTTGAATTCCCCTCCCGCGGCCCCTAATCTACTCTCACAGCTTTGCTTCGAGACCCTCGACACCCCTATCCTCAACGGCACAAGGTGAGGCTCCCACCTGGACATCTCAGGCCCAGACATCAACAAGATTCTCGACACGGCATCGACTGCCGCCATTTTACATCCTGCGAGCACTATTCCATTAACAGGCGTCTGACTGCGAACATCGGCGCGTCATCCTCGTGAACCGCTTTGCCGCCACGACAATCACCGCCCTCTTGATGTTACGAGCAAGGCTGGCATCCTCTATTTGAACGGTTCCGGTGAGCGTGTGATTTCTTACTGCAGCACGAACTTCATCTTCCTTGCCTTTCAAATCTCGCTGCCTCGTCATGTCTCAATCTTCTGCATGCGGTGTGTGTGGCACATCCGTCCCCACCGACGGTCGATTCATGACGTGTGCTGACTGCCACAAGTCCCTTCATTTAGGACAGTGTGCTGCCATTGCCGATGCTACCTTTACAACGATGGGAGCAACAAAACGCGAGAAATGGCGCTGCAAGCAATGTCGTGGCAGGGATGGCCGCACGAGCGCAGGGGAGGTGGAGGGTGCTTCCCAAGACGATCACATTGCTTTCTCCGCACAGCTGGCATCAGTCAACCGAAAGCTTGATGTGCTCCTGAGCTTAAAGGGAAGCGTCGATACCCTTCTAACACTACCTGCCAAGGTCGACGCTCTATTGGCACTAAAGCCCACTGTGGAGTGGCTACAGACTACCGTAAAAGAAGTTGAGGAGTCTGTTACCTTTATCAACGCGCAGTATGACTCTATGGTAGTGGAAGCTGCAGCTCAGAAACAACTAACACAGGATCTCAGAGCGGAAGTCGGGGCACTCCATGCCACAGTAACCGAACAAGCAACCACCATACGCCAGCTTCAAGCAGAAATAAACGACGCAGACCAGCAGCGTCGTCTAACAAACTTAGAAATTCAAGGAGCCATCAACCCCAAAGGAAAGTCTCGGTGAGACTCCATGTGACCTGGCTTCCAAGATCGGCATCTCGCACTTCAAGCCTTCGGATGTTGTCTCTGCTCGGCGTCTGCCATCCAAAAAGGCAGAAAAACCTGACAATGCGCCGTTAATCCTGGTGAGCTTTGCGTCGGTTGCTCTGAAGGAGCAGTGGATGGGGTGTCGTGGCCGCCTGCGGAGCCTCCACCGTGTCGGCACTCTTCCCAAAGTGTTCCTGAATGAAAACCTCACCCGTGCCAACCGCGAGTTGTTTTGGATGGCTAGGAACAGGGGGAAAGAGAAGGAATACAAATTCATCTGGACAAAAAACGCTCAAATCTATGCAAAGAAAAATGCAGACTCAGCTCCCTTACGGATTAATTCTGTAGGGGATATCGCCAAGATTATGTAAGGTATGAGCAGTAACTTTTCGCAGTTTAGTAGTTTTCAAGCTTTTAAGTCACTAATAGACAAGCCAGAGGGGAAAACTTTTATTTGCTTACATGTCAACATCCGGAGCATCCGTAAGCACTGGGATCATTTTCGAGTAATTGTTCGCAATGTAATGTTTCACGTTGACGCATTCATTTTGACTGAAATTAATCTCCCCGAATCTATGCTTGGTCAATATACCCTCAAAGATTACAACCAATTTTTTTCAATACGACCTAAGCGCAGTGGTGGTGGCATCGCTGCTTTTATCCAACAAAGGTGGCAAGTTTCTCCCCTTGATTTAGTTTTTTCTCATACTGAATCTCTTCCACTCAAACTTGAAAATAACGCTTTTTCGCTATCTGTTCTTTGTTTCTACAGGCCACCTTCAGAAAATGCTAGAATGTTTTTAGATGAGCTAGAATTAACTCTCTCCTCTTTATCCTCTATGCAACACCTCTGCATTATAGGCGACCTTAATATAGACGTATCGAAGACAACGGCACCAATCGCATGTGACTACTTAAATATTTTATCGAACTTTGGTTTGGAATGCGTTATTGACGCCCCCACTCGAGAAGAATTTCTAGGAACAAACCTCGTCTCTACTTGTACTTACCACATTTGCATACGGGCAGCAAGCGATCGTGTTGACAGCGCTGTAATTCTTGAAAAGTTGGCGGACCACTACTTTGTTTCCTGTCGGATAACACACACTTCGACCTCTGAACCCCAGTCTAACATTATCAGAGAGGTCCAGATTATTGACATTGTCTCTTTCGACAAAGCTGTTGCCTCTTATGACTGGGATGGCTTTTTGGGCTCCGCTAGTGGCGTTGAAATGTATGCAGAATTTGTTCAGGTTTTTAACTCCTTCACTGAAGCTGCCAAACGAACTGTTACCTTAAAAAAGCGCAGACCCCATCACGAGTGGTTGACTTACGATATCCTTAAGAAAATTAAAGTAAAAGACGTTTTGTGGAGCCGATGTCGGAAGTCGCCTAATAATGCAAATTCGCAAATTGAATTTCGGCAGGTCAGAAATTGCGTCAACGCTGTCATTCGTTCTGCAAAGCGACGATATTTTCAATCAAAGTTTGAAGAATACAAGCTTAACTCGGCCAAAACATGGTCACTGATTAACCAATTTCGAGGTACTGGGGCTAAACAATCTATCGACCAAACTCTTGAAAATAATTTTGGTTCACTCACCTCGTCATTAGCAGATAAATTTAATGCCTTTTTGGTAAATATACTGGTGTGACTTGAGCCACTGTTGACAAACAATGTACTCTGGCTGATACATTCCTAGCGTCAGCTTTCCTTCCTCCGTTAACTGATGCCGAGCTTTACTCTCTTTTGTTTAGTTTCAAAGCCAACAAGTCACCCGGTGCTGATGGTATTCGCACAAATGATCTTCAACGGAATTTCAATAGGATTAAGAAGGTTCTCCTAGTTATGTTGAATGACTTCATTACGAGTGGTAAAACACCTGATGGTCTTAAGGTTGCCATTGTACGACCTCTCTTCAAAGGGGGTGCGTGAACAAAAATTGAAAATTATCGTCCTATTTCGATTTTACCAATCTTAGGACAAATGCTTGAAAAACACCTTCTTCAGTCGATGAACGGCTTTATAGATAAACATGACATTATTTCACCCACCCAATATGGTTTCGTGGCTGAGAGAGGCACCCAACCGGCTCTTGACGATTTCTCAGATTACCTCTACTCAACGTTTGATAATAATATGTTCGCTTGTGCGCTCTTCCTGGATGTATCTAAGGCCTTCGACACTGTCAGTCATCAATTACTTCTAAAAAAATTACAACGCTTAGGTTTTCGGGGTCCGTTTTATTCTTTATTAGAGAATTTTCTAACTAATCGTTCTCAATTTGTCTTAACTGGGAAATTTAGAAGCTCTCTCCTTTCTTTAAAAGCGGGGGTACCTCAAGGATCTGTTCTTTCACCTCTACTCTTTAATATCTTTGTCAATGATATGTCTCGCGCTATCAATGGCTGCAAGATCTATCAGTACGCTGATGACACCCTCCTTACTTCGCGTCATATTAATTTCCCTTCTGCAGTCAACATTCTCCAGACGAATGCCACCCATCTAATGAACTGGTTTGCGGATAACCTTCTTGATATCAACAGCTCCAAAACAAAGCTTGTTTGCTTCCGCAATTCCCTTAAAAGACACCAAGCCACTCTCAGGTTTATTCTCCACTCCTCATGCTGCCATCCGTGTAACTGTGACCCGATCAAATCTGTTAACAACGTGAAATATTTGGGTGTTCATTTTGATTTCGACATGTCCTGGAATACTCATATGTCCTACTTATGCGGTAAATTACGAACTATATCTTGTATGCTCTATAACACACGGATGTTTATGCCCGTCAATGTTCGTTTTTTGTTAGTCCACGCGCTTGCCTACAGTGTGCTACGGTACGGAATCACAGTGTTTGCTATCTGTTCAGGTCGCTGGCAGGCAAAAGTTAACACTTTGTTAAGAGGCATACTGAAGAACATCCTCTACAATACGCCTCTTTCTGCCACTGCCGACATTTTTGAAAGCCTTCAACTGACTAATTTCCGCTCACTTTTTATTCAGACCGTCCTCCTTCGCAATTTTTGGAGCAGTGATTACAAGACACCGCTACATTCGTCCCGCACATTACGCAGCTCTCCTCGATTTGTAGTGCCACGTTGTTGCACCCGGTATGGTAAACGCTCGCGCGAATCTTATGTGCCACGTGTCTTCAACGCCCTCCCGGACTATATTTATGATATCACATCACTGAAAACTCTAAAAAAAGAACTCAAGTGTCTTAACCTTGATAGTATTTAGTGCCTGCTCCGTGTGCGTTTATGACGATCCTGATGTGCTGGCTGCTATAGCTACCGCAGATTCGAAATGTTGCCTCTTCTCTTCTATAATATTTTTGGTCTCCGAGCATTGTGTTACCCTTTATTTGGGACTCGCGTCTGTAAGTGTTCATTCTATTCACGTTATTACATTCATTTGTACATTGCTTTCGTATGCTGTATTTTTTTTCTGTAATTAGTACTCTGTGCTACAATCGGGAAAGGGGGAGGGGGAGGGGGGAAAGGGGGTTGGGGCGGGGAAGGGGGTGGGGAAAGTTTTATTATCTTTCAGTTCTCATTTTGAAGGCAATGCCTTTACCTTATCACTTAAGTGGACTTTTCTAATTTTTTTTTAGGGTGTCATCCCACAAGCCCTTCGCTGGCTTTGATGTGCCCGCAAACGTATGTCTTTAATAGTCCCACTGAGTCAATAAAATGTATGTATGTATGTATTATTATTATTATTATTATAATATCTAATTTTTGGTTTCGTCATAATTGGTGTTGCTTCCTCACATGAATCTTTTTTCGAGTCAACATTTTTTTGTGTAGTGTAATGCAGCAATGTCTGTGTATTTGTGTGTGCGCGTATCTGCGTGTGTGTGCATGTGTACGACTCCTTCTATCATCAAGTTCTTATACGATACAACTGGAACTTAGCCATACCTTTTTTTTTCCTTCTACTAGAAAAATAGCTTATATTTGTATTGTATATTTTTTTTGACTCTGACAATAACTTTCAGACTGACATTTTTGTGTAGTTTTCACAACTGAAGAAACCATGTGGTGTTTTTCTGCTTTATTTTATTATTTACCAAAACTCTCTTATTTACCCCTGCTACTTAGGTTCAGTCCTACAAGCCCCTGCTGGCTTCGACGAACCTGCCTAGTGCCGTCCTGAATACATCCTGCGTAAATAAATTTTATTATTATTATTATTATTATTATTATTTTTGTGGTTCGACATGGACACATTTTTGCCAAAAAATGCGAAGGATCAACTTTGCTTCGCATTATGAATGTTTTTGATTTGGAGCAAATAGTGTAGACCCTAATGGCGCATTTTTTTTTTTTTTCAGTTTAAGTGTAGTGTAGACCTTAATGGCTCAATTTTCTCAGTTTAAGGACCTCAAGTCTTGCACTGAACACTTTAATGTGAACACAGGGACATCTTTTACGTTATTCCATGTCAACATAAGGAGCTTGCGCAAGCACTGGGATGAGTTTAGATTAACCGTAGATAGCGTGCTTCCGATAGCTGATGTGCTCATTCTCACAGAGATTAATATCCATAGTGACGACATTGGACAGTTTTTGTTACCCGGATTCAACAATTTCTTTTATACTCGCGACAAAAAGCGCGGTGGTGGTATTGCTGTTTTTCTCAAATCCACATTGTTATATTCGGAAATTTCTGTATCATTCCTATCATGTGAGTCACTGGCGTTACGTGTCTTTACTTCTACATATGAACTCTACCTACTGGCAATTTATAGACCCCCTTCGGATAGCATTCCTGACTTTCTCTCTGAACTTCGCTGCTGTATACAGTCGTTGCCACTCACTGCACCTCTTTGTCTTACAGGAGACATTAACATTGACCTCTTAAAGCCTTCCAAAGCTATAGTTTGTGAATACCTCACTCTATTGGCCGACTGCGGAATAGAACCATCTATTCAAGCCCCGACAAGAGAAGAATATCTAAATACAAGACTTGTCAGCTCATCCATTGATCACATTAACCTAAGGGCACCTTTCTCAACAATCAAATCAGCCGTTATAACCCAGAAACTATCAGACCACTACTTTATAGCATGTCAGTTGGAATTTCCTGGTGTAGTGGGGGCTGTGCCCAATACTCAAATCCGCCAGATTGAAATAGTTGACCGTCAGAGATTTGACAAGCATGTTTCCGATTATGACTGGGTAACATTCCAACGGTCTGTATGTCCTTCAGAAATATATTCTTCCTTTGTTGAACTCTTCCAGAAGTTTGCTAACGCATCAAAAAAAGTAATTTTTTTAAAGCAGAGGAACTCCAATTTATGCTGGCTTAACAATGACATATTAGCTGCAATTAAACTTAAACAAGTTGCTTGGAAACGCTGCCGGCGCTCACCACACAACCAAAGCCTGCTTGCAGAATTCAGATCTATCCGCAACAGAGTTAGCGCACTCATTCGCTCTGGTAAACGGGCTTATTTTCAAAAGCAGTTTTCTGAATCTCGGAGCAACGCTGTTAAAACCTGGTCATTGATCAACGAATTGCGCGGTGTCTCCCCGCGCGTGCAAGGAAGCATTTTAAAAGACACCTTTGGTATTAACTCACTCGCTGCTGCAAACCGCTTTAACGATTTCTTTGCTTCTTTTTCCGGAACAGCCAAAAAAAGCTCAATGTGTTTATCTATTCCTAACTCGAACCCTGCTTCCGCTTTTCTCCCTTACATGACAGCAAACGAATTAGAATCTATAATACTGAGCCTCAAATTGAACAAATCCCCTGGAATAGATAAAATACGTATTAGTGATCTTCGAAGAAATTTCACTTACATTAAGGATACACTCCTTTTACTTTTCAACAATATAATCGAGACTGGTATCATACCCCGTGAATTAAAAACTGCTGTTGTCAAACCCCTATTTAAGGGAGGTCAGAGAAGTAAGGTAGAAAACTATCGCCCAATATCTATTTTGCCATGTCTGGCACAAATATTAGAAAAATATATTTATATGACGATGGCATCCTTTATTGATAAATATAAGATTATGTCTCCGAGTCAGTATGGCTTTATAGCTGGCCGAGGAACACAACCTCTCTTGGACACGTTTTCTGATGACTTAAATTATGGCTTTGAGAATAACTTGTTCACTTGCGCATGCTTCCTTGACGTGTCAAAAGCGTTTGATACTGTTAATCACTCTATACTACTTAGCAAAATTTCAGCCATAGGATTTCGTGGACCTTTCTTGTCACTTTTAGAAAATTTTCTGCTTGGGCGCACACAGTTGGTTTCGGTGAACAATGTGGAAAGTTCCACAGTTAGTTTAAAATCTGGCGTTCCGCAAGGGTCCGTTCTTTCTCCACTATTGTTTAACATCTATGTCAATGACTTATATAGCGTGGTTTCAAACTGCATTATTTACCAATATGCAGACGACACCCTTTTATTAACACGTCATACTTCCTACCCAGAAGCGCTTCAGATGCTCCAGCAATCCTCTAACAAAGTCATGGACTGGTTTTCTCGGAACTTGATTTCTATAAATGTGTCGAAAACAAAACTCGTCTGCTTTCGCAATCCCTTGAAGGTAGTGTCCTTAAATATTCCTTTTTTGCTACACACATCAAACTGTAGCTCGTGCCACTGTGCTGAAGTGCCGTATTCCGACTCTGTAAAATACCTTGGTATACACTTCGACTCCGACCTTTCGTGGAATTCTCATCTAACGAAAATATGTTCGAAGTTGAGAAGCGTTTCTTGTCTGCTTTATAACATCAAAACTTTCATGCCCCTCGGCTTACGCAAACGCGTTGCCTATTCGTTAGCCTATAGTCACCTGCGCTATGGAATAACTCTTTTCGGTTCATGCTCTAATTTATGGCAAACGAAAATAGACAATATCTTAAAGGGGATTTTGAAAAACGTGTGCTATAACCTCAATTATTCTCATTTAGACCTTTTTGAGACATTGTCAATGCCGAACTTTAGATCACTTTTTTTAGAAACAGTTGTGATCAATCACTACTGGTCTGACGACTTTAAAGCTCCTCGTCTCGTCTCACGGCAGCTACGGAACGTTTCCAAATATCTCGTCCCGAAATGCTACACACGGTATGGCAAAACTATGCGTTCATTCTACGTTCCAGACATTTTTAATCAATTACCATCAGATCTCTGGAACATTACGTCAAAGAAAAAACTAAAAAAGCGCCTCCGTCATATGGATATACTAAAAGAAAAAGGATAACTGTCTTTTTTTTTTTTTCACATTTCTGTGGAGTATGTTTTTGTGACTAGGAGAGACTCATCGCGTGGTATTTCTGTCCCTCATATTTTGTGTCGATCTTTGAATGTGCTGTGAACAGACGTGCCGTGTGAGTGCGCCCTTTTTTGTTCATTCTGCTAGACTCCTCATCCCGAAGATCTGTGCCTCAAAGTTTTGTGTCGATTTTTTTTTTTTTTTAATGTCCTGTGACCAGACGGACAAACCAATTTTAACTCTTTTATTCTCCTGTTTTCTTCAAATAATTTATATTGATTAGTACCGCCGAAGTGGACATTTACTGTGGACTTCTAGTGTCTTAACGTTTTTTTTTTTTTTTTTTGGCCGATTATGTTACCATTTCTACCCAAAAGGGTTCAGTCACACAAGCCCATGTCGGCTTTGACGAACCTGACAGCTTCATGAGTATAGTCCTCGAAAATAAATGTATTATTATTATTATTATTATTATTATTATTATTATTATTATTATTATTATTATTATTATTATTATTATTACAAACGAGAATTCCGTTAACTGTTTGCAGCAGGAGGTGTCCACAGTCCAAAGCTGTATTGAAGGAACAAGCACGAGATATCTCTAGGCTTGAGGAGGAACTGAATGAATCGCGACAATATAGTCGCCGTTTCAATATGGAATTACATGGCCTTCCTTTTGCTTCTGGAGATATTTTGATGAACGTCGTGCAGGATCTTTCTCAGAGGATCAACATTCCTTCATTTCAGGCATCTGACGTCGTGGCAATTCATCGCCTGTCGAGGAAGCATGGTACGGTTCCACCCGTTCTTATTACCTTTGCTTCAATTTCCCAGAAAGAACGTTGGATGGCTGCGCGTGGCAAACTGCAGGGGCTGTGTCAAACTGATAGCGATCCAAGGTTATACTTCAACGATAACCTTACACACGCAAATAGGGAACTTTTCTGGAAGGCAAGAGCTCAGGGCAGAGAAAGTGGGTTTCGGTTTGTATGGTTGAAGAACGGCAAAATTTTCGCAAGGAAAGCCGTAGGCTCTCCTGCCGTGCGTATAAGCTCAGTTGGAGACCTGGAGAAGATTGTGTAAGCCATGTCATTTTGTTTTTCGGTTCCGAGCTGCAATTCATTTCATCAGGTCTTGGGGCCTATTTCTGGAAGCTCATTAACGCTAATTCATGTCAATATTAGAAGCCTGCGAATGCACTGGGACGAGTTTCAGATCTCGGTGAGCAACTTAAAACCGAATGTAGGTATTTTTGTTCTAACCGAAATTGGTATTTCTTCTGTGCAATGTGACCAGTTCATGCTGAACGGTTACAAAGAGCATTTTTTTTACACGCGAGAATAATAGGGGTGGAGGTATCGCTTTATATATCAAAGATAAATGGCTGTCATTGAGCTCAAATGTGTCTTTTCAGCACGCAGAGTCACTTGCTATTAAGATCCATCATCCAGAATTTCCGTTATTTTTCTTGGCTGTGTACAGACCCCCTTCGCAAAACGCCTTGCTTTTTCTTGCGGAGCTTGAAACTATTATTTCCAGATTCCGTTCGGAGGTTCAATTCTGCCTAGTTGGAGACTTGAACATCGATACGCTTAAATCCAACAAATCTGTAGTTTGCGATTATATAACACTTCTGGCAGAACATGGGATTGAAAACACTATTAACCTCCCCACAAGGAAGGAGATTCTGTCTCAGAAACTAGTTAGTTCATGTATAGATCACATTAATGTTAGGGCTCCGGATATGGTGGTTAAATCTGCTGTAATTTTAGAAAAACTCTTTGACCATTATTTTATTGGCTGTCGCCTAGAGCCGCAGGGAGTGAAACGGAAACATAACAGAGGCAATGACGAACGGGTAATAATTACAGATACAGTGAATTTTGATGCGTTATTCGCCGAATTCTGCTGGGATGAGTTAGTCCAATCTGTTCAACCCTCTTGCCTGTACTCCGCTTTCGTTGAAATATGGCAGTCTTTTTATGCTTCCTCAAAAAAAGAGGTCACTTTTAAGCAGAGGTCATATAAGCCTTGGTTCAATACGGATATTAAGGCTGCAAAATTTTGCCGGGCGTTAATCACTGCATTCTGTACAGGCACTCGGGAGCACAAGGACCATCTTCAAGCACCTCGCACAATCATCATGGCCCGCGCACCATCAGCATCCTTCGCGTATTGAGCTACCACCTGGCGTACAGACGGGCGATCGTGACACTGCGGTTGCCGCCGCAAGAGACAGCAACGTGGCCTCGTCGGATTGGCTACCAGATCGTCACGGGCTATAAAAGGAGCTCCCACCGCCTCGTCCCTCGCAGTCGGCGGCGAAATTTTGCCGGGCGTTAATCACTGCATTTTGTACAGGTGAGAAATAAGGCCATTCTGTCACCTTGCTTTGCTCCCTGCCGCCGACTGCACAGTGTACAGTGTATTTTTGCGTATTGGTGTCGTTTTTTTCTTACGAGCCCCTGCAACGTTCTGTGATCATTTTCATGGATTGTATTAAGTGCTCTCGACTCCTGCCATCTGACGGGAGGTTCTTAAGCTGCGTAGCCTGCCGAAATGGCTACCATCTGGGTAAGGCTTGCGCCGGAGTCGCAGATAGTACTTTTTCTGGAATGGGGGTTTCCAGGAGGGAAAGCTGGAAATGCCCCACCTGCCGGGCCGGTGAGCTTCGCTCCGGCTCTGGGGCAAATGAGAGCCTTCTGGTAGATGACGTCACCCGGGGTGGCGGGAGCCTTCAGACATTAGTCGCTGACGTTGGTGCTGCCACTCCCTCTGTCAGTGCTCAGCTGGCTTCGATCGGCGCCGCACTTAAGGAGCTCCTCAATTTAAAAAGTAGAGTCGAGACTTTGCTTCCTCTCCCAGCGAAAGTTGACCAGTTGCTATTCCTGCAACCCGCCGTCGAAGAATTGCGTGGCACTGTCTGAGGGCTTCAGGCAACCGTTAACTCTTTTGGCGCAAAGTACGATTCCATATTGGCTTTGGCAAGAACGAACGAAGAATCTGTAAAAGACATCCAGAACGAGGTCGGCGCGGTCAGGGCAGAGATAATAGAGCAGTCTCGGGAAATAGAACGTCTAAAGCAGGAGCTAAATGATTCCCAACACTACAGTCGCCGGTGCAATATGGAGATGCACGGTCTTCCATTTGTTCAGGGCGAGGATTTGATGAAAATCATGGAAGACCTTTCCGTGAGGCTCACTCTTCCGTTGTTTCACTCATCAGACATCCTTGCAATTCATCGCCTTCCCAAAAAGCCTGATTCTTCTTCCACGGTTCTCATTAGTTTTGCCTCGCTTGCCCTAAAAAATGTCTGGATGGCTGCACGCAGCCAGTTGCGGAGACTGAGTCAGTCTGATAACCAGCTAAGATTGTTCTTTAATGACAACCTCACCGCAGCCAACAGAGAGCTATTTTGGATGGCGAGATCGAAAGGGAAAGAGTGTGGTTTTCGATTCGTGTGGCTCAAAAATGCAAAAATATTTGCGAGGAAAGGCGAGGGATTGCCTGCCGTACGTATAAACACAGTAAGAGATCTCGAAAACCTAGCGTAGTGCATGGCAGGTTGCTTTTCTGTCCCGGATTGCAGTTTGTTTAATCGGGTTCTAGGGCCCATATCTGACCTTTCTCTTACATTGATCCATGTAAATATCAGAAGCCTGAGGAAACACTGGGATGAGTTTCAAATTTCTGTAAACACTTTGGACCCGTCTGTTGGCGTCTGTGTTCTTACCGAGATTGGTGTTACTTCTTTTCAAACTAATCAATTTTCGTTAAATGGCTATAAAGCATTTTTTCACACGCGTCACAATAAGAGAGGTGGCGGTATCGCAATCTATGTCAAGGAAAAGTGGCTTCCATCGGCGTCGAGTATATCTTTTCAGCATGCAGAAACCAAAGCAGTAAAAATATTTCACCCCAATTTTTCTTTGTTCATTTTGGCAGTGTACAGGCCTCCGTCAGAGAATGTTTCTCTCTTTTTGGAGGAGCTAAAAGTGATTCTTCAGGATTTGCGATCTGAGGGGCCATTTTGTTTGGTCGGTGATATGAACATCGACACGCTGAAACCTAACAAGTCTACTGTCTGTGATTACCTAACACTTTTTTCAGAGTACGGAATCGAATGTACGATTAGCCTCCCGACAAGAGAGGAGGTTTTGTCTGGGGAGCTTGTAATTTCATGCATCGACCATATAAATGTTCGAGCTAGTGATCACCTTCATTACCCAAAAACTGTCCGATCATTACTTCATCGGGTGCCACTTGCAATATCAGGGTATGACGACGAGTATTAACACGAGCAATACGCCTTGTGTAACCATTACAGACACAAATAAACTTGACGCGTTGGTAGCAGCTTTCGACTGGGACGAATTTCTTCGTTCCAATGAAGGCGCAAATTTGTATCTCGCCTTTGTTGAGCTTTGGCAGTCTTTTCAATCCGCTTCGAAAAAAGAGGTTTACTTCAGGCGTAGATCAGATAAACCCTGGTTTAACACTGACATTATGTCGGCTATTAAGTCTAAGGAGGCGTTGTGGGTGCGCTCCCGTCGAGCGCCTAAGAACGTAGAGTTAAGGACTCAATTCAGGTGCGCAAGAAATTGCGTAAATGCAATGATTCGATCTGCTAAGCGACGTTACTTTCAGGGGAAATTTTTTGACGCTAGGTCAAATCCGCGTGCAACGTGGGAATTAATTAACACTTTCAGAGGTCGCGCTCCCCGCCAACCTATCTTTGTTTCACTTTTAAAGCATTTTGGCACCGACGTGCAGTCGACCGTGAATCATTTCAACACGCATTTCTCGGCGTCATCAGGGTTCACCAGAGACAGCGGTATTATACCAGCTAGTACTGGCCGCGATGACAGATCTTCTGCTTCGGCCTATTTACCGCCTCTAGACATTCTTTCGTTACGTTCTCTCTTGTTTAGCATAAGAAGGCATAAAACACCTGGTATTGATGACATTCGTGTTGGCGATCTTGTCCGAAATTTTGATGTGATCAAAGAAGTCCTGCTGACCATGATAAATGGGTTTCTGTTATCAGGCACTATTCCTGCTCAGCTAAAAACAGCACTTGTGAAACCGCTCTTTAAGGGAGGCACGCCAGATAGGTACCCAGGTAGCACACCATGTCGGCCGATACTGGGATTACGTCGGCCAGTACCGGGAGCTGTACGGCGGATCCCGGCCAGGGACGCCGGTGAGAAACCGACGCCGGCCGATATCGGGGACTCGTTGTCTAAACTGGCCAGCACCAGCCGGAAAGTTCCCGATACCGGCCCACATCGTTTTCTTGCTGTAGTCACCGGCCAGTCTAGCCGTGGAGTTTCCGGTGACTGGCCGATATCGTTTTCTTTCTGTAGTCACTGGCCAGTCTAGCCATGGAGTTTCCGGTGACTGGCCGACATCGTTTTCTTGCTGTAGTCAGCGGCCAGTCTAGCCGTGGAGTCTCCGCTGACTGGCCGACATCGTTTTCTTTCTGTTATCACCGGCCAGTTCAGCCACTGAGTTTTCGGTGACTGGCCGACATCGTTTTTTCGCTGCTTTCACAGGCCATTCGAGCCACGCAAGTTTTTATATGTAACCGACATGGCTTTTTCGCTGATATGGAAACTATATGATGGTTACAAATGACCGTTAGGTTGGGCATGTCTTCAATATGCTAAAAGGTGACACCTAATATTATCCTTGGCCTAGTATTAACGCCGCGTCATCCTTAAACCACTTAACAAAGGCTTATTTCAGTTTTGTTAAAAAAGACAGGATCAAACAGGGCTGTGGAATGAAAATTTAATTTGGTTTACATCTATTAATTTTTTATAGAGCAGCTCTTAGGCGCCCGTTTCCGGCTTGAGCGGCATCGCCGTCGCAGTCGCCGTCGGCGTAACCGCGCCTTGCATAATGGGAAACGTCCCATAATGACGGCGTGTGTGGCGTCACGAGGGTCCCGCGCGTTGCATTATGGGAAGCGTCCCATGATGCAACGCGCGGTTGGCGACGGCGACGCCAACATCGCCGTCGGCGTAACCGCGCGTTGGGTTATGGGAAACGTCCCATAATGCAACGCGCCGTCTCATTTGTGACCCGCGCATTGCATTATCGGAAGCGTCTCATGATGCAACGCGCGGGCCGGCGACGCCAACGTCGCCGTCGGCGTAACTACGCGTTGAGTCATGGGAAACGTCCTATAATGCAATGTGCAGTCGCATTCGTGACCCGCGCATTGCATTATGGGACGTTTCCTATAATGACGTCACAATTGACGTCACGTGTGACGTCACAAGGGTCCCGTACGTTGCATTATGAAAAAAGTCCAATGATGCAACGCGCGGGTCACTCGTGACCTGCGCGTTGCATCGTGGCGGCGAAACTTGCTTTCGATGAGTTGGGCATTTTTACTGCGGCACTGCGCTTCCACATGTTCTCAACGACAAGTCTCAGGGCTTACACCGGGTTTTAAAGAGCTTCTTCGACGAATGACTACGAACGAGTAGAAAACGTGTCTTCAGCATGTTGCCGCCAGCCTCCGCAACGCTCCAAAAACGCGATTTTTCAACATGCAAAATCGCCGATCGGTGGCTTCACTCTCGCGCTGCAGCTGCAGCGACCAAGCGGGGATGCGCGATCCAGCCCTTCGCCCAGGCAGATGCCGAGCGGTCGTTCCCATACAAAAATGGTCTATGGTCGGCTATAGAAAATCCTTTGTATGGCCGGCTATAGAAAATTGGCCCAATTAGCTATAGCCGCTTCTATGGCTGACTATAGCTTTTCCTATGGTCTACCCTATGGTTGTCTAGAGCTTTTTCAATAGAAATTTGGCTATCGAATTTTGTATGGCTTACTTTATGGTTCGCTTTAGAAAAGATGCTATAGCTGCCTATGGCTTTTCTTTTGGTTCCTTTGGCCGTCTATAGCTTCTTGTAAGGTCTTCTATAGAGATCTCTATGGCTTACTTTATGGTTCGCTTTAGACACCGTGCTATAGCTGCCTATGGCTTTTCTTTTGGTTCCTTTGGCCGTCTATAGCTTCTTGTAAGGTCTTCTATAGAGATCTCTATGGCTTACTTTATGGTTCGCTTTAGACACCGTGCTATAGCTGCCTATGGCTTTTCTTTTGGTTCCTTTGGCCGTCTATAGCTTCTTGTAAGGTCTTCTATAGAGATCTCTATGGCTTACTTTATGGTTCGTTTTAGACACCGTGCTATAGCTGCCTATGGCTTTTCTTTTGGTTCCTTTGGCCGTCTATAGCTTCTTGTAAGGTCTTCTATAGAGATCTCTATGGCTTACTTTATGGTTCGCTTTAGACACCGTGCTATAGCTGCCTATGGCTTTTCTTTTGGCTCCTTTGGCCGTCTATAGCTTCTTGTAAGGTTTTCTATAGAGATCTCTATGGCTTACTTTATGGTTCGCTTTAGACACCGTGCTATAGCTGCCTATGGCTTTTCTTTTGGTTCCTTTGGCCGTCTATAGCTTCTTGTAAGGTCTTCTATAGAGATCTCTATGGCTTACTTTATGGTTCGCTTTAGACACCGTGCTATAGCTGCCTATGGCTTTTCTTTTGGTTCCTTTGGCCGTCTATAGCTTCTTGTAAGGTCTTCTATAGAGATCTCTATGGCTTACTTTATGGTTCGTTTTAGACACCGTGCTATAGCTGCCTATGGCTTTTCTTTTGGTTCCTTTGGCCGTCTATAGCTTCTCGTAAGGTCTTCTATAGGGATCTCTATGGCTTACTTTATGGTTCGCTTTAGACGCCGTGCTATAGCTTCCTATGGCTTTTCTTTTGGTTCCTTTGGCCGTCTATAGCTTCTTGTAAGGTCTTCTATAGAGATCTCTATGGCTTACTTTATGGTTCGCTTTAGACACCGTGCTATAGCTGCCAATGGCTTTTCTTTTGGTTCCTTTGGCCGTCTATAGCTTCTTGTAAGGTCTTCTATAGAGATCTCTATGGCTTACTTTATGGTTCGCTTTAGACACCGTGCTATAGCTGCCGATGGCTTTTCCTGTGCTTTCTTTAGCCGCCTATTGCTCTTTGTATGGTTCGCTATAGCTCATTCTATAGTTCGTCCTATGGTTCCTTCTACCCATCGTGCTACGGCCGCCTATAGCTTCTTGTATGGTCTGCTATAGAGATCTCTATGGCTTAACTTATGGATCTTTTAGACACCGTGCTATAGCTGCTTATGGCTTTTCCTATAGTTTTTTTAGCCGCCTATGGCTCTTTGCATGGTCCGCTATAGCGCATTCTATAGCTCGTCTTATGAGTCTCTTTGCCATCGTGCCAAAGCTGCCTGTAGTTTTTCTTTTTACCGCAATCGTATGAAATGTGAAACAAATCATTTGTTGTCACTGGACATCTTTAAAAAAAAAACCTTGTGAGACGTGCCGAACTTCATAGCCCCATTTAAAACAAATAGCTAACATTTCAACAAAACAACAACAAAAAACAAATGCACTCACTCAGGTGTTTGCAAAAGCACAGGTAAACAGACACAAGGTATTGTTTTCAAATCTCCTAGAAGTTTATTACACACAGCCCATTCTGTAGACAAGCACACATTAAGCAATCTCTACTATGTGAAGAGGTACTACTGAGCTGTTATACAACTGAGAATATTGCAAAGCAAACAAGAACCAAAGGCAATTCCTGGGTAGTGTCTAGTCCCCCGGCAGCCGGCCGAATTCTCCCCCCCCCCCCCTTCCCCCCGAAATTCTAATGCCAGTCGCCACTCATTGGCGCTGCAATCAGTTTATCAAAAGACGTTTCATCGAGATCGTTTCATCAACACGTGACGTTTATAAACAACTCAAAATATGTTTTTTTTTTAATAATTCGCCAAGAAGTGGCGTGAACAGGTGGGCTGAGTCGGTGAGCACGCGCTTCAGGAATACAGGCGCGACGAAATGTCCCTGCAGCGTGCAATTCGCGTAACGAGTGCCGACTAAACGTGTGTCCATGAAACGTCTTTCCACGCAAAGGTGTCCATGAAACGTCTTTTCACAAAACGCTGGGAGAATAAGAATGTCAGTATTCTAACTACAATTTTCACATGATTTCAGAGAGCTAATGGCAGGCGACTGCGTTAGAATTACGGGGAAATTATTCTCCCAGCTGTCAGAAGATAGGCACTGCCAGGAGATAGACACTACAGAACGGTCAATTGTCGCCGAGTAGGTTGCAGCGCACTTACGTTCAAAATACCGGACTTGAAAGATGTAATCCGAAATATACGTCGACACGGGCACTGCAGACCAACCACTCAAACACAAAACCGAGAAGGAAGGGATCCATGAAGATTCACCACGATGTAGCACAAGCTGTCATTTGCCGAACCGAACACTGAAAGCATCACAAGAATGTCTTGGGCTTCTTTGAAGAAATCGCTTGTGGCCGACATACGGGTAGGACTTTTCGATCGGGATACCTTTTACCATAGAAGCGAAATCCACAGCACCCCCGCGGGCCGCACGACATGCGAAACTAGGTCCGCAAGCAGCCTCATTCCGGGATTGGCAGTGGCTAATGCGTCATCCGTCAAACCACGTGATCACGCTCCTTCCGTTACATGCGCACAGAGAGCGGAGTGAAGCGATAAAAAGTCTACGGTTGATTGGTCCGCCGAGTCCGCACCTTCTACAATGCTTTTAGCTTAGGGAAAAAGAGAAAACAGAAAAATTGAAAAGCGGAGCTTCTTCAAGGCCAGAACGGGGGTGCGATCACAAAGACTAATCTTCAGGGGCATACCAACAATGAACACAGCGAGAGAATGTGTCACTTATATCCTGTTGACAGTTCGAGCCAAGGTTGATAGTGCAGTGGATGCTATGTGTGGCCTTGGGCTTAAGGCAGGTGCCGTGTCCAGCGTTACCACCAGCTTCGAGACAGTTGTCACGGGACCCTAACCGGAGACGTGATTGGCCTCAAACACGCATAGCGCCAACTCTGCTGTCACTACCGAGTGAACAGGACAGCTCCATGAAGGCCCCCCAGCTTTTGGACTTTTTTCTAAAGCTGCACTTCCCAGAAGTGACCCAAAACGAGGGAGGTTTGAAGATATCATATTTTACGCCTTGTAGCCCACATTATAATTTAAAATGAATAATTAATGGCGAATACTTTTTTTTTTGCGCAGGATGTCCACAAGCAAACAAATAAATAAATAAATATATATATATATATATATGTCTTTTTTTTTACCAAGCACTTTTGAATTATGTGTACACTGTTAGGTTCGCATTTTTAAACTTAAATTTTGGGAATCTTTGCATCGTTGTGGCATCTATGATTGCGTGGTTTAAGAAATTTGTGTAATACGTTTTTCATCCGTGAGTTCAGTCTATATCACTGACATCAATTACAATCTCTGAGCACCATGATGACACGTGGTGGGGATGTGTGCTCCAAGAAGCTCTAATGACTTTAATGTCTCATAATTTAAAGAAAAAGAAGAGAAATTAGCCACAGCGCTTGCTGATTTGTTGAATTCGCAGAACAGAGAGATAATAGGACGCACCTAGGGTAGCGCGTGCCTAATGATATTAATTTTTTTTCGGCTGTTATTTGTGTATATTTCGCCGTTCTCGACATGGGCGTTGACGGAGATTGCACCGCTGCTCACGCCCCTGCCGGGGTAAGCTTTTTTGTTGTCACGACACTCTATCGCGCTATAGACGCGTCGATTTAACGCTCATGAAGTCTCGAGAGAACTGTCAATTGTTTAGTCAGAGCAACGACGCAGCAATCGCGAAGTGAGAGACGACTGCGCCTCACTCTGATAAATGTGAGCGTGGGACTCTCGAGCAGCGTTAACTTGCTGATGATGCAGGGCGCTGCTTTGTCGTTGAGAATCTTTGCCCTGCGAACGCCGGCGAAAACGTTCCAGTGCTCGGCGTACCCTAGGCAGCAGCGCCTGTCAGCGACCGCCCGGAGCCTACTGGCAGTCTGCGAGCGCCGACGATTTATCGTCGCGACTTCAATGGGAGCATTTTATGAGCTCCTGCGGCGAACATGAAACACCGCGAACATGAACTTCCGCGAACATAATCCCCGCGACGGCGAACCGCCGGGGCTCGCAGACGGAGGGTTCCGATGCTGTGCGAACGGTTGTTGGAGGACACTGCGTAGGGTATACGCCGGGCGCTGGAACGGCTTCGAAGCCATTCGATGGGCAAAGGATTCGCGACGACCAAGTAGTGTCTTGCATCTTCAGTAAGCTAACAGGGCTCGAGAGTCCCAAGCTTACATTTCCACAGAGCGATCGCGGCCGGCCAGATCGAGGCGCAGTCAGCACTCGCGTCGCGATTGCTACGTCGTTGCTCTACCTACACCGATGACATCTGCACCGGCATTCGAAACCGCCCTCTCGAGACTTTATACGAGTCCAATGGACGGCTTTATAGCGCGATAAACCGTCGTGACAAGAGTAAAGCTCACCTCTGTAGTGGCGTAAGCAGCGTTCTTGACGCCGCGTCGAGAACGACGAAATATACACAAAAAACATTAAATATATTTAACACAGCAGGCAGAAAGAAATAAAAACATGGCAGGGACATGGACAAAGTAGAAGGCGCGCTATAAAATACATAAACTTACAAAATACACTGGAAACGACAGATAATTAGAGCTAAAAAACGGAAGATTGAGATGACGTCAACGCCGAAATAAGGCAATGTGCAGGGAAAGCAGCCGGCAAAACTGCAATAGTCCTATAGGCAGCTAAGGAAGCTTTTCTGATCGCGGGCGTATAGCCGCGGCGACGTACGCCCCGTTAATTTGGCTGAAAAAAATTCTCGCCCCGATCGAGCGCATGAATGACTCTCTTCCACTTTCGTACATCTGCAGTAAAAAAAAAAAAAAAAGGGTCGCGGACCTATAATTTAAGCAAACCATTGAGCCGACTAAAAAAATTGGATGGTCGCGAGTCTATAGCTCGGGAAACATACATCCCTCTATAGCCGGCTAAAGCACATTGTAAGGTCGGAGGCTATAGCTTTGGTGACATAGAACACTATTGAGACGGCTAAAGAAAATTCAATGGTCGCGATTCTATAGATCTAGGGACATACACCACTCTATAGTCGGCTAAAGCACGTTGAATGGTCGGAGGCCTATAGCTTAGGTGACATAAAACACTATAGAGACGGCTAAAGAAAGTTCGATGGTCGCGAGTCTATAGGTTTAGGGACATACACCACTCTATAGCCGGCTAAAGAACATTGAAAGGTCAGAGGCCTATAGCTTCGGTGACATAAAATGCTATAGAGTCGGCTAAAGAAAATTCAATGGTTGCGATTCTATAGATTTAGGGACATACACCACTCTATAGCCGGCTAAAGCACATTCAATAGTCGCGAATCTATAGCATCAAGGACATACATATGTCTATAGCTTGCTAAAGAATATTGAATAGTCGCAAGTCTATAGCTGCGTAGCCATAAATTATTTTATAGCCAGGTATAGAAATCGGAATGGTCGAGATTCTAAAGCTTTGAAGACATACATTTTTCTATAGGTGGCTATAGCGTGCTTTATGGTTTCTTATGGCTGACCATAGAGGGCCATAGAAGGTGATAGCTCACCATAGGATTTTCCATAGACGTCCATAGACCATTTTTGTATGGGTTGAGCGGTCGGCCTCAGTAAGCGATCCACCCAGTTGCACGCGCTGCCACCGCTTTCATAGCGTCTGCCCTCGCTTTTTAACAGTTTTGGTTCCCATTGCTATCTTGCTGAAAGCATGAAGTTCTGATGGGAACTTCATGCTTTGACAAAAATGTTGATTGTTACTACTTTATTAACGGTGACCCCGACGTTGAGCCAGTATTTATTTTTCCTTACAGTTATATAAACCCGATGAAGACAACTACAAGTACTTTTGTACGAGCCGCAGGGTGCAATAGGCCCTTTGCAAAAATCCCAAAAGCCCGCGCGCGCCGCGCTTCAACTAATGGGAGTCCTCGGTACGCCCCTCCCCCGGCTTCCACGTGGCATACGCGAGCAGGCACAGGTTACCACGGCAACAAAGCATCCGACGGCTGCCCCTTTCGTATCCCTCTCCTTTGTACCGGTTCTGTCGTCTGCTGCACCAACGCTTTGTCGAACCTGGTCGAAACCTGCCATGGTTGCGGTGCAAACTAAATGTATTTGGTGACACTTCAATACGTGAAGGTAAGCTCCGACGAATAACATATTGGAATGAGTTCACCTGTCGCGATGCCTTTACGCTGCCACAGATACGGTACGCCGGCAACGTACGTACGACTAGGCGGGATGGCTGCAACGGCTGCTGGCGGTAGCTGCCGGTACGCGCGCGCAGTCGCGGAGGCGCAACGAGAAAGCGCGTGCGCGTGATCTGTACCGAGGGTTCCCAAAATTTCCTGCCGTCGTGGCGCTGTACGTTTTGCAAAGGGTCTATTAAGCAATACCAAACACGTATGCCGTAAAGCGACCGTCATCTCCGAAGGCGAGTTCCATCTGAGGGGAATTTGTCGTATTGTCTTCTAGCAAACGACATACCCAGCTCTTCATCCGAATAGGTGCGCACAACGTCTTCGACGTAACGCCATACCTTGGGCCTCTTCGCTGGCAAGGCGAATGAGTCGGCAAAGACTTCGCCGAGAACGGCTGCCTCGTCGTCACTCGAGCTGGAGCTAAGCTGGTATCTTCGTCGCTGTCGCTGATTTCGCTGCTACTGCGTTTTCTTAGACCTCCTGAAATTAACTGCAGCGATGTCAGCGCCGCAGTATGCTCGAGCCAGTCGGTCATGACAAGAGGAACGAAAGCAAGCACAGCAAGAGAGCCCACCCAGCAATCGAAACAAAAAAACAGCGAAACTCCTTCATTCCCCCGCGGCAACGTTGATAACGAAACTGAAATGTTGCGAGTTGCTACAGATCGTACTCCCCCGAAAAAGGCTGCGCGGAGAACTACTCCGGGTCCGAGCGGTCTGTCCGAGGAAGACACAGTTCAGGCGGCACATTCGTTTCTTACATCTTTCTGCATGATCACAATCAAAACATCACGTGCACCCTATATTCAACCAGAAAGGGTCACTCCATTTAACTCTTACGCGCTTATTAAAACCAGATCTGCTTCTCGCAGGGGGGTAAAGGTGGGTGAGGAGGAGTGGCAAATCCCGTGCGCCGACATCCTGGGTCCCGAGTGAACGATCGCAAAAAAGAGCGACAGAACACGAGAGAAAGAAAGCAACGTTGCCATGGTAAACACGGAGAGTGAAAACTCTCAGCAATATAAACAGTGATAATTTAACGTTGTAAACTAAATTCTGAGCTATTCTAACGCTTATAAAAAGCAATAACGTCATTACGCTGCATTAACTTCCCTTCTGTCGAAATCTCGGAAATCTGGTGGTTGCGCAGTTTCGTATTCCTCAACCGCGCCCAGCCGCGCCCCACCAGCGAAGCCGGGTATATGGTTTAGTTTAGCGTTAACGCGAGGCCGTACATCTGCGCGCTATGCAAAAAGAAACCTTCGAAAATAACGCGAGTATCTTTCCACCGGTAAGTTCGTGGATTGTTGAAGTTCACGAAACTGCTCTGATGATGTAACCGTGTTTGGGACCCAGAGGGTCTGCCTGCATGGTGCGCCGCTTGCGGCAGCCAGAATGTATGGGAAAATGGCGGACCTTTTCCTCTAGATTTAGTATATGATCTCTATGGCTTCTCGCTACCACGGCTAGGGGATTCTATGGACTACTTCCATAAACCCCTGCGTGCAACACGGCGCACGTTGCTCTTTGGAAACTAGTTGGCCAGGGAGGAGAGTGGCATGGTTTCGGTTTCGATCGGCAGCGTGGACTATTAGCGGCCGTGATCTCATGCTTTTTGGTCACGAGAGCATCATTTTTGGTCTCTAAGCTAACCTAAATGGCCAGACCTCGAATCTATAGCACAAGCCCGAGACGTATAGCTTGTCTTCACACATGCTTGTTGCATTTTTGTACACTATCGAGCCTTTCTGTTTGCGTTTCGAGATATATGTGAAAGAGCCAGTACTGGAAATCTCGACGCTGCGTAGCTCGGGTATCTTGCTTGTGTACGAGTCAACAAGCTGTAACGACCAATAAGTTTGCATACATCAAACTCGTCCCTTTACAGCTGGTCAGGAAGTTTGTTTGTTTTGTGCGTCCATAGACGAAATATTATTTTTTGCAACTACTCTTTTTCTTAATACGCCTAAGTACGTGAGGTAAAACTTGGAGGCGCCATTGAAAAGCTCAATTTGAACACACATCTTATCTCTTATCTGTACTGACCCGCAGCACTGCATGAAGCTAAGTCCCCACCCGCTTGCATTCCACTAATATTCAACATCGCGTACGCACATAAAATTTTTCTGCAATCATATAGGCACATTCCCACACACAAACCGTTTTAAGAAAGCAAAAGTCGAGCAATTGTGTGAAGAATGTCGCACCGTTCGCCGGAAGTGCGTCGGACGGGCGTGAACCTCTATGCGGTGTGCCAAAGGAACGAAATTATTCAAAGCGCATTTGACGGTTGCTAATGGCCGTAATATTTATATGTTTGCTTTCTTCCTGGCTGAGTATGCCGAGATAATTTCAAACACACCGTTCAGACACGAGGAAAACATCATAGTAATTTGTGTGCAAGGAAATTGCCCCAGTTTTCGTTTTGTTTTGTTCGAGAATGAATGTATTGTACATTCGTGAAAAGTCAGATAATCGAAAACTCAAGCGGCGCATTCGGTCACGGCGTGATAGCATGAAAGGAAGCTGCTCAATCGAAACCGAAACTGAGTGGCCAACTAGTTCCCAGAGGGCACTTCGTTGAAGCGTCGTGTATTTTTTCGTGCCCCTGTTTTCTTTTTTTTTATATATAGAGTAGCACAGTAGCACAATTATATATTTGCGACTTAGTGTTTAGACTAGAACAGACCTCATCCAGCATCGAGCCAGCTGTTGATGGACTTTGCTAGAAAGCCGATCCAGCATCCAATCCAAAGCCGGACAAGGTGAGCGAACACAAATGGCGAGCGGGACGTTGGCGTGGTTCGCGGCATGGTTCAGGTACGGTGGCTCCAGGGTTGAAAAATTGTATGTGACCGTGGTGGCGAGTGAAAGCGCTGCATGTAAATCTATGCGAGGCAGAAGTCGCTCGAAGTTACCGCCTGTGCTTTGATTTTGATGTTCGTGTTCTGTCGGTTTCGTCGTATGTAGGCCTAGTGAACCAACTTCCGCTCAACAACGCTTGCTGGTGGTTGACTCGACGGTGTTGACGGCCCTTCGCCGTATCCCGACGATCGTTTCGTCGGCATGTCCCGCAAGACAGAGTAGCCGTCAAGTAAGAGAAAGTACGAGCAGCAGGAAAGGGATGCGGCCGCGTATTATTTCGTAGTGGCGAGCGGCGGCACTTTTCTGTTTACGTTCGTGCACGTTTTTGCATCGGCTTCTGCCCGTTCGTAGTGTAGATGCCCTTTGACTTTCGTCGCATCGCGCTGTTTCCACGCTTCGAGCGCACCTTCGGGGCTCCCGGCCGAGTATGGACGAGTGTCGCGCCGCTAGCCCGGCGAGACTGCGATCGGTCGGCGTTGCCTCCGTGTGTTGTTGTAAGCGTTGAAGTAAAATTAAGGGGGGGGGGGGGGGGGATAGAGTCAATCGTGTACGCGCGCTAGGCGCATTTGTCAGTGACAAATGCGCATGTCAGTGACAAATGTCAGTGACAAATGACAGGGTGAGGGGAGAAAAGTGGGGGAGAAGATAGAAGTAGGAGTCGGGCGTCAGGAGCGTCGTCTCACCGTCCCGCTAGCTCGTCATCCCATCGTCGCGCTTAATCCGTGAGTGAGTGTGAGTGTGTGTGTGCGTGTGTGTGTGCGTGTGCGCGCGCGCGTGTGTGTGTGTGTGTGGGGGGGGGGGGGGGGGGGGGTTAGCTGGCACCGCGCGGTGTCCGGTGATCAAGGCGGTCTCCGGGGGCGACCGCGCCGTGTTGGTGGAGGCATGCTAGCTCGCCGAGACGCTGCTGGCGGGGCATCGGTTTGAGCCGTCCGCGAGACGCTTGTCCGTTATTTTATTTATCCTTGCATCAGGTTTTAGATTATGACGGTAACCTTGCATTGTTTGCCATACTTCGCAAAGTCGTAACAATTTTTCTGCAGGCGACTCCTAGAGCCGCTCGTCAAATTTTGCGGCACGCAATACAACTTCTTTTTTTTTTTTTTTTTTCGACACAACATTTTTTTTTGCATTATAACTTAGCGGTATATCGAAACTTTCTGCTCGTAGCGCAATCACACCAATGCTGAAAAATTCCGCACGTACTGGCTAACCGTCATCATCGTAAGCTCGGCTCGTTTTTCCGAGTTCACATCTAACAAAACTAGGTTCCTTCTATGAAAATACGGTGTACCGTTAAATACCGGGCAAGCGCGCACTCAAACTTTGGAAATAATCGCAAAAAAATGGGGGATGGGTGCTTGTCCGGTCGTCAATTTTACATATAAATGTACTGTGCGTATTTCCTCAGATCTCACAAATTTGGTAATGGGTGCTTAATGTGGAATGGGCGGATGCACGGTATTCTACGGTACGTCCAGGCAGTTAGCGGCATCCTATGCCTTGGTAAGCACAACCGCGCGTTGTGAAGTCCACCACCGGCATAGCACAGGGCCCCGTCCTTACCTAGCGTGACGTCTTTTTCAAGGAATGTATACTTCGTTCGCCCCTAAGCTGAGACTAGAATCTCCGCCTTCAGTGCGAGCTCGCTGGCTTCTGCAGTGCTTTGGTTTTGCGTGCCTGCATGATCGCACTTGTGTTAGCAAGGGCAGAAAGCTTGCGTTGAAGGCGGAGCTTCTAGTCTCAGCTTAAAAATGAACGGAGTATAGTCGAAACGCCATTGCCATTGCTTGAAAAACTGGATGTAAATAAGCTATTTGCACGAAACCTCGGTATCACAAAACCCTTGCAAGTAAAAAGCTACAAAGCATGGTGTAAACAGACCTTTACGCGAAATGAGCACCGTTTTTCTCTTTTACTGCTACTTTTATTACTTGGCGTTACCGGAATGCGACGCCGTCGTGTTTCATTGTGGCCGTGCATGGGGATATAGCCATGGAGTTATAATATATGCTAAAGGTTGCGAAGACCTGACAGTGTGAAGTAACTTGAATGAACATCATGTCTGACCACGCCTTTTATTCTAGTGAGGAGGAGTACTGTTCATCGAAGAGAATGACGAAATAACGGTGGCGCCCGTCCCTCTGTTGTGGTTTGACGTGAGTATGAAACAACGGCGTGAGGCCAAGCAAAATGTTTGGGGCGAACATCTTGTCTCGTGTGCGAGCGTACCGAGCACCAGACCCTGACTGGCCTTCGTTCAGAGCATCAAGTTTGCAGAAATGCAGTAAGTATTATTTTGTACTGTTCCTTTTCACCTAAAGTCCTGATAATGTGCTAGCACACGTTTTTGATTTGCCCTTTGTTAGCATGCTTGACCAGATTAGCTTGCGTGCAGTTGCTCAATTTAGTTAGCTCCATAATCTTCGTAGTGACACATGCACATTTACAGTAGTGACCGAGTCCTTCAATACGCTACTGGGCACAAAACTTTCTCGTAATGCTGTGGGAAAGCATTGCATGCTGCCAAGAACGGCCGTGGTGCTGTCCTACTCTGGAGAGGTTCGACGGACAGCGTAGAGGCTTGTTTTTAGGTGCAGCAAGTTCGCTTCGGCGCCATGCTGTGCAGCTTCTGTTTGTACCTTGAAATGTTGTACTAATGGCCCGATTTTGGTGTTTTGTGAAACTGAGATCTCGGCAGGCTTGTACTGAGGGAGCTGACCTTTCTTTAACAGACACGTTGCCTGCTAACGTGAGTAAAGAAGGAGGGCTTGTCTGCCCTAGAGTGTCATTTGCTGCGGGAAACAAGACGCCGTTGCGTCGTCTGCTACCAGAACCAAAGAAAGGTGGATCATCTGTTACACGCTGTATGCTGCAAGTGAAACGATAGAAAAAAAAGTTGCATTGGGAACTTCTGCTATTTAACAAGGGGTGCAATTGATGACCTGTGCTTTACTTGGAAGTGCCAATTCATTCTAAAGCGTCATATGCCTAGGTGCGAGGTATCATGTTACCACAGAGCAGCCGCTTGCAGCCAATTTCGTTTTCTATACCAGGGCAAGTGTTCTTAACGGGATTCTCTCCCATTCTTAGACGGTTGATAGTTAAAAAAAAAGGCCGTCCTGAAAGCCCAGAAAATGGCAGTTCCAACAAGGGTACAGGCACCAAGCTAGGCCTAATAGGCACGGACCTATATATCAGATTTTTAAACTGGTGCTTATCGCAGCCAAGCGCAGCGCGTCTTGCGTGCGTCGCCGACGAATCAGTATTGTTATTTCCTTTGATTGTCAAAAAAACATCATAAAACCTTGTGGAAGCATTCATTTTGACCGTACAAGCCAAAACTGTGAAGTTCTGAAAATTGGGGCTATGTCTCCTTTCAGAAAGTTTATTTGATTAACACATTTTTTTTTATTAAATTTATAAATATTGCACACAAATAATAATGTCTTTTAAATTTTTACAAAAATTTGAAACACTCGCTGTGTCTGGCAACCGTTCCAAAGCTACCCAAACCATCCGAAACACCTGAAGGTTCAAGCGTTCTTCTGAAACTTCCCGAAACCCAAGTTTCTGAAAAAGTTTCTTCGCATCATCAGTGCATAATGTTGATCAGCAAAATGGATAATGCTTTCTTATACTTTGGTTATTTTGCAGCCTTCGGCGCTCAGCTGCTTAGGCCGTGATAGACCTGCACATCCAGAATGGGCACCTACAGCAGCAGAACAGGGAGCTGCAAGTCTGTTGGGCAGGTGCTCGGGCACGTGGTGTCTTTCAAGCACCAGGGAGAGCAGGCGAGGCCCGGGGAACAGGCGACGCCCCAGGAACTGGCCAGGCCTGAACCACCCGAGCTGTTCCTGATGCCTCTCCGCAACATGGAACAGCTTAGTGCTGCAGAAGCGCAGCTGAAAAACTTCACCAACAGGACACTGCCGGTATTTATGTGTCCTCTTTTTCACAATATTGACAGGCATAAGGCTGCGATTCTTACTTTGTGGTTTAACTTGGGTTATCTGAAGATTTATGCAAATGGGGTTGGAATGTGGACTGAAGCCTTTTACCGTAATATTCCAAATGGATGCCCACCCAAACTATGTTTTAAGCACGGTCGGTGGCAAATTAAAAATGAGTAAGTTGCCCTACCTTCATTACGGGCCTTCTGTTATTTATAACAGCAGAGTGCATGCACAGCCAATGCACAATGGAAGGCTATTTATTGTAAGGGGTACCCTTAAACTGAACCGTGCGATAGAATTGTGTCAAGGTGACGCAACGCCAGTTGCACGTTTTGCAAGTTAGCTTTAGTAGCCTGCGTAAACTTTTTGCAATTGTTAAACTGCGTTTCATAGAGGCTACTGAAGGGAGAAATGATGGACGGTGGCCACCAAAAATTAAATATTTGTGCATCATTACATTTTTGAAGAGTTCTTTCCACCCGAAGGTCGTGTAGACAAGAGGCCTTCATGTGCATCCTCATTGAACGGCATTTTACGTCTTTTTCAACTGCCGCTTCTTGAAATATTTTAAAGTAAAACATTTCACAACGGGGGAAGTAAAATCGCCCAACATATTTGCCTTTGGGTGCTTACAATATGTCAGCCTGCAAATAATCATAAATCATGCTGATTTGCTACGACACTTCTGCCCGCTTTATCCTTAGAAGTTAAATTCCGCACCTCCAACAACTCTCGCCGTGAGTATGTGTGCGGAGCACGCACAAACCTGCCTGCGTGCTTTTTGTGTTTAATGCTTGCTTGACAGAAGGATCGAGATGCTGTAGTATATATTGGGCTTCTTTTGGTTTTGTTCCTGTTCTCACTTGAGGCTATAATCAAGAGACCTAAATATTTAGGGCAATAAATTCATTAGTGCTTTCGGCATCTGCTACAGAAGTAAAGGTACATGCTTGAAAATAACTTTTAGCCTGGTCTAAAATCGCTTTTGAGCGTGCCCACCATATGCGTATGCCCAAACAAATTTGTAAGGGGTTGCCAGATAAATCTTAATTAATTCCATCTTTTACATTAGTAGTGCATTTCCAAAATGAGATGTTAACCAGTCCTAACCGAAGGTCACCCTATGAGAGGAAATCAAATTTTCCAAGGTGAAAGAGTAACTGTCATTGCATCCGCCACTTTATTCAGGGGGTGTGAGTGCATGCGTAGCTGTGTCTCCAGGCATAGCATACGGTAGTCGCACAAGCGATTATTACACGAGGCGAGCTTGAGCTGAGTAAGTTGGTTCATTGGCCTACAGGGCCACAACTGAGTCAGCACTCAACAAAAATATGGAAAGGTAGCTACTCATACTGTGCTGCTGTTGCCATTTTTTGCACCTATGATGACGGTTTTGGTCAATTCCTGCCTTTTTATGCCTTTTTCAATTCCAGTCTTCGTAAAGTCGTAAAATAGGTGATAAATTTGTAGGGTGACTAGCCGGCAGCTAGACTAAGCTTTAACAAAGTCAAGATGCGCAGGGTCTTGAATGCACTGTTTTGAGAACCACATACATTATTAAAATTACTGAGTGGATGCTGATGGGCAAAGAGGATCCATCAAAACGTTTGCACAATTTGAACGTTGCAACGAATTTGACTGACTAATGAGATTTAGCGGAGTATGGAGGGGAATATTTTAATCTTTCTGGTTTCGTCTAAGACAGGTAGAGATGCCATATATTCTAATATTTTTTATTCTCTCTCTAGTAAATATTGTAACATTTTGATGCATGCATAATGTGGCTTGCTGCATTTACCTGGGCATTCACATTCTCTTACTTGAGACATGTTCATACCATTGTATCTGCATATAAATAACTTTATTGACATATTGAGAACACATTTTGTCTTTCTAGGAGGAGCAGCTCGTGTCTCTAGCAGACAGCAAGAACCTGCAGAAGGTGGTACGAGAGATGGTGGGACGCCTGTTCTCAAAGCAAGTCCAGGAGCAGTTCTATGGCCCTTCTGGGCTACCAAGGAAAGTCAAGGTTCAAGGACGCCATGATGTGTAAGGTGGTCATCGGTAATGCATATTCTTTACTGGCTATTAAATTGATGGTATCTCTATTGGAGCTCAAAAGACAAGCACAATCTTTGAAATATGTTGACAATTAAAGGGAAACTGAAACACTTTTTGACAAAAAAAAACGAGCTATAGGTGACTTCTGGCGTATTTTTGTCCTGTGAATCTGAATATCGCTTTCGTTTTCCCCGAAGGTGTAACTAGACGCGAGAAAACACGAAAAACCTCAGAGCAGTCGTGACGTCGTACTAGGATCTTTGGGGCGCCAAGCACGTGTCGCTCGTCTGGGCGGCGCGTGCAATTGCAAGCTTGCCAGTTGTATTTTTCCACACTGATGCCAGTTATGGCGTCTATTTCTGACATTTTTACAAATACAAGAGTTCACGTGCATAGGTTTGACAGGAGCTGAAGATGAGCGAGAGCAGAAATTCCGAAAACTCCCAGCATGACGTCACGCCCCGGGAAAAAGGGGCTTCAGCTGTACTTTAGAAATTAATTTCTGCAGCCTCCGTGCACCAGATTGAAAAAATGAACTCGATATTCGTGATCCTGGATGCCATATCAAGACGATTTTGGTGTTCTTCCTCAAATACAGAACAGCTTCGGTTTCTTGTTAAGTCTTGCAATATGCAAAATTTAAGTCGTCAATTCCTGTTTTTTAAATTTGATTTGCATTTTTTATTATGAATATCTCCTGTGTTACCATTCTCGGAACCTTCATACTGAAAAGCAGCGTCTTGAAGGAACTGTGAAAAAAGGTTTCTGTTGCTCTTGTCTTGTTATCCTGTTAGTTTCCAGGTTGAAAATCTAATGACAACCATTTAGAGGCCTTGGTCTATAGAGTGTCAGTTGGCGAAGTTTTGCTCTTTTTTTAACCACTCATCTCTGCACCCCACCCCTTCTCGCCCCCCGCCCCGTCTCGCCCCCCATTTCAGATTAATAGGATGTTGCGTGAAATAGCCATATGCCTCCATAGAATCTGCACCTTAGCGTGGTAGCCAAACCCACAATCTCCACCTCTGTGGTGCTCTCTTTCTGTCACCTTTGAATTGCAGGCTAGGTGAGGGACCCATATTTACACAAAGTAAACGCTCACAAACTGCAGTGTGTGAACAGCACCTTGTGTGTAGCTAATATGCAAGATATTGGCTTCCCCTATCCCTCAACTAATCTGTGTGATCTGACAATTCTCTTTACAGGTGCCACACAAAGTCGCACTCGTGCAGCGTGGACGCGGTGCAGAAGTGGCTGAGAGGCAGGGAGGCGGGCAAGGGCAATAGAGTTAAAAAGACTGACACTCCACTGGTGGTTCCAACCGCCTTTGACGATGAGGGACACTCTGGCTGAGGAGCTAGCTGCTATGGATGCACGAGTCGCAATAAAGAATGTCACGGTAAAAAAAATTTTGTATGTTCCCTTCTTGTACTACCCACAATATGCATCTGGGCGACAGATGAATGGGACATGTCGTCTCAACGAGTATACAATAATTGCCATGAGTATACTGTATACATGGAGAAAGTCAATTGTTCACCAGATTTGTTTCTTAAAATTGCACAAATACTAAACCGGCTTTTTTCAGTTCAAGTACGAAAAACATGTTAAGAACGGTCAGCACCATAAAAGATATGAAAACCAATAAAATAGTTTGGACTGAGAAATTTAGCATTTCCACATTTAAGTCAATTTGATCTACTGAGAATTTAGCTGTTCAAAAATGCAGTAAAATGTCATTCCTGGGCTTTAAAGCCTGACACAGATAGCATTCTGCTGGTTCTATGCTGGGTACACTGAATGACGCATACGCTGGTGCTGATCCGCAATTTCGCAGGCAATGACCCGCAATTACGCTGGCACTGATCTGTTTTTACGCTGGGACTAATCCGCAATTGGACTGGCTCTGACCCGGAAACACGCTGGCACACTGATGGTTTCCTACCGTACCACCGGTTCCATGCCGGGGATCTGTGTCGGGAGCTCGCTGGGAACATCCCGTATTCCCGGCATCCCGGTTTCCCAATAAGTTCCCGGTACCGGCCGGATTCCGGCATTGGGCCCGGCCAATGTCGCCCCTTGGGGCGTTTCCGGTACTGGCCGGTATCGGTATCCCGGCAGGCCAATACCGCCCCATCCCCAACCCGGCGTGTTGTGCTACTTGGGTATGAGTGCTACCGCCCAATCTCTATTTTGCCCTGCATTGCTGACGTGCTGGAAAAACATCTCTTCACTGTAATGAGTCATTTTATTGACAGCTCTGAAGCGCTGTCACACAGTCAGTACGGATTTGTTGCTGGCAGAGGCACCCAGCCCCTGCTGGAAGACTTCACTGATCTTATCCATGGTGCTTTCGAGGACAATCTATTTGCTTGTGCTCTTTTTTTGGACGTCTCGAAGGCATTTGACACTGTCAGTCACGCGCTGCTCCTCCGCAAACTATATAATTTTGGCTACCGCGGTCCTTTTTTTGCTGTCCTTCAGAGTTTCTTTTTAGACCGTTCGCACATAGTATCCGTCGGTAGCCTCAAAAGTGTGTTCGCAATAATAAAAGCCGGTGTCCCGCAGGGATCCGTTCTGTCACCCTGGCTTTTCAATCTTTATGTTAACGATCTTTCTGCCGCAGTAACAACCTGCAGTGTTTTTCAATATGCTGACGATACGGTGCTTGTGTCACGTCATCTAAAATACGATCACGCTGTACATCTCCTGGAGCATGATGCCATGCGAATAATGGGCTGGTTCGATGAAAATTTAATTTCAGTTAATACATCAAAAACGAAACTAATCTGTTTTAGAAATCCTCTAAAAAGGGTAAACCTCAATTTGCCAGTTGTACTGCACAAACCGAGCTGCGTGAATTGTGGGTGTTCCCCACTGGAATATGTTGACAGTGTGAAGTATTTAGGAGTGTTTTTTGATTGGGATATGGCGTGGAATTCCCATCTATTGCACATTTGTAGTAAGCTGCGAAGTATTAGCTGCTTACTTTACAGTTGCAAAGTGTTTATGCCGCTTTCTGTAAGAAAGTCTGTTGCGTTTGCCCTTGGATACAGCCTGCTAAGGTATGGCATCACCCTGTTCGGTAATTGCGCAGAGTTATGGCAGACAAAAGTTGACCGTATTTTGAGGTGCATGCTAAGAAACGTGGGGTATCACCTTGACCTTTCAACTAACATAGACATATTCAAGTCTTTGCGGATGCCGAATTTCTCTTCCTTGTTTCTGCAAACGGTAGTGTTAAAACATTTTTGGAATAACGACTTTAAATGCACTCTCGTCCCCAGCCGGAATCTTCGTCAAACGTCCCGTTTTGTTACCAGCCGTTGTGTTACGCGTTATGGAAAAAGACTCCGCTCCCATTATGTGCCCTCCATCTTTAACAAACTGCCCGATTGTGTCTTCGAAAGTACCACAAGAAGAAAACTGAGGAAAATGCTGATCAACTTAAGATTGTAGCCTGTCTTAGTCGCCATGTTTTTATTTTTGCCTATAGTTGTCTTTCTTTTTTTGTTTGTGACTTTATTCACTTCCCAGCCTCGCCGATCGGCTGCCGGGTACTGTCCCACAAGCCTCCTTTGGCTTGGACAGACCCGCATTTGTACTGTGACATTTGTTATATGTGGACTAAAATTATTATTATTATTATTATTATTATTAAGACGAAGGAATCGTTATAGATACGTTCTTGCCGTGTGCCGAATAACTTTGTATTGCGAGCCGAATTTACGTGCGCAAGAAACCGGGTTAATGCACTTATAAGGTCTACTAAAGGGCGGTATTTTCAAAGGAAATTCTATGAGACTAAGTCTATCCCACGGCAAACTAGGGGGCTTATTAATGAATTCAGAGGCCGCGCGCCACACGGACCTATTCATTCCCTACAAAGGCATTTCGGATTAGACTTGCAGTCAGTAGTGAACGATTTCAATGCGTTCTTTGCGGCGTGTTCGGGTACTGCCAGATGCCAAAGGGTTGCATCAAACAGTTTAGTTGACGATTCCACGGTATCTGCTTCGGCTTTTTTACCGCCTCTCAACTTATGCACGTTGCGGTCCATCTTATTCAATATAAAGAGGAGCAAAGCCCCTGGTGCGGATTCAATCCGTGTTTGTGATCTATGTCGAAACTTCGACGCTGTCAAACAGGTTCCTCTGTGCATTATAAATGAATTTCTAGCTTCCGGTGTTATTTCTGACGACCTAAAGACGGCGATTTTTAAGCCGCTGTTTAAGGGAGGATCGCCAGATAAATATGAATGCTATCGTCCCATCTCAATCCTGCCATGTATTGCCGAGATACTAGAAAAACATATTTTCACTGTAATGACTAGTTTCATCCATGACTCTGATATTATCTCCCGAAGTCAATATGGCTTTGTGGTTGGAAGGAGCTCCCAGCCCCTTCTTGAGGATTTTTCTGACGTAATTCACAGCGCGTTCGAAAACAATCTTTTTGCATGTGCCCTTTTTTTAGACGTGAGAAAGGCTTTCGATACAGTCAGCCATAAATTGCTCCTTCAAAAACTGTACAATTTCGGCTTCCGTGGACCTTTCTTTGCCATACTAGAAAGTTTTTTTTTCAAATCGTTCCCAAATTGTATCTGTTGGGAATTTTCAGAGCGCACGGGTGATGATAAAGGCCGGTGTTCCGCAGGGATCTGTATTATCCCCTTTACTTTTTAACCTGTTTGTGAACAGCATGTCAGCCAGAGTGACTAGTTGTAGTATTTTTCAGTATGCAGACGACACCGCACTTGTATCCCGCCACTTGAATTATTGTCATGCTGTACGGCTTCTGCAGGATGACGCTTAGCGAATTATGGACTGGTTTGATGAGAATTTAATCACAATCAACTCATCGAAAACAAAATTAGTCTGTTTTAGAAATCCCCTAAAAAATGTCGTCCTTGATTGTCCACTGACTTTGCACAACTCAAGGTGCTCTAACTGCGACTGTTTTCCACTGGAATATGTAGATCAGGTGAAGTATTTGGGTATTTTATTTGATTCAGATATGTCTTGGAATTCTCACCTGTCGTACATTTCTGGTAAACTTCGTAGCATAAGCTGTTTACTTTTTAGACACAGAGTGTTTATGCAGTTTTTTGTAAGGAAATCAGTCGCGCATGCCCCTGGTTACAGTATACTGAGTTATGGTATCACGTTATTTGGCAACTGTTCGGAGTTGTGGCAAGCAAAAATTGACCGTATTTTGAGGGACATTTTGAAGAGCGTCGGGTATCATCTGAATTTTTCTTCCGGTGTGAATGTGTTTGAATCTCTGCGGATGCCGAACTTCTCTTCCCTTTTTGTGCAGTGTGTGGTACTCCGCCACTTCTGGAGTAACGATTTCAGGGCTCCTTTTGTAGGCCACAGGAACCTTCGCCACATATCGCGTTTTATAATACCTCGTTGTACTACGCGTTACGGGAAAAGAGTTAGATCATATTATGTGCCTTTCATCTTCAACAACCTTCCAGAGAACGTCATCAAAGCCAGCACGAAGAAACAATTAAAAAGCATGTTAAATAATCTAACCTTATAACGTTGCCGTTGCTACAGTGTTTCCTACATGCTCTGACTTTGTTGTTTTGTTGCGCGGTTTTCTTGTATAAAACGCTCAGTGCTTCGTCGCTCGACTTGCCGGGTCATGTCCCACAAGCCTCCTATGGCTTTGACAGACCCGTATTTGTATTGTGTTACTGGTTTCCTGTTGAATAAATTATTATTATTATTAATTTTATTATTATTATTATTATTATTATTATTATTATTATTATTATTATTATTATTATGTTATTGAAATGTTGAAATTAATTGATTTATAACTTTAATACTGCGAAATTACAGTCTGCTGTCATTTCGCAGAAACTCGCAGATCACTACTTTACCGCAGTTCAACTGGTTTCTGATACGCCTCTAAGATACGCCTGTCCGAAAACAAAACTTATAGAGGTTGTCGATCGGAAATTATTCGACAAATTAATCTCTTCTTATGATTGGGGACGTTTACTAACATATTCAAATCAAGAACTCTACACGAAGTTTATTAATCTTTGGCAGACTTTTACAAGATGCAGTAAAAAAATAATTGCTATCAGAAAGAGGCGTGCGGAACATATATGGTTGAATAATGACATTATTGCCGCGATTAAGTATAAAGAGATATTGTGGACGCGTTGTCGCCGCTCTCCCGATACCATAGACCTGCGGAATGAATTCCGAAGTGAGCGCAACAAAGTCACTGCATTAATTCGCCCCGCTAAACGTAACTATATTAAACAGAAGTTAATAGATTCCCGTTATGATTCCCGTGTAACTTGGTCTGTTGTAAACAATTTACGAGGAGGCCACAGCGCGAAACACTCTGTCGACAAGACGATCACCAGATATTTCCCTTGTAACAAACAGTCCACGGCAAATGCGTTTAATGTACATTTTGGGAAAACTTCAAATGTTTCACGCGATAGTGAAGTTTGTCTCTCAAAAGCAGCTCCGGTGAATGTAGCGTCTGCCTTCCTTCCTGAAATTACAGAGCAAGGTCTACATAGTATGTTGCTTTGTTTCAAGCCGGGTTTGTCTCCTGGAATTGATAACGTCCGGATGGCTGATTTGCGGAGAAATTATGCACCATTGAGGCATGTGATACTAAATATGTTAAACCGCTTCATAACGTCAGGTAATATTCCAGAAGATCTCAAAACAGCCATTGTCAGGCCTTTATACAAAAATGGGGATCATAGTGGCATCGAGAGCTACCGTCCTATATCTATCTTGCCTTCACTGGCGAAACTTTTAGAAAAACAGATTTTACAGACAATGTCAGCGTTCTTAGAAAAATTTAACCTTATGTCTCCCCAACAGTACGGTTTCGTTAGGGGTAAAGGCACCCAACCCTTACTTGAAGACTTTTCCGATGTTCTTCATAATGCATTTGAACATAATCTTTTCACGTGTGCACTCTTTCTAGGTATTTCTAAAGCTTTCGACTCAGTCTCACATAAGGTACTTTTAAATAAGCTGTTCAGCCTCGGCTTCAGAGGCCCTTTTTACAGACTGATAGAAAACTTTCTGTCAAGTCGTACACAACTCGTTTCGATATGCGGAGCTCGGAGTTTGAAAATGTCCCTAAAGGCTGGTGTTCCACAGGGCTCGATACTATCGCCTCTTCTTTTTAACATCTATGTCAATGATCTTCCTAAGGCGGTCAACTTCTGCACAGTATTTCAATACGCAGACGACACTGTCCTGTTGTCGAGTCATGTACGATACCATGAGGCTGTTGAGCTACTCCAATCAGATGTATTACGGCTCATGAACTGGTTTTCAGCAAATGTCATGAGAGTAAACGCGAAGAAAACACAACTAGTGTGCTTTCGTAGTCCACTAAAACAGGTTCTTTTAAACAAACCAATTTTTCTCCACACGTCAGACTGTTTCTTGCAAATGTGCGCCAATTGTTTATGTGAACTGTACGAAATATCTGGGACTTTATTTTGACTGCGACCTGTCATGGAACTCTCACTTCTTCTATATTTTCAAAAAAATAGGAGCCGCTTCGTGCACCTTATATAATGTTCGCATACTTCTTCCCATCACAACAAAAAAAAAAAAGACTTCTAATGCACGCCCTTGTTTATAGTATTCTCCGGTACGGAATAACTTTATTCGGACAGTGTACTGCCTTATTAGAATCTCAAGTGAACTCCTTACTGAATGGCATCCTGCGTAGTGTAGCTTACGGTTCCAGTCTCCAAAGATCTGATAACCTCTTTAATGACCTCTCGCTACCAACTTTTAAATCACTATTTTTAGTAACAGTAGTGCTGAGGCACTACTGGGGTAACACCATTAAGACCCCCAACACTGTCTGTCGTGCCCTTCGAGACGTGAGACCATATCAAACGCCGCGCATCAAAACACATTTTGGAAAATGCGTTCGCCTCTATTATGTATCCCATATTTTTAACAACCTCCCTTCTGTGCTACTCGACGTAAGTTCTCGACTAGCTTTGAAACGTAGATTGAAGACTCTTTGCCTAGACATCATTTTTTAAAGTGCCGATTAATTTTTTTGTTTTCATTTTGTTTTCTACTTGATGTGATTTCTGTGCGCTGTGCACTACTTTCTGTTTGTATATATTTCTCTCTGTCACGCGTTCTAGATCTCTGAAAGGTTTATACTAACTTCCTTTGAGTGTGCCTTAAGTAATTTGTAAGGAACTAGTCCTACAAGCCCTTAGGGCTTTGACGGTTCCGATATATGTATATAGCTGTATTTGAAGCACCTGCCTTAAAATATTATTATTATTATTATTATTATTATATTCTTCTATCCTATTCTATTTTATTGAATTGAATTCTATTGACCGAACCCTCCAACGACATTTTGGGTTACTTACCTCAAAATTAGCAGACGACTTTAACGTCTTCTTTGCAAAATACTCTGGCGTCCTCAGAATTACTGCAGTGAACTCCTGCACACTGAAGAGTGAATTTTTGGAGTCAGCATTCTTTCCTGGCTTGGACGAGAAGGATCTGCACTCCCTTTTATTTAGTTTCAAAGCCAGCAAATCTCCTGGTATTGATGGCATTCGAGCATAGGATCTTCAGAGAATTTTCACATATATTAAGAACGTTTTGCTCGCTATGCTGAACGGCTTCATTACATCTGGCAGCATACCTGACGAACTCAAGGCTGCTATTGTGTGGCCACTTTTCAAAGGAGGAGAACGATCCAATGTTGCAAATTATCGCCCTATTTAGACTCTACCTATATTTTAGGAAAAATTATCGAGAGACACCTTTTTTTGACGATGAGCAGTTTTTTAGATAAGGACGAAATATTTTCATCTACACAGTACGGATTCATTACTGAGAAAGGCACACAACCGGCCTTCGATGATTTTTTTTATTACATATTTTCAACATTCGAAATTAATATGTTTGCATGTGCTCTTTTTCTTGGTGTGTCCAAGGCTTTCGACCCTGTGAGCCATCAGTTGCTCCTAGCAAAATTATATCGCCTTGGTTTTCGCGGCCCAATTTATTCTTTACTCGAAAACTTTCTATCTAAAAGGTCCCATTTTGTCCTTATAGGAAACTTTAAAAGTTCTCGGCTTTCTTTACTGGCCGGAGTGCCTCAGGGTTCTGTTGTTTCTCCTCTAATTTTCAATATTTTTGTGAACAACATTGCCCAGGTTATCAACGGGTGTAAAATACCCTTACAAAAGTATGTATGGACACCTCTAGGACGTTCTATAGAGCAGCGTCCATAGGAAGAACAAAAGGCGTCTATAGGCAGACCACGACCTCTGTTGCCTCCGTGAAGTCGTCCTATGGCTGCCCTATCGAATATCGGCCAACGGACGTTCTATGGACGTCCTACTCTATGGATGATGTGTGGTCATTCTACACCCTCCCTATGGTAAGACGCCATATAGAGTCCATAGGGACTCTATAGGGTGTCTACACAGGGTCTTTTTGCGGTGTCTATAGGGTGCCTGCAGAAAACCCATACGAAGTCTACAAGGAGTTCCTAGGGAGTCCACAGGGAAGCCATACAAGGTCTACGCAGGGTCTTCATGGGGTTTGCAGAGAAGCCATACGAGGTCTACAGGGAGTCCCTACAGGGTCCGCAGAGAAGCCACTCAGGGGGTCTGCTACGGGGTCCGCACCGACCAACGTTTCTAGAGCAAGCCAGTTGGGAAACGCTAAAGAGCTTGCTCTGAAAAAGCGGCACCGATCTGTATTCGAAAACCGAACTAATTGCGATCGCGACGCGACCAATCCACCCGCAGCGGCCACTCGGACAACTGCACGACCGCGTGTGCTGGTTTAGGACTATCGATATTCGACAGCATGTGACTGTTCTGCTTTGGCTTTAATCGGCCACTTTGGCGCCGGAACATATACGGTAGAGAGGGTTTCAGGGATGCCAACCCCCGACTCCCAGGCGGACGCGCCGCGAATTGCAACCGAAGTTAGGAAACACCCAAGTTGGGACGCGCTAGCTGAAGTCGCCGGTGAGGCATGGCTGTAAAAAGAAGTATTAATTGTGCCGCAAAACCCTGTAAACTAAAAGTGTATGAAATCATCACGCCCTTGTCATTTTGTACTATATCCAATAAAGGTTTCTACAAAAAGAGCTTTTTCCCATTTGTTTTTACGCAAAAACGTGCTCTGTAAAAGTCATTTTAAAGAGTGTAGGGTCATTAGGGGTCTGCAAAGAAGCCATACAAGGTCTATAGGGAGTACGTACGGGGTTCACAGGGAAGCCATACAGGGTCCACTGGGAAGCCATACAGGTTCTACACGGGCTCCTTATGGAGTCTGCAGAGAAGCCATACAGGGTCTGCACGGAGTCCCTACGGGGTCCATAGAGAAGCCACTTTAAGCGATGGTGGTACCGCGGTGTGAGAATCGCACTCCCTAGCTCCTTGATGATTGGCCTCATAATAAAATGGCTTGCCTACACTTTCCAGACGTGAAAAAAAATAAAAAAAACATAAAGTAAGGTTTTGATACTGCGCGCATACAGCATAACTAGAATTACTTACGCGTCGCGCGCAGACCCAGCCTAGTATATACTGCTGTTTTACGACGACCATCCAGATGACCGCAATTTTGGTAGGCCCCAGTGCGCCCCCTATGGGTTGTGAAAGTTGCGAATATCTACGGGGGCCGCAGCGACCCACATATACCTAGCTCCCACTGAGAAAGTAAAAACATTATTCCAGCACACACTAAACACTTCCATCTCCACAATGAATATACCCTGAGGTTGGATATGCCTCCAGACATCATTGTAACATATTGATACCCGGAACTTAATTAACAACTCTTTAACTCGGACACCACGCTGCGCCTAAAGAAAACGTCTAACCGGCATCACTTTATTAATGTACCAATATATAGCTCACACCATAGAGAGTCAATAGGATGTCCATAGACTCACCGGGACCATAGAACGGAAATAGGAAGGAATGAAAAACTTTTTCTTTCGCGAAGATCTCTATGGCGTTGTTGTGTCCATTCTGTGGCAAACCAGTGGTACATAGACGGTCTAAGAACTGTCTACAGGAATCCATAGGATGGACAAAGGGGTAATAGAACGACAAAAGTATGGACATAGGACGTCCATACATATTTTTTAGGGGTGTACGAATATGCCGATGACACTCTCCTAGTGTCACGTAATATTAATTTCCCTGACTCACTCCACACACTCAAAATAAACGCCTCTCATATAATGGATTGGTTCGGTGATAATCTCATAGACATGAACCGCTCTAAAACAAAGCTGGTATGTTTTACACCTCTCTTAAAAGACCCAGGCTCAGGTAAAGTTTTTGCTTAACCCTTTCTGTTATGCTCAGTGCTACACTGTATCAATCGAGTCTGTCGATCACGGGAAATACTTAGGTGTACATTTTGATTTTGATATGTCTTGGAACACACATATGTCATATACTTGTAGCAAATTACGAATTGTGTCTTGTATGCTTTATAATACTAAATTCTTTATGGCCAGTCGGTATCCGAATAATAATCGTCCATGCGCTTGCTTACTTCGATACGGTGTGTTTGGCAACTGCTCGGATCGTTGGTGGTCCGAAGTTAATTCTTTATTGAAAGGAATCCGACAAGCGTTGCATATAAATCTAATTTTTCCAGCAACAGTGATATTTCTCGAAGTCTTCAATTGCCTAATCTGCGTTCTCTTTTTATACAAACGGTAGTGCTCCGTAGCATTTGGAAAAATGAGTTTAAAACACAATTTCAGTCTCCCCGAATACTTCGTCGCGTTCCTCGTTTTGTAGTGCCAATTTGTTCGACTAGGTACGGTAACGGCCCGTTCACACACTTGAGTTCGGAGCGACCACTACGCTTACGAACGAATGCAACCGCTGCGACTTCAACGACAACTTTGCGCGACGTGTACACACACATGCAACCGCATGCAGCCACACGAAGCAACAGCCAATGAGAAACGAGCTTCAGCTCTTGCTCCTAGCATATAGTAAGCAACCCAGCGACCCATCCACCCAGCTACGCTTACAAACATGGTGGACGGTTTCGTGCCCGACGCGAAATCCTCAGACTCCTTACCGGAGCAGTTGGAGGTTTCGGCTACGGCAGACGGTAACGAAGATCTGCTGTGCGCCTAAAATAACTGTGTAAAGGCTGGTTCTGACATCTGCAACGAACCCGTTATCCGCGACTGCGTCCGTTGTGACCAGAGCGACCGGAACGACCGCTCTGCGCCGCGCGTACACTCCTGCAACCACTGCCACAAGCGCAGCGGGTCGGCAGCACGGCGACCGCCTCTCCGCCGCCGTCTGCTGTTTCAGCGGTGCCTCTAAAAAGAAGGGGACGCCCTGCCACTCACTTGCGTAACAGAAAATAGACAGACCGTCTTCTATGACCTAAACTTTACTTGTTTATTTTTCAGGATACGCTTGCAGGGTAGCGCATTAAAAAAGGAAACGATGCAGTACGCCGTCTTGCACGATCACGACTTTAATGCACGACTTTGCCAACAGTACAATTCTCTCCACACGCCTTTTCTACGATCATAAAAGACGATGTAATTTTAGCAGCGATATAGCAACGCAGAAATATAATTTCGTGATCAGATAGGTGTTGCGAGCGTTCAGGATTGCTAACACTAATCAGTTTTCTCGGGTGATGAAAACGCGTGAAAACTCGCATCCTTTATACGGTACGCACCAGTAATACCTTGAACTTGAGCACACGCATGGATTGCTCCAAAAAAGAAATCCGGGCGATGTTCGAGGACACAAATGCTAAGAAAGCACCACTGTAGTCGAAGTAAACAAACACGACGGCACGGGCGTTTCTGCTGTCTTGAGAGTGCCGCCACGAGATCGCCAAACGAGTAGGTGTATCTTCCCTTCTAGTGCGTGCTGGGTTATCATAACTACACACGACGAAAATTCACAGTCAAGGATAGCGCTTTAACGGGGAACGATGAGCGTTCACCAAGCCGTCCATGTCGACGACCACCACCGACGCCATGTTTGGAAGTAGAAGGAGCCTGGCACGACCGGCATGCAACGCGCGCGACCGAGCTCTCCTTGACCCGTGATTGGTCTGTCGCTCCCGTCGTTCCCGAAGGTAACGAAAAAGTTCAGCCCGGCTCAACTCCTTGCGTTGCGAACGAACACGAACGAAACGACCGTTTGGCGCTTCGTTGCTATGGTAACTCGTCGTTCCGACCGGTTGCATTCGTTCATAAGCATAGTGGTCGCTCCGAACGCAACTGTGTGAACGGGCCTTAAATGCACTCGGGATTACTACGTTCCGTGTTCGTACAACGCCCTCCCCGACACTTTCATTGTTATTACATCACTGAAACGACTAAAGAAGGAACTCAAGTGCACCAACTTTGATTTCATCTAGCATCTCGTTGCTGTGTCTGTATGCTTCGAGCTTAGAACTGTAATTAGCTAAGCTAATGTTAACTTGGTTTCGCCTTTTTTCCCTCGTAATTCGTTTTCGCTTAACGCTTTTCGTTTTTTTTTTTATTTTTTCCTACGTGCTTTTTTTTTCTTTCGTCTTTCTTGTCTTTTTTTTTTAACGCTTTTCGTGTTTTTTTTGTGCTTTTTTTCTTTTTCTATGCTTTTTTTAGTTCTTATAGTTCGAATTTCTGTCTTACATTGTGGAATCACGATAACGGTCCTTTGAACTTTTTATGGGCGTCATCATACAAGCCCTCTGCAGGCTTTCATATGCCCGTATTTAGTACTTGAATTCCAATGTGTATGAAAATAAAATGTATTATTATTATTATTATTATTATTATTTTTATTATTATTATTATTATTATTATTATCTTTATAATATTATGTTACCGATTATGTTACCAATTCTACCCAAAAGGTTCAGTCACACAAGCCCATGTCGGCTTTGACGAACCTGAGAGCTTCATGAGTATAGTCCTCGAGAATAAATGTATTATTAATATTATTATTATTATTATTATTATTATTATTATTAATATTCAAGGAGAGACTTTGTCTCGAGTAAGTGTAATGAAAGATCTCGGAGTCATTGTTGATTCTGGGTTGCGTTTCTCTGATCACGTTGGTAGGCTGGTTAACTCGTCTTTGCGAATGTTGGGTGTTTCCTCTCGTTTAACCAGGGAGTTCAAAAACCCGACGGCTTTTATCACGTTATACTGCTCGCTATCCAGGTCACAGTTAGAATATGCCTCAGTTGTTTGGAATGGAATTTCTAAAAGTCACTCCTTGGAGATCGAGCGTGTGCAAAAAAAGTTTGTTTCTATCTTTAAACATCGCTACATAAAGGAGGATGTTCACTGTTTAACATATGAGTCTGCGTTAGAGCGTCTTGGTTTGCTTAGCTTGCACCGGCGTCGAGAGAACGCGGACTTACTATTCTTGTTTAAAACGCTGCATGGACTCATCAATTCTCCGAGTCTGTTATCTGAACTGTGCCTTAGGGTTCCACGTGTGCCTACTCGTCTTCTGTCATCTTTTTTATGTTTCTAGAACGTTTAGTCCGGTAAACCCAATTGTGAGATTGGCTCAGCGTTTGAATCATTACTCTGAAAAACTTGATATTTTCAACCCTTGCTACAGGACGTTTGTCCTTTCTATTAAAAACTTGCCCGTGCAGGATGAGCATTGCTGAATTGCTTTGTTATGTCTGAATGTCGTCATCTCCATGTCGTGTTTTCTGGTGGTGCACTTGTTGTCCTTCGGTCTTGTGTTCCGTCTCTACTGTTACTGCCTCGTTTTTATTTCATTGTACTAATTACTCGTGCACTGCCTAGTATTATGCTAAAAATGTATCTTATTTTCTGCGGAGATGTGTATAGTGTGTTTTTTTTTTTTTTATCCACCAGTGTACCAGCACCAAGACCTCAGGGTTGTTCCTGGGCACTGTATAATAAAGATTGATTGATTGATTGATTGATTATTATTAAAATACGGATCTAAGAAGTTATTAAAACCTGATCAGTTTCTTATAACTTCTTATATAATGTTATATTGTTTTACAGGTTTTCCCGCTCAGTTTAATCCAAGCGACGACCAATTTAATCCCGGGGTCACTCAATTTAATCCAAGCGCCATACAATTTAATTCAAGCGCCACACAATTTAATCCCGGGGTCAGTCAATTTAATCCACAATATGTATATATGCATTATTGTGTTCAGTGGTCGTTATTCGCTTACACATTTGATAACTTAGAACAATTGTTTATACAATTAGAATTTTTGGGGGCAATTGAGAATTTGATTATTAATGTGATTACTTTGAGTTACTAGTCCCACTATTGACGAGGCTTAATTGATATGTTGGTTACTCTTTTTAGAGCGCAGCTCTTAGGCACCCGTTTTCGGCTTAAGCGGTGTCGGCGTCGCCGTCGCCGTCGGCGCAACCACGCGGTGCATGATGGGTAAATTCCCCGCAAAATTTAGCGGAAGAATTTCCCCGCTAAATCTTGCGGAAAATTTTTCCTGCTAAATCTAGTGAAAACATTTTCCCAGCTAGATTTAGCGAAATATTTGCACCGGAAAGTCTAGCGGAAACGTTTCCCCGCTAAATCTAGTTGAAAATTTGTCCCGCTAAATCTAGCGGAAAATTGCCCCCGCTAAATCTAGTGTAAAACTTTCCCGCTGAATTTAGCGGAAAATTTTTTCCTGCTAAATCTAGCGGTAAGTATTCCCCGCTAAATCTAGCGGAAAATTTTCCCAGCTAGATTTAGCAAAACATTTGCCCCGCAAAGTGCAGCGGAAAAGTTTCCCCGCTAAATCTAGTGGAAAATTTTTTCCCGCTAAATCTGGCGGAAAATGTTGACCCGCTAAATCTAGTATAAAAAATTTCCAGCTAGATTTAGCGGAAAATTTTTCCCGCTAAGTCTAGCGAAAATTTTTTTACGCTAAATCTAGTGTAATTTTTTCCCGCTAAATTTAGCGGAAAAGCTTTTCCTGCTAAATCTAGCGGTAAGTTTTCCCTGCTAAATCTAGCGGAAAATTTTCCCAGCAGATTTAGCGAAAAATTTGCCCCGCAAAGTCTAGCGGAAAAGTTTTCCCGCTAAATCTAGTGGAAAATTTTCCCTGCTAAGTCTAGCGGGAAATTTTCCCCGCTAAATATAGCGGTGAAAATGTTCCGCTAGATTTAGCAGAGAAAATGTTCCGCTATATTTAGCGGGAAAAATTTTCTGCTAGATTTAGCGGGAAGCTTTTTCGCTAAACTCTGCGGGGCAAACTTTTCGATAAATCTAGCTGGGAAACCTTTCCGCTAGATTTAGCGGGAAAAATTTTCTGCTACATATAGCAGGGCAAATTTTCCGTTAGATTTAGCAGGGAAAATTTTCGCTAAATCTAGCTGCAAAAATTTTTTCGCTAGATTTAGCAGGGAAAATTTTTCGCTAGATTTAGCGGGGAAAATGTTCCGCTAAATTTAGCGGGGGAATTTACCCATCATGCACAGCGTAGTTACGCCGACGCAGCTTAAGCCGGAATCGGGTGCCTAAGAGCTGCGCTCTAAGAAGAGTAACCAACATATCTATTAAGCCTCACCAATAGTGGGACTAGTAAATCAATGTAATCACATTAATAAACAAATTATCAATTGTCCCCCAAAAATTCAAATTGTATAAACAATTGCTCTAAGTTACCAAATGTGTAAGCAAAACACGACCACTGAACACAATAAGTGCATATATATATTGTAGATTAAATTGACTGACCCCGGGATTAAATTGTGTGGCGCTTGGATTAAATTGCATGGCGCTTCGATTAAATTGAGTGACCCTGGGATTAAATTGATCGTCACTTAGATTAAAATGAACGGGAAAACCTGTAGTATCTTCTTATACGGCTCTCATATGCTCTTATATGATATTATCAGAGCATATCTGTTTATTGGACCTTTTCTTATACGCATAATATTTTTTTTTTTTTCACTAGGGTAGCTAGTTTCTCCCTTCATACCTCCTTTCTCGCCTGTTAAAAGCATATAGCTTCTGGACGCATCTTAGTGATCTTCATCAACTCCTGCCGTCCTGGTTGGCTCTGAGGCAAAGCTCCGGTGTATAGATTTCCAGATGGCGGATTTGAATTCCCGCCGAGGTGCCCGTAACCGCACGGCCGTTTATTGCGGAGGAAGCGGCGTGTAATCGAGGACTTGGTTGTACGTTGAAGGATACCTATCTGATGAAAATTAATCCTCAGTCTTTCGCTGACGCGTGACAGATGCTCTTTATTGGTTCAGTTCAAAACCCCGCCCCCCTCCCCCCTCAAAAAAAAAAAAAAGAAGTTGACTTTAACAACTAATTTTATGGGTCTTGAAACAGGGAAGGTAAAGATAGAGTGGTTACATCGATTTCATGTCGTTTAGCAACTGAGACGATGGTGCCGAAAAGGGAATATTTTAGTTAAAGGAACCGACAAACAGATGGGAACGTCTCATTAGCTACCACCAGCTCGCCTCCGCACTCACAGTCTTTCCGCCTTCTTCGCGGCTACTCTTCTGCTGGTAATAATAGCCCCCAGTTTTCGGCCCTTACTACAAAGCAAAATAACTCGTCGAGTGTTCATGATTTTGCCGCGAGCGCAGCAGACTAAGTAGGCAGCGCGCACGTGGTCTAACGGTTAACGCGCGTGCCTTCCACACAGAAAGACAGGCTTCGATTCCTGGCCGCGGGGACGCATTTTTGTTGACTCTGAAGTAAAGTTCTGGGAAATTCGAGAACCGTGTTGCTTGTTCGAGGTCAGAATGTTCTACACGCAGAACCTTCTATGCCGAATCTTCCAGAACCTCACGCGTGTACATAAGGGGCTCCGCGTGGCGAGCCGCAGTCAGTTTTCGCCTCGGAGTTGGATCTTGCTGCTTCTCCGCCTTCGACGCCCGCGACGCTCTGTTGTGATCTTTCTTTTTCTTTTCATTTTTGGGAACAACTTCGCCCCATTAAACGTTCAGTTTACTCAGTCATTCGCCGCCTCATCACTTGTCATTCGCGACATCTTGGTGGAGGTGCGCAGTCACCGGCCGCAGTGGAGGATACCATAGGCAAGCATACCATTGCCTAGAGACATACATATCATCGACGTTTTGATGGTTTGGGCACGGTTAGACGGAACGCGCGATCACCGAATAATCTTTAAAAAGAGCGTATTCGCGACTCCAGCGACCTATAGGGGGCGCCCCCAACAAACAAACATGGCGGCTGAGTCCAGGTCGCGGCGGCTCGGCCGGGCCACCTGAACAGGTGGCGCGTTCAATTTAACAGATTTTCTTTTGTTTAATGCCCAGTTTTATAGGTATTTGAACTGAGACGGTTAAGTGTATCCGGTGCAGATAAACTTGCAAAGCATAGTTTTGTTTTGCCGGTGTTTTTTTGTTCTTTTCGTGTCAAACTTTCGTTTCGGAGATTTCGTTCAAAACCGAAACTATGGGCTCCGGAGAGACGGTAATATACTAATCAGTTTTGATCATCTAAGGAAAGCGGCGATGACTATAGAATTGTTCCACAGAGAGTAACTTTTCAGCTAACTCGCATGCCTCGACCATGCGACTTATCTGTCCGCGAAATCGAGCTTTTGTGCGTATCCGCGTTTACGAAACAGCTCCAGTCGTCTGCTCGGCCAACAACACAGGCTGCAGGAAAATTACGAAAATTAAGCAACCGCTTCTTGAGCCAAGGACCATGTTAACCCGCCGGCGCCTTACTAAGCAGCTGATACTCGTATTTCAATTCAGGTTTTAGTAGCAATCGAGAACTCATTTTGACGAGCGGGTTATGTATTGTATTACGTACTATGGGGGTCCCACTAAAGCTATATTAGTATATTCTTCGGGTTGAAATGTGAGCTTAGTTGACTAGCTATTAGGTGAGCTGCTGAATAAAAGTATATTTGACAGACGGAGACATACTACTTAAACTTAACCAAATGGTTCTATAGCCGGCAGCACGGGGACAAACTGAAAAGAGTGTTCATTGAAGATCCGCGCAAAACCTCTCGGCATTGAACGGAGAAAATTAGTATTTCTTTGTGGCCGGTCAACCTGACCAATGTAGACGTATATTGTTGCTGGGTTCGACGTCCTCGTAATACAAATATTGGAGGCGCGATAGGTCAAAATGCCGTGACAGCATCTAACGTTGCGAGACTTGTCTCCCACCTTTTGAAAACAGATAATTTCCCTCATTCATCATTTGCAGTGAGCACGTTTTCCTGAATCAAGTAATTGCGAAATCAGCCCAAGTCCTTCATTGTGGTCCAGAGGCTTTTTCGGCGAAAAGCAGCCAAGATGAATAGCCAACGCACCGACCGGCGTGGGTGGCTCAAACTTGAAGCTAACCGAACACAACCAAACTCAAGAAAAGCAGCTATCAAACCTTCCCATTCACTTGACTGCAACATTGATGTTCCCTCCAGTATCAGCTACCAAGTAGTCGTCACTTTGAATGTGATTCGAGACAGACAAGAAATCAAAAAGTTTTCCGTGATTCCTCCCCATCCAAGAAATCGAAAGCACGCGACCGTGTGCTGTGGAGTAAACGGGCTTTCAAACACGTAATAGAAGAAAACAATCTACTGAGCCTTCACCACACTAGTGATCACTCAGGTAAACTCAAGAAATATTCGGACCTTCGTCAAATTACATCGTTCGCCACGGCGCCGACAACACGTTTCCGCGAAAGCTACCAGAGACGCGGAGGGGCGCGGAGCGACCTGGACCGGCTGGTTCCCGGTTTTCCCGCTTGGCGACGTCCGTTTTGCTGGAGTCGCGAATAACGCATTACGAGAAATCTTACACCCTAATACTTAATTCACACTGGCGATCAGACCGCTACATGCATATTGAATATTATTACATGGCGAAACTTTTACTTTTATAAAATTTTCACATGTACCAACTATCAAAACGTAGGTGTATCTATGAAATATATCATATAAACATGCATTTTTTTTATGTAAAGGAATATTGAAGTTTACTCGTACACCTCCGAATCACTTGCTGCCCATCTACTCGCAACAAGCACTCGGGACGTAAAATGTTGTGTACGAGAGTGAACGATGCTCCCTACTTCATGACGTGTTGTTTAGTGAGAGTGAGCTCAATAAATTAAAACAGTGCGCAAAAATACAGGGACAAGGAAACCACCCTAAATGCAGAAACCGAACTAAATCTAAGATTCTAAAGTTGTTTCCTGTTTGAGCCTTTTTTTTTTTAATAAATGTTTAGTTGATAGTTAAGCGCTCGTCCTGGCGTAATTTTCTATTTGTTTCTGTCTTCTCAAGCGCTGCTTTTAATTAAATAGGTCATGAACGAACTTCTCCGCATTGCTACCTTAATGATATATATATATATATATATATATATATATATATATATATATATATATATATATATATATATATATAGTAACCATCCCTGGTTTTAAAATTGCGTCTGGTTGATTGCGTCTAGCTGTTTGCTGGATGTGATAGAGGTTGGGGGAATTGGTGATTGGCTGTGGGGTACCGCGGCGGAATTTCCCTACGAGGAAATTCCGCCGCGGTACATGTTTTTGGTTTTCGACTGCGACGGAAGTGGGTCCGAGGAATTCGACGCGAACGCTGGATCCTAGCGTGCACGTCGTGCTAGAAAACAACTTACACCTTGTTATCAAAATAGAATTTCCCACACCATTGTTTTGATGTGGCATCGGGGTCCAGAGGTCGCCGGATCGCGCATGAAGCCCCAAGGAAGGTCCCCTAGTAGGCGATGCCGGCGGATTGAATGCGAACGGAGAATCATCTCAAATCTCGTACTCGAAATATTAAAATATTTTTTCTTCGTTGATCACTCGTAGTCCATTATTTTCCAGGGACAATCGCAGCGCCCTTCTGACTGCTTTTAAAGCTGAGCGAAACTGGCTCAAGCTGCTTATGTGCTGATGTCTATAACATCTAACGTAACAACAAGATGGCGGATCAGTAAAGTTGCACCCTAGTTTCGGTTTTTGTTAGGTCGTATTTCTACGATGAAAAATTGTTTAAAAAGATTTTGGGAAAAAAAGCTAAACAAATTTTCTTTCAAAAATTGCGTTTAGTTCAAAAATATAAATATTTTCGAGTTTGAGATTACGATCGTTTTCAGCTCAGTCAGTGTTCCTGAAATGCAAGGTATTATTTTGTTTTTCGATATTATGCGTAGTTTCACAAATATCACGGCTCAAAGTTTTGTTTCGGGCGACTACGGCAAAAATGAGACTATCTGCTATAGAAGGATGGCAACAATGATGATAGCTGTACGGCCGCGACGTCACGTCACGGTGATGCTGCGTTGCGCGTCGCCCAGTGCTGCTTGACTAAAAGCTAACACGCTTGCCGCCTGCTAATGAATAGCTGGTCATATCTTTAAAATCAGTTTTCGTGGAGTACCGCGGCTTTACTTTTTAGGTAATATTTCGGCTGTGATCATATCTCGTGCCACAAAAGCGATACAGTCATTTATTTTCGTTTTCGACCGGAGTTGTGCAGTTTCACGCACATGTGATGATGAAAACGGTAGGATCCGCTTCGCGATTGAGATTGGAGCGCCAGGGTGAATGCAGCATATAACCCCGTCATTGTTACCTAAATCTCCCGACACGTAGGTTCGTGAACAGCACGCATTCAATACAGATCATGATACGCTGACGATGTTCGGACCTGTTTATAACCGACAGCGTATTTCTCTGTACGCTCCTCCAGCAAAACGAACAATGAATCGATCGACGACCTCCTTTTCCCGTGGCCATCGTGCGAGAGATACCTCTTCAAGATGTCCTAGCGGACCGCGGAATCACAGAGCTGTCAGATCGACACCCCAGGGAGCGGAGAACGGCTCTTTTCGTTGCGTCGTCTGCCCGTCGTCAGTTGAGTCCCACGAATTGGGAGCTCGTCACGCGCCACGGAAACCAAGTTTCAGACGAAGCGACGAACGTGTCGTTCCCTGGGGCGAACCTCGCTTTTTTCGTTGGGGAATCGATGTTGCCCTTTTCGCAACCGGCACCAGTTCGAGGGGAAGCACGTGCGTGAGGGCAGTTTTGATCAGAGATGCGACGATGTGGAAAGTGGAAGCCCCCAAGGAAAAGCTGTTGATGCGTGTTAAGCGTCGTGAGGCGCATTCGATGCGTGCCAGGGCGGCGACCCCTCCTCACGTAGCCTGGTAGCCCTCATTCCCGTGTACCGTGTGCATGGGCTTCAGTTTGATCATGCGCTACGCGGCTGAAGTTAAACACAGTGAGTACACCTGCAGCCCCGAAAAAGAATCGACGGTAGCAAGATAGACCGCACTTGTTTGCTACATCTTTTTTTCAAAATCATTCAGAAAATATTCCATTTTTTTCTTCATACTTCTTATCTTTAATTTACCTTATCATTTTTTTTTACGCTAGTTGACTTCTTTAATGATCGAGAGAGGCAACTTCTGGAAATTGCGTGAACATCAATTTGAATCTGTTGTTGCAATAAATAATATAATAAAGTTTCTTTTGTTGTTTTTGCGATGACTTTAACTGTTTTCGTGGTTCTTTATGGTTCAAGGGATCTGTGGTTAAAGCTTAAGGTAGGCAAATGTTCAAGCCCAGCAAGACTATTAGCTTCCGCTCCAAACGTTTGCTAATTCGCTTTTTATGAGAGATATACTATGGTGAGAACGTTAGACCATTACTTTTAGAGAGTACGCAACGCAGAAAGACAATATAAATAAACGCCACGCACATCATTTCTGTCCCACAACCGTGTGGCAGGAAAGGCTTTTTTTTTTTTTTTACTTTTGGCTTAGAATATTTTTGTGCGCGAGCATGGATCGAGCGCCGAAAAGAGACCGCACTAGAAGCTGATGTGACATCAATGCAAGCCACGATGGGCAACGCGCGGAGCTCCCAAGTTGCCCCATAGATGGCACAAAGAGCGCTAGGTTGCTCACGTAGATGGCACCAAGCGCATTAGGTGATGCAGTTTATCTAGGAGCAGCAAGTCGGGGTCACGCTGTTTATACACTGTACAAAAGATAGACTGAGTACAGATTCAAACGCGTGTCACTGCGACATCCGTGCTTCGAGTGCCGCATAGCCACGAGTCCAATGAAAAACATGGCCCGCGGCATTCGAGCCACGGATATTGCGGTGACTCATGTTTTCAGACTGTCTTTTGTATGATATATGAGCATTATGGCCTAAAGAAACTGGATCGTGGGAAAGTAGCGCCAAGCTCCCCGCATGGCCACCATTTTGGCTCATGAAATGAACACTTTCTCCTTGACTTTTCCAAATTTGGTCAGCCGACCTAAATTAGCTGGTGCCGGGTAGCTTTATATTCATTGCGCACCATACTTGAGCGTAGAGTTCGCCGCGCATGCTCAAAACGGTACCCCACTTATCTTCCGAGAAGATTCACAATCTTCGTGGTGTGAAGTGCATGTTCCTGAAGCGTTGTGGAAGCTCATCGTGAACTCGCACTTTGCACCAGCGGGCACTACTATGGTCACCTGTGAATACCACCTTTAGAGAGTTTTCACTGGCGGCCATAGCTGTGTGCGCGACAGCTGACCGCGTGCTGATGGCGAGCCTCCACAGTTCTTTTTCAGCGTGCATACCACACCCTCAAGAATGCCGGTCTTAGCAGCCTAATAATGTGGGCTCGTTCTGAGTATGCGCTCTAAACAGCACCCACAAATATGGCGCCCAGTGAATACTCCTTAGAGAGACGTTTCTTGTATTCTCACCACTCGGTGCGAAGCTCAGTAGGGGCCCTTTTGTTTCCCTCACTCTAAAGCTCATTTGTGTTTTAAAAGTAGCGAATGGAGCGTCGGTGCAAGAGGCACGTACGTGCAACGTGCAGTCCTTGGGAAGATCATGGCGGCACTGCGCAGCACTGTGGTAGATTTCAGATGCCATGTTCTTCCAAGAAGTGTCGTGCGGCACGTGCCTCGAGCATTTCCACAACAATGAATGGCGCCACTTTTTCCAGAATAGAGGGGCTTTACCCCACTCTGGGTTGTGCACGTTCTACGCGCGCGGTTATGTTTTATTTCCATAATGCATAAAAGCTTGGTATTGCATGTGCTTCCACAACCAGAGGAAGTCAAATAGACCCTTTCCGAAATTCAGTCTGGACACTTTGATCGCTATCATCATTTGTGGAACGGCATCTGTGCCATACCAATGGCGGCCTTCTAGTGACTGATAAAGGAAGACGTTGAAGATGCTCCTAAGCGGATCTTGCGAGGCCTGTACAATCGGGCGGTCAGTACGACGCGACGTAGGAATGGATCACAAGAGCTGCGTAAGCGTTTATTTCTAATAACTCAGATTCAGTCAATCTGTGGGCGGAACACAATCGGCTTTAAAGCACTTTGGTGTATACAATTTTCGGCATCTGAGTGCGTTGGAGCTTTGTTCTGAATGCAGGCTCTTGGTCACCATCGAACTGAAAGTTATTGAGAAAGGACTCACACTGGACAATTCCTCGCATGCCATTGACTTGCGAAAGTGACGGTGCCGATACAAGTTCATTTCCCCCATTGATATGACAAAACCTGAACTGCTTTACAAACCACCAGATGGCACTGAATTTCGGAAAGGGTCTATTATCCTCACTCTGGGTTGTAAAAAAATTCCACCAGCCGGCGATACCCAAACTTCTCGCCGCGAATACCGAGAGTTTGCTACCAACACACCGGCGAAACAAGCGTTAATCCTCGTACCACCACCACATGCGGTGTCGGTGCTTGGAGGCATTGAAAAATATTTTTTTTTTTTCTGTTTTGAAACGCACAAGAAGAACAATATAGTTGTAAGAGATCTGTGCAGATGGGCATTATTGGTGATCTGATTACCTACACAGTGCCAAAGCCGCTTAAATCGGCGAGGAACGCCTTCAGTACGATGATACTCCATGATTATCTTGGTGCGAGTGGATTAGAACGACCCCCACGGAGTTTCGAGGTTTGAAAAGGCCGAAATGGCGATTGCCATAGTAACTGAGACCGATTAGTCAATCGCCTTGCACGGTTTTGGTCGTCTGTATGTTAGTATTTGCTTGTGTTAAGCCTGCAGGCAGGGAAGGCAATGGCGATACTTTTCCTGGATTCAGCGACTTTATAGTTTTACCCAGGACGAAGCGCACACCATGCCCTCAGGGCAGTCGTGCAGCGGAGCAATTTGGCATCGCCGGTCAGAAAATAAAATACGTTTCGAAGCAAAGCTAACATGAGGACGAGAGTTGAGCGCTTTCTGGGCGGTGCATGCAGACCTGTCACGTATTGTGTCGGTTATGGCCAAGCTACCATATCTATAGACACGAATACTGCAAAGAAACGTGTCTAGTTGTAACAACAAAATACAAAACACGGATAAATTCATCGCGTAACTTGCATTCTAATAGGTATAACCATTGCCTCCTCTTTACTCATAAAGCCTGGCAGTTCGGCGATGGAGCCACAGAGTGTCTGCGGTCGCAGATTTGCAACACGAGGATCTGGTAGCAAAGAGCATTTCTAGTATTCGGCGTACAGCTTCTGCTGTGGCGAGGACCCGAAACATAATTTTCAAACCCGACAAGAAAGGAAGCGGGAGCGCGAGGAACGTGAGGAGCACGAGCGGACATTCCATCGCTCGGGACAAGTGTGTTTAGGCGTTAAGCCGCAGCGGGGCGCCCGTCACATGCCTCTCCTAGGGTGCCTAGATGTCTGTCTGTCTCAGGGTGAAGACATCCATTGTTGTCCGGAATGTGCCAGCGCGTGACGCTCTCGCGCACTCGGTGCGTGACTTGGGCGGTAAGATGGCGTCTATGCATCAGCCAGAGCTACGCGCTCGAGCTGAGTGACACCGGATTGCGCGCACTTCAAAATGCATAGAAGGAACGATTGGGCGGAAAAATGGCTGAGATGTCACCACTCAAGCAAAAGCGCGCGTGTGTATGAAGGCACTCTAGCCTCTCCTAGAGTGCCTTCATACACATGCGCGCTTTTGCTTGAGTGGTGACATCTCAGCCATTTTCACGCCCAATCGTTTTTTATGCATTTTGAAGTGCGCGCAATACGGTGTTACTCAGCTCGAGCGCGCAGCTTTGGCTAATGCATAGACGCCATTTTATCGCGCAAGTCACGCACCGAGTGCGCGAGAGTGTCACGCGCTGGCACATTCAGTGCAACAATGGATGTCTTCACACTGAGACAGACAGACATGTAGGCACCCTAGCCTCTCCTCTCATCCGCTGTCTGCCGCACTACCTTTTGACTTTCGGCGGCCGCGTCTCGTGGCGATCTGCCAGGCTTTGTCAGCATAGAGGAGGCTATGCTATAAGAATCTTTCTGGAGGCGAGCTTTCCAGTCCTTAAACAAATAACAGATAAGACAACAAAATTGAAAAATATAACCGCTTCTTTATGTAATTCTAATCACTAGCAAAATTTCAAAGCAAACACTCATCGAACATTGAAAAAAATGTAAAATTGAACCTAGCGGTTCAATTTTACATTAAGGCACTTTTATTAATTATGAATTAGTTTTTTTAATTATATCTATAATAACCACATAATTATATTTGTTGGAATGGTAATACATTTGTAGAGGCGTACGGGTCCAATATATACTTCGGTCCAAGTGTACTCGCACACACCTCCACAGATTCAGAAGCTTCTTGATCGCGGTGATCGCGATCGCGGTGATCGCGAGGATAAAAGGGACTGTTTCTTTCAGTCTTGCCTTCGCAAAGGTTGCTGACGGAACTGTGGGATCGAAACCACCCGTTTCACGGCAGTCGAGCGTGGCTCCTGGATTGGACACGATAAGTGCGTGAGCACTCAACTTCGGCTCGTGACAATCAATGCCTCGGCGGACACTCGGGTAGTGGCTCGTGTCCAACCACTGCGGTGATGAGAACAGCCGAACTCTAACAGTGCCTGGAGCTCAGCAGGCGTTTTTTACTTTGCCAACCCCAGCGTGTGGCTGTGATTAACGTTAACGACATAGGATAGGCACCAGACCACTTGGCCGCGTCTTCTTGCTCGAAGTTAAAAAAATAAGAATTCCGTTTTTTTAAACTGTTAATTATAGCTCAAAAAAAAAGAAAAAAAAAAAAAAAAAAAACTAAGGCAAGTTTCTTGCGGTTATTAACCTTGGGGAGTAATTCTCAGTAACATTTAGCGAAAGTAGAAAAATCGTCTCATGTCCTTTTTAAAACACTTGTGCAACATAACACAAGAAAGCAAGAGCCATAGATATAACTAAGTTATAACGTAATATCTTGTTTAATAAGAATTCAATGATAGTTAGATTATTTTACAAACGTAAACATGCGGGATAGTTTCACTTTTATTATATATATTTTCTCGATTTTTAGCTCCTTTAGTGTATTTGTAGAAAAGTATGATCTAGATATTTGTAAAAAATTTTAAATGTACAAAATATAGATTTAGTTAATTTCCGCAATATTTGACTCACAGTCACAGATATATGAAACTTTAACAATAGCGAAAACACTCCGGATATTTGTCGGCAAGCAAGCGACACTTTAGACTTGAGCATAAGCTCCCTTAATGAGTGCATTGAATGAAAATTGTATTTTATAAGGTTGAAAATAACTGCGGACCATGGCAGTGTAATTCCCACTACGCTAGTCATTGCTCTGCTGCGCGGGCGAAAAAGACGTTTTCTGTTTGGTGTTGATCTCAGTCCCGTGGGTTCCGCATGTGGTATGCGGGACAAAAAATCATAAATAATTTAAACCTGGAATATCCGAGATAGTATAGGTGAGGCAGACAAGGATTGTGTGACAATCACGAATTTTTCGTAAACACCCTTCAGCGGTGTGAAAAGATCAAAACAATGTGTTACCGCATACCAGAAGCGACGACATTTAAGATGGCTGCGTCCCAAAGTGGCCTGGCTGATTCTAGATATGAATTTTTAAAGCCTTAATTTGAAAAAGAATGATATCCTAGATTAAAAAACAAAAACAATGGCGGGTACATTATACAAACACCATAGAACAAGCACCCGAGAGTCATTCCTGCCGGGGGTCGAACCCGGGGCCTTTGGATTAGAAGTCCAACGCGCTATCCACTGCGCCACAGGAACCGGTACGAACGGCGCAATTGGAAACATGGAGAAAAAAGAAAACTATACGAGTCTTTATCAGTTGCCTCGTGGTTTTTGGCGCTCACTTTGTCAAGATGCCAGCTGATAAAGTGTAGGTCTCAATAGCGTGTCCCAATATTTCAAGTTGATTTGCACCGTGTCCTCTCATAAAAATGAGCCGCTAACCTCATGGACGTGCTGCGCTGCAGTGTTTCATCTGGGGACGGGAACACAGCTCTGTGGCTTTGAATAGCAAACTGAATACTCCGTTTCGTACCGATGATCCGATCGAAGCTGACGCTACAGGATCCCATGGAGTCAATCATTCTGTGTCAAAGGTGCAATCTCATGGCGGTCGACGTCTTCGCACGTTTGCTATCAAACACTACACCAATTACCCATAGTGAAGGCGCGGTAATCCATGAGCGTGATTGGTTTTTTTTTTAAACGCACGTGCACATTCGGCCCTGCTCTGTGGAATCCAAACGTCGGCTGCGCTCGAACCTGGTGGGTAATGCGGAATATGGTTGGTCGTTTTTTTTTTTTTTTTCCCGCTTTGATAACATTTATTGATTCCTATAGACCGACACGCGGAGCTGCTCTGTTTACCAACACGGCTGGAAGGCCGCGCATGCGCGGTAGCTATGTGGGCAAAAGCGGCCCGGCTCTCCGTGTTTTCGTCATTGCGTTGTGTGGCGTGAGCTCGTAGTTGACGTTGTAGGGACGCTTCTAGCTTTATTTGTGAGTCTCTTTTCCTGACAACGTAATGTCGTATGCTATGACCGACTATTTGAGCTCGCTACCCGAGCCCGAATGGCAGCGGTATCGCAACAAACTGTCCGTGGACGGCGTTGCCTACGAAGATCCGTACGCCGTTGTGACACAGAAGAGCGCAACGAGAAGGTAGTTGCACCCGGGGCTGCATCACGTGCGGTCGATGCGCGGGAGGAAAAAAATGAGACGGACTTACTCTCTCAGCGCCACGACAGGCTGGAGGAGCTGTTTGCTGACAGCATCGCTCTTCAGCCGGACGCCTCAGCAATTTTTAACAGTTCGTGGTGCAAACTTCACGTAAGCTCCTGCGAGAGGTATGTAATTGGAATCCAGAAGATTCTTACAACGCCCTATCACCCCCAGTGTAACGGAGCGGTGGAGCGCCTCAATCAGACTATCAGTGGAATGCTGGGTCACTATGTGGCCCGTGACCAACGGGACAAGGGCGTATGGGTGCCTTACATCACCTTAGCGTACAACTTGGCAACCCACGAGAGTACTAAACAGAGCCCCTTTTTCCTTGTTCGTGGCCGCCGTCCCTAGATGCCACCAGACCTTTACCAGTCGCCGACGGGAAGTTACGGCACCCTAGATAACTACAGAGATGAACTGCTTCAGCGACTCTCATCCGCCCACGAGTCTGCACGCCTGATGCTGGCTTTGCCGAAACAAAGAAACACATATTCGACAGGGACGCCGCAACTTCGATCTTCGCCATGGGTGACGTCGTGTGTATCAACGACTTGGCCGGCGTCCGTTGGCTCGCCAGAAAGTTGCAGCCTAAATGGCGCGGTCCGATTCGGGTCGTGGAAAAAGTGTTGGAGGTCACCTTCCGAGTAAAAGACACTCGAACAGGGGAGCAATAAATAGTTCATGCTAATCACCTTAAGCGATATGGTGTCGGAGGTGGTGACCAGGGTGACGTTGGGCCTCTTCGGGGGATTGGGCATGCCGAATAATGTTGGGACTCCTACTGCCATGCCTGCCGTTCCAAAGCCCTCCGGCCCGTGTCCAGCGGATGACAGCAGGGTGGATTCGGACGAGGAGAGATCAAACGGTTTCATCATGCTGGCACTCTCGGAGGAGTTGCCTGACAGCTCTGCTGCTCCTCCTCCTAGATCAAGCCAACCCGCGGGGGGACACCGCTATGCTTTGAGAAAATACGGAGCAGTTGATCGACCTTAATGAACGTATGAGAAACTATCAGGGCCCACCGGGTGGTATGTGATATGCGGGAACTTTCTTAGTGTGCTCCTTATTGTTCTGGGTTCAGTGTGTTGTTCCATTCTGTTCACTGTTCTTAACGACCACGTGATGGTGTATTCTGTGCCCTTTGCCCGGTGTTTTGATAGGTATCCCGTAGTGAGTTCATTTCGGTCCAAAAACTAAGTGTCTTTATCAACCTGAACATGAACATTTCTTTAAGTTTTTTCGGGTAAATTTTGCGTAAGAAAAATTTCCTTTTTGTGTGTGTGTGTGGGCGAGTGTGACGGAGTGTATTCCCGACTCATTCGGTGCTGTGCGTCCGGGCACGTGTGTGTGTGTGTGTCCCACCGTGGCGTTCGCGCCAGATTACCAAGAATACTCGCCTCGCGGCCAAGGGAAAAAAGAGAGAAAGAGGAGGGGACAGCAAAAAGCGCTGTTAGCCATCGCAAGCCTTCGGACGGAGAAAGTCTTAGTAGTTGTCTGTGTCGCGCACTCAAGCCGAGTTTAGATAAAATTATATGTGCCGGAACTAGTGCTGGGTGCTGTCTCTCCTCGACGTCAGGCCCCGACGACGGTGTGTGTGCAGCTCCTAACCAGAGTCTTCACACCCCCAACAAGGCCCCCTGGACTTCCGACGTGATGTTGCTGCCACCGAAGTCGACGGCTCACGTCCTCGTTTATTTAGTTTTTTCGCCAAGCCATTTTACGGCCGACACAGTGCAGGCGTACAAGTCTCTCCAGGCCTACGATTACTTCGAGTCGGTTTCCGCATTGCCGGCGAAATCAGCAGACTGTGGGTCTGCGGAAGTGTATTTATTAATGAAATAAATACACACAGCGAATTGAAGTTAAGGTATGATATTTTTCCTACCCTCATGACCACAAGGCATGACAAGCAGTAACGCTTTGTCCGCTCTGCAGTCTTGACGGTAACACGTTACAAGTAATGGCGTTACCGGGAACGCGTTACTTTTTTCAGTAACGTAGTAAATCACCGGTCCCTTTTCAACACAGTAACAGGTACCGTACTTACGTTATTAGAGAGTTTTAGGGAACCGTTTTTGCACATCCGATACGGTACGATGGGCCCTCCGGTACGAACTGCGCATGCGCCTGTCTTCTGCGATCTTACCGTAATGCGCTGTTGGAACAGTAAGGCACGACCGGCACGACCAATGGCCGACATGGACAGTCTCGCTTGGTTGGCAAAACGGCTATTTCGCTGGCGGAGAGAGCGTGCCGTGGCTCCAAACATGAATAAAATAACTCGTGGCAGTGCCTGGCAGGAGTGCCATGTGTGACAGCAAGTCCATAAAGTTTGAGTCAGCAAAAAAGAAGAAGAATAAAGAACAAAACGCAATAGGACTTTTTCGATAGAAATAAATTCATGTTTAGCGCAGCCAAAACTCGTCTGCTCGGTAGCTCAGTGGATTGGAGCGCTGATACCTTGAGCTCGTAGAGGACCGGTAGTGGAGAGTTCGTATCCCGCTGGCCCAAAACAACTTTTTTTTTTTTTTTTACATATTATAAGTTTTTTTTTTTTTTATACAAACATTGGATGTGCATTTTGAGCACTTATCACCCGTTTTTTACAGCTGCTGTTATGACAGGATTATCTGTAGTGGCACCAGAGTGTGCAACAGCCTTCTGCATCAAGGCTCTGGATACATTTTAGTTTAAAAATGTTGCATGAATTAAAAATTTCTGTAGAAATGCTAATCACATATATCCTATAAAACGAGCCCTTTGAATATTTGGTGATAGTTTTAATAAGTGCACAGCAGTAAAGTTACAAGTTTTCCTTTATATTTTCTTCGTGGTCGTACCGTACACGGCGCAACGATCGGTACGCGGGCGTACGACCGTGATCGTCTGCTATCTGTACCGTAAGAGAGCAACATGAGCGCCGCATCTACCTCCGTCCCTCCGCCTCCTCCTCGCAAGCGATTTAAAGTAGTAGACAACATCTTTCTGCTTCAGGAGCTGCTAGGCGCTACTCCTTTTTCGCTCCAACACTTTGGAATGACGCAGCGTTGAAAAAGAACTTATCGTTGCGAGGAGCGAAGGAACGGATTGACCTTCTCGTAAATAAAAATAGAGATTTAAGACGTACTGAAAGATACGTCATTTCAAAAATATACACACTGTATGGAAAGTAACGAATTCCCAGAGTCCCTTATGAATATAGAATCCACTAGGGTACTAAAAAAGAAATTAGGGAATTGGTGTCAAGCATTTGAGCTGTAGATATCGTAGCCTAACCGTTGGAGATATTTCGTACTTTTATTTCATGGTTGCGTGAGTAGACTTGGCTATAAACACCTATATTTCATGCTCTAAAGTGTTCCTTTTTGTATTTATTTGTGCTGCTAATTTTTTGTTCCTTACAATTTTTTTTTTGTGCTGCGGAGTGTTTTCTTTTTTTTGTTGTAACAACATGTATTGTAGTTGGTCGCCTGGCCCCACATACAAACAGAATGCTGCTTTTGGGGGCCAGCTCTTTATTGTGTGTGACTTGATCTTAAAATAAAAAAATTGAATTAAATTGAAAATTGAATTGAAAATTGAATTGAATTAGCTTTGTACAAGAAAAATGACCGCATCAACTTGAAAAAGTGAGTATATTCTGGTTATTTTTGTATTTTCTTCGAGATTTAATATCTCTAGTTTTATTTGTCCATAGCTTTCTTAATACTCGATCCTGCATTGGGCCTCGAGGGAAAAAGACAGGATCGCTAGCAGACGACTTCGAATGTTGATGATAAGCGCGCGCGAGCGTGTTCTTGTGCCAAATCGAGTTTGCTTTCGGCAACGTTTCAGCATATCAGGACGTGGCTGGTGTAAACATCATATTTGTTGATGTAAAACACCGAAGTTTGCCCGCTGAGAACGCATGATTTATTTGAAAACAAGTTACCATGTACGGTCGAGGCATTATTTTATTCCCCAAGTATATAAATCTGGTAAACTGAAAAAAAAAAAAAAAAAAAAAACCAAAATACGCTGGCACATCATTCGTGGTATCCGCACATCATTCCTTATATCACAACTTTTTTGTTTACTCAAAAGCTACGCCAAGTTGAACGTCCTATGCCTTGCCGCCAACAAGCGCCTTCTCTTAGTGTATGGGTGCTCGGTGGCACCCGAAAGAAATGCGACTGACTCCGTGTCACGGCAAACCAAAAAGAATGTTTATTCCCTCGTGCCCCTGCACAAGTCACGGGCCCCACGGCACGCGCGTGCGTGCCTCGCTTATAGAAAGCGGGAAGTTCAAAAGAGACTCACGCCACACTTAGTGCGCAGACAGTCGTACAAAATCACTTTTTCTAAATTGCTTTCGCTGAAGAGAGCCAACTCCAAGTCATGGTCAAAAAGATCGAGCGCCATTGTTGTCGGAAAGCTCGTCTGCTTCTTTAGCAGACGAACATTTTAGAACTTCGCCGCGCTAGGGGCGACACGCCGTGGTGCGCCAGTTTTTGTATTACGGAAGCGCATTCATTCCAGTAAAAAAACGAGACGAACTATAAGTAGATATACTATTTTTTTGGTTCTCTATATATTTAGGGTACGATCTTTATTTACTTAAGTTTCTGCGATTTGTACGAACAAACGCAAATTTGTCTTTTCTCGATGAGGCGGATGCAGGTTTTCGTTGCCAGGGGGCGCGACCTGTACCGATCGTCTGCTATCGTCTGCAAATACGGTTCCCCCAAAGCCGTTTCAGGGCACACGATCGGTCCACTCGCCCGATCCAAGGTATCGATCGTTTTTGTTTATCGATCGTATTTTGTTCCGGTTCCCTAAAACTCTCTACTATTTCAAGTAACGTAGTTACGTTACTCGTTACTGCTTCCAGTCTTCAAGAAATTACACTTCAATTTTTTCCCTGCTTTTAGGCGTCAAGCTATATTTTTCTTCTCGTTTTTTTATCTTGAGAATTTAGGTAAAACCGTAAAAAGAGATAAAGTAATTATGTTCAGTTTCTGCATGAACATAATGTTTTTTGATATATGAGCTTATGCATGCCTGTATCGTCAAAACCGTATAATGTGTTCAATCATAATTTAAAATGTAACACATAAGTAACGTGCGTTACTTTTTATCGGTAGCGGTAACGCGTTCCTTTTATTTTTAGCCAACGTAGCTCAGTAACGCGTACCTTTTATTTCCTAGTAACGAGTAACATATTCCGTTACTTTTTTTTGTCTAACGCCAACAACACTGCCGTTCTGTCGCCGATCCCCTTCTGCTGGGTAGCACGGGCGTATAGCGAGCCTCCGACGAGCGCTTGACCGGTGCTTTGTGCGCGAACACCGTGGGAACAAAACCCGGGCGGTCTTGATCAGATAACGGTTTCGCTGCACATAAGCAAGCCTCGGTACGGAGATTGAAATGGAAGCTGTACTTGCTTCAAGAAAGTGATTGCCGCACAAACGGTCGGTCGCGCGAGGCGACCATTTTTTTCGATCCACTGATATATCCACCTTCTATGCCTTTCAGAGTCTGCCGGGAACTTGTAGAAACTCACTCCGCTACTTTTCTTTTACATTTCGGTGCAATTAATGGCAACACAACCTCGCAGCATGCAGAAATGCTATGACACCCATGCGAAACGTCTGCCCTTTTGCCAACACGACCCGGCTCCGGCACGATCGCAGCGCCACCGCAGATCCGTGACGTCAAGCCCGCGTGCCGGTCTATAGGTTGCATGTGCCAAGGCATGGCCAGCGAGGTGCTCAGTGTATAGTTATCAAAATTATCCGAACGGTATGCTAATGCCCGTGCCACACGGGCAACTCGAATGCCATTCAGAACTAATGACATTTGTGTGATCGGCGAATCAGCTCGCAATCTGTCGCGCGTGAAATGCGCTACGCCCGGAGTGTCGCGCGCTGATTGGCCGTCCACTCAAATATCATTGGTTGTAATTGGAATTCGAGTCGCCCATGTATCACGGGTTTTAATCTCCCTAATGATGCTCTTCTTTTTCGCTTAAATTTAACAAATTCCAACCGTCGTTCTTTTCTGGTTTTTTTTTTAACAGCATTTTCTTTAAAACGAGAGAGCAATAAATATCGGAAAGTCTTGACTCCCCTATACTTTTACTACTCTCTGGGCAATAAACAGTTAACTAACACAACCGGTGTGCGTTGGCTGACATTGGCAAAGGCAAGGCACACGTCTCGAGGAATATGACCTTATTAAACTGCGATAGTTTATTTGGCGGCGCTAAGTTTGATTTTATAGTGCTGAGGAAGGAAAGCACTAAAGAGGAATTTGACTATTCTATATCTCTCTCTCTCTCTATCTATCTATATATATATGGGTGGTTTCATCTCAAATCGTGCAGGCAAAAAGGGTCGAATTTTTAATTTCGATGAAAAAAAATATATGTAATGGCGCCGTTTCTAAAACCGCAGTCGCCACAAACCACAAGTTTGTCGGATTTTTCTTTCTCGACGTATGAATTTTTAAAGAGGCCGCGGCGAAAAGTAGTGTTTTTCACACCCGTCGTGGGGCGGATTTTTCGCTTGATCTCCCGCTGTGGATTTTCAGTCCACATTATATTAACTTTATTCAAGCACTCTGTTAACACATTTAAAAGGCTCCAATACCATACAATAATTTTAGGCGTTTTGCTTTTTTTCTGTAAAAATCTCAAAAACGCCCCCTCGGTCAATTGTTGACCAACTTTGACAATTAATTACTGATGATCTACTTGGGTTACATCAATATTTGTTATGTCCACGGAGAGCCCAAAACAAAACAAAACCAAAAAATATATATGTATATGGGTGATTTCATCTCAACTCAAGCACGGATTTAGGGTCGAATTTTTAATTTTGACTAAAAAAATATATGTTTTGGGGCAATTCCTATAATAAAAGAAGACGCAAACGGTTATTCCGTCAGATTTTTTGTTCTCACGTTATGGACCGTTGAAGCGGTCAAGGTGGAAATTGACGTTTTTCCAGCCTATCGGAGGTGCCATATTTCACTCCATCCCTTTTCCCTACTTTTTACGCAACATCAATATAACTTTTGGGGAACACTCTAGACATAGGCTTTTTCATGCTAATTAAGCGTCTAGGTCATAACATTCTTAATGATTTTTTTTATTTGTCAAACCGCCTCTCTGTGACGATTTTTGACGAAGTTCAGCAAGCTGTGCTGTGTGACCTAATCAACATATTTTTATGATCTTTATATCACCGTAAAGCACCGATTATGCCCTTTGTTTTGAGTGAAATTCCAATATCTTGCCACAAGTATATAATGCGCTACATGTGCCTGAAAAACGAATATTTCGAAAAACTAGCAAGTTTGGAGTCGATTTTCTAAAAAAAACCCACTTTTTATTTTTTTCATTTTTTATTCAAAGTTAGTTAATATAGCAGTCTATCAGGAACAACCAACAGAGATTGTAATATATTGTTTGTACGGCCGCTATTAAGACTCGAATCTCGTGCTATGAGCGTTTTGAACGGGACTTCGCACAGGCGCTTTGCTGAGCAGAATTTTGGCCAATGTAAAGTTTTCTATTTAATGTTAGTACTTACCACAATATCTGAGCGTAAAAGCAAGTGAAGTAACAATATTTATCCTTACAATATTTATTTACTTGGCACTGGGGTGATTTGAAAGGTGTGTGAGCTTCGCCTTATGTATTGACGGAGAAGTACGTAACATCTAAACTCACGGACAAACTTAAGTCACGAGGGAAAAGTCTAAGTAACCTGGCATGAATCACTGCAAATAGAAATGAAACCTAAACGCATGACTAACGCATTTGAAGCGTTACACGCCAAGAAATGCTCGTCCTTAGACGCCACGAAATGCTCGTTATTTTACGAAAGAGCCCGTATGTGCACAAAATAGACCGTACTTCCTAAGCGTCAGATACTAAATCGCACATATGTATATGCACTGCATATCTGTTTGACATAAGAAAATATGACAATTACATATAAAGTTCAGAATTTTAAACTCAAGATGCGACAAGTAACCAGAGAAGGGAAGTAATATTTAATGTTGTAGCCTAAACATATTCATTTCATAATATATATCAAAATGTGTTGACCAAATGTCTTATATACGCCTAATTAACATAAAATACACTCAAAGTGAATACAAATATAAACTTTAAAACGAATTGAACACCGCCAAATTCCGTCTGGTTTACGGATAGACGACGCAGTACCTTTTCAATACTACACGCCGCGGCTCACACAAAAACAGTGATAAACACCTGGGATAGGGATAGTCATCTTTCGACGTAGCACATTTCGAGACAAGAGGTTGATGCGATTCTGAGCCAGTTTTCGCTTTGTCCAAATTGCAGTCAGTTCAGTGTCAAAGTCTATGGCGCGTCGTCTGATCACACGGCGCGCACTCACAGGGGAACAAGGATGAACGCACTGTTGAAACGGTCCGGCCTTTTCACGGTCCCACCATTTAGCTCTGTCTATTCTGGGGTTTGGTAAACTCTTTCTAGGACCACATCACCTCCCCCTTCCCCCATTGATTTGCTCCACAGATGAGAAGATTGGATGCCTTTCGATGGGGTTACCTTCTCCCACCCCTTCCTTTTAAGCTCCCGATAACGGGACAGCTCCTCTTGGTCGACGAAGAGAAGCGTTATCCCCTTGATTTTCTGGCCGAGAGCTTCAACGAACGTACGCGCGTTAGTTATGGAGCTCAGCTCAGTTGTTTTCAAGTTATGCAGGGACGCATGATGCTTCAGCACACCACCCACTCCATCGCTTTTGCCGTGCCCTGACGCCGAGTAGATCCACCTGCTGACAACAAACTTCTTCTGAAATTCGTGTAATTGGTGCCGATTTTTGAAATGGCTTGGAGCGCCGTCCGAAACATAGATTAGCTCCAAAAAAAACGGGCAAGAGTTCCTCGAGCCTGTCTTCAATCATTGTGAGCGCAAAGAGCGCGTGTGCAGAATCATGACAAGTATCGTCACTCACGACGCCGAAACTTAGTGTTCCCTTCGTGGTCGTCGCAACGCAGGTGAAGATTGTCCCCATCTTGGTTTTCCAGTGGTATCCCTGCACTGCACGTTGGAGCACAATAGTCCAGTTTTCGGCGAACTCAAATTGGAGGACTACGACACGTGGCTTTACATTTGCTTTTTCAAGCCATATTGCTCTCTGTTGTGCGCGCCGAATATAATAGTGGGGTATGTATTTCTTCGTCCACTTGTTGAGTCCGTTAAGAAAATCAGTGGCCTCCAAATGTTTTTTCACCTACTCGCCACCAGATTCCCACAGTGCCAACTCCAGTTTATCTTCAGCGCTCATCCCTAGCATCTCGAGGGATATGTCCTTCCGGTTCGAACAGGCTTCACACCTCAGCAAGAAGCAGTTTTGGGAAAGATTTTCACAAAGAAAAATTTTCTGGACGTCTTCAAAGGTCATGGTCTTCCCCGCCGCATTTGACAGAGATATCAGGCAGAGAATGAAGTTGGCGCAGCATAAACACACACACTCTTCATGTACAGGGTGTTTCTTAATCCACTTGGGCCGAAGAGAATAAAATATTGTTAGGCCCATTTTTGACTCGGGATTGGCCGCCTTGAATTCTTTGTAGGTTTCCCTAATATATCTCGTCATAAATCGCTTCGTGACGAAGACTTCCTGACCATCAATAAAGAGCCTTACGACATCCTTCTTGTTCGGGCTTTGTCTTGAGCAGTCTTTCGCATCTGATGTGTAGTAAGTCAACGCAAGAGCGACATCGTTTTCGTTGAGAGCATGTCCTTGGTATGGGTCAGGTGACGCCCAGACCCCCATTTTTTTTCAGCTTTCTTGATTGGTCCAAAGCATGCTTCGTCACTTCAGGAATAGCTTTCAGGATATCTTTCTTTTTGAGGTTAGATGGAAAGAGAGTTAAGAGGCGGTAGCTTTCTACCTGCGACGCGCTCTTGACGTAGGCTGCTCGTAAATTGCTGACCCAGTCGGAGCACGAGGAGCATGGATCTTCTTCGTCTGTGCCCGTAGGTTCTCCGTACACGTCACTTAGTTTACGACCAATTTTCTTTTTTTGAAGTCCGCGGTTATCTCAGATTTGTTTCGCTTAACATAGCCGGTACGACTTCGTGGGGTCACGCTAGAAGGGAGTTTAAGTGGTGTCACACTTAATTCGGCAGCATCAATTGCTTCAGACACTCCTTGGACCAGGGCTTCCTCGTCAACGAATGATCTGTCCGCTGGTTTCAGGGAGGATGACGATGACCCTGATGACAACATTTTCTTTCCTCGCTTATGTTCTTCAATCTGACCCTAGAACATTGTGTAGCAGTTATTGCACAGAACACCTCCAGGGGTTTACGCGCTGGGCGTCCTCAGCCGGTAGAACTTGCTTAAGAAAACTTAGGTTTAGCTCCGAGACTTGACGAAAATGGCGTCCGTAAAACACTCTCTCTTGTGTCTCCTTGAATAGTCGGCGCACACTTTCCGGTCTGAAGTGAATAATGTATTAGCCATGGCAGTAACGAACACTTCTGGCTTTCTGAAACCAGGAGCAGTTTTAAGTTGATCCAGCTCAGACAGCAAAGAGGTAGAATGAGTACCAGCTTTCCGCCGTGGCTTAGGGATTCAAGTAAAGAGCCAGAAAGGGACCGAGAAGGCTATTATCAGTTAGAAGACGTGCGAAGATTTGGCTTCCTTTGGGTCCTCAATCTTCCCGTCAATCCATACTTAAACATTCGCTCTCCGCCTCGCGCGTAATCTGAGTGCCACGCAGCAGCGGCGTCTCTTTTAGTGCCCGCGGATTAGTGGCACGGTTGTATTAAGGGGTGTCCAAACAGGACACTACAAAACAAACGACTCCGACAAATCGTAAAAATTGAAGCGGGCGCGAAGCGGGCGCGTCCGCTTAAACTTTCACGATTTGTCGGAGTCGTGCGTTTTGTAGTGTCCTGTTTGGACACCCCTTTAGAAGGACGAGGAGGGGGGCTTGCGACTTAAACTCTAACCTCGAAGCGCCTGTTCTTCCGACAATCAGGGTTTCCGTGTCGGTCGCATCCAAAGGCATAATCCTTAGAGGCTCCAGGACCCCGACGAAGATAGAGGCGGTAGCCCCGTGATGTTCAAGATAAAGTATTCTGTACACGCCGCCTGAAGGGGTGTCCAAACAGGACACTACAAAACGCACGACTCCGACAAATCGTGAAAATTGAAGCGGGCGCGAAGCGGGCGCGTCCGCTTCAATTTTTACGATTTGTCGGAGTCGCGCGTTTTGTAGTGTCCTGTTTGGACACCCCTTGACTGGGGTGGCATCTGTAAAATTTCGGAGCCGAAAGTAAAGGGCCTCAGAGGACTTCTCTAACGATCTGCATTCCCCCGTATTGGGGGAAAAAGATGCGCTCGCACTTGTGAATACGAACTTCTAAGTAACTTTTTTTTTTAAGAGCACTACTGAACATTTTTTTTAATGTTTATGGTTGGATATTAGGTAACTGCTAGCGATAAATAGAAAACCGTATATAGGCCAAAATTCTGCTCAGCAGAGCGCCTGTGCGAGTCCCGTTCAAAACGCTGATAGCACGAGATTCAAGTCTTAATAGCGGCCATACAAACAATATATTACAATTTCTGTTGGTAGTTCCTGATAGATATTAACTAACTGTGAATAAGAAATGAAAAAAATAAAAAGTGGGGTTTTTTAGAAAATCGATTCCAAACTTACTAGTTTTTCGAAATATTCGTTTTTCAGGCACGTGTAGCGCATCATATACTTGTGGCAAAATATTGAAATTATACTAAAAAAAAGAGCGTAATTGGTGCTTTTCGGTGATATAAAGATCATAAAAATATGTTGATTAGGTCACACAGCACAGCTTGCTGAACTTCGTCAAATATCGTCACAGAGAGGCAGTTTGACAAATAAAAAAAAATCATTAAAAATGTTATGACCTAGACGCTTAATTAGCATGAAAAAGCCTATGTCTAGAGTGTTCCCCAAAAGTTATATTGATGTAGCGTAAAAAGTAGGGAAAAGGGATGGAGTGAAATATGGCACCTCCGATAGGCTGGAAAAACATCAATTTCCACCTTGACCGCTTCAACGGTCCATAACTTGAGAACAAAAAATCTGACGGAATAACCGTTTGCGTCTTCTTTTAATATAGGAATTGCCCCAAAACATATATTGTTTTCGTCAAAATTAGAAATTTGACCCTAAATCCGTGCCTGAGTTGAGATGAAATCACCCATATATATATATATATATATATATATATATATATATATTGTCAGGGTTCAACGTCTCTTAAACACTTGCTCTAAGACACCCGCAAATCATGGCCGCTCATTCCAACCGCCAGAACCAACTGCCCCCAGCTACCACTTCTTTCTCCTCAACCCGGTGGCTCGGCTGTGCGTGGCAACGGTCGACGAGTCTCGTCGGCCAACCCGATACCTTACAATATATATGGGTGATTTTTTTTATTTTTTTTCTTCTCAGTTTTATACCCACGCCTTCGGCCTCCCGCCACCATGCCCGTTATATATATATATATATATATATATATATATATATATATATATATATATATATATATATATATATATATATATATATATATATATATGGGTGGTTTTATCTCAAATCGGGCAGGCTAAAAGGGTCTAATATTTAATTTTCACAAAAATAAATATATGTCTTGGGGGGATTTCTGAAATGAAGGAGTGCGCCAACCGCAAGTTCCCCATATTTTTTGTTCTCGAGTTACGAAGCGTAGAAGCCGCAGTGGCAGAAACTAGTGTTTTTGCCCGCCGCCGCAGGTCGCGCGTTGGACACCCTCTGCTGGCGCAAGTGTTTTTTCTACGTCTTTTAACTTTTCCCCCTCACTTAATGACTACTATAAAGATACTTTGACGTATTCAAATGTTTTTAGGAATTTGATTGTTTTCTAAAACATATGTCGAACTCGTCACTCAGGTTTATATTTGGTCAACTTTGACAGGTCACTACTTTGTCTGTACTTAAGGTAAAATTTCTTTCTTTGGCTTTATAAAAAGCCCGAAGCATGGCCAGTATAGATATTATGCTATCATTATGTCCTATAAGTAGCCGTTCCGCTACCTTCACGTACACGTTTTGAAAAATAAGAAATGTTGAAAGTTTGAAATCAATTTTCACAAAAATACCATTTTTGGAAAGCTTTTTTTTTTCATTTCTTTTAGATATATTAGTCGACTACAAGAAAGAACAATTTAGAAATGTCATATTTTTGTTGTATGTCCTCTACTTGAGCCGCAATCGCGTGAAATCTGTGCTCATTTGACTAAAATACAGCACCCTTACCGGCATTGTGCGCGTCTACGATTTCGAAAATACGTTTTTTTTTTTTTTTTTTTTTTTTACGTTTTCAAAAAGAAACAACTAAAAGTAGGCGAACTTGTGATATTCATTTTAATTTAAGACTTGAGATAAGAGAGAAACCACATAAGCACACTACAAAACAGTGAATAACAAGCATTTGCCGATCAAAAGGCAACGCAACATGTAAACAAAACAAAAATTCTATACAGAACGGTTCAACGTAAACGAGGGTGACTACCCATTATACAGCTTATTACTATTCAGTGATAAATTCGCACACCACTCAAATCTGTACATAAATCTTCTGGAATTTTTTTAACGAGTTTCAAAGGGGACAAAAAAAAACATTCCTGACTTCATCAGACGCGCCCAGCGAAGAGCCATATGGCTCGAGTAAGCGCATGTGGAGTCAACGTGCCGTCATCTTGCACTTCAATTTTGCTGACAAGTGGAGTGTCGTGATCTAGCGCGCGGTGTAAGGACATCACTGGAAGAGCAACTAGGTCTCTATCTGTAACTGCGTGTCTGCATAGTGAGCGGCGCCATTGCCCATGACTCGTCCCATGCGCTCTTTGCGCTCACCGTCGTCGAAGGGCGGCTGGAGGAACTATTGCCTATTTACACACAACTCGTTTATATTTCAGACGGTGCTCCAAACCACTTCAAAAACAGGCACCAGGTGTACGAATTCAATAAAAGGAATGTCGTCGCCAAGTGGATATTCTCCGCATCAAGGCACGGGAAAAGCTCGTGTGATGGAGTGGGCGGCGTTCTCAAGCGCCAGGCATCCACGTATGATTTGTTAACTACAGAATTGTTCTCCGTAACGAACGCGCAAAGCTTCGTTGAGGCACTCAGACCGAAAGTCAAAGGGATCGTTCTACTCTCAATCGCCAGAGAGAAGCTCACGCGTTTCCGTGAGCTCAAGAAAAAAAAGTGGGAGAAGGTAAACACACCAAGAGACATCCGATCCCCACACGTGTGGAGGAAGAAACTGGAGTAAGGCGCCTTGAACGTTGCCCTAGAAAAGATCTGCGAAAGCGCAGTGTAGCTGTATACACGTGTCAAGGCATGCGCGTACCGCTTTGCGTCCCGAAATTTAGAAAATCATCAGTGAGTGCGTGCCAGCATGTTCAAAACTGCAACTGTGAACTCCGTGGCTCCTACACAGTGTGAAAAGTGATTCACAGTTAGGTAGAACTAGTAAAAAATAAAAATGCAGATTTCGGGAAATGTGCCATCGATGTTTTTGTGTTTTTTACGGGTTCTGCGCGCGTGTTTCTACATTACTGAGGTGCGCGAACTGTGCAGTCAACCGTCGGCGATCAGCAAGATGCCAGGATAACAAAACCCGGCGCATATTTCGCGAAGATTTATGTACAAGATTTGAATAAATTGAAAATGTATCATTTATTCGTAATACACTGGGTAATGAGTAGCCACCCTCGTTTACTTTGAACCGTTCTCTGTAGAAACAATTTTTGTCTCGTCGCCTTGCCTTTTAATTTGTTTAGACATAATACGCATTAATCTGTTGTGTGCTTATGCGGCTTCTCTCTTATTTCAAGTTTTAAATTACAATGACTATCACAAGTTTACCTACATTGCGTTCCTTTTTGAAAACGTAAACAAAAATAAAAACATATTTTCGAAATTGTAAAGGCGCACAATGCCACTTTGAGGTTTGTGAAAGTTTGAGGTTAATTTTCTCAAAAACCCTAGTTCTGTAAATTTTCATTTCTCTAAATTCTTTTAGATATGATAGTCGACTACAAAAAAAAAATCTAGAAATCTAATATTCTGGTTTTATGTTTTCTATTTCAGCCGCAATCGCGTGAAATGTTGGCTCATCTTAGTCAAATCGGGCAGTCACAAGAACAGCAGGCGCCAAATTCTCACCAAAAAAATGCTTCAGAGCCTAGGTGCTCTGAATAAGTATTGTCTCTTGACGTCATGGGCCAAGTGATATAGCCAAGCCGTGTTGATTTTTCATCTCATGTAACCTGCATTGAAAAAGGTATGTCTCAGGCCGAAACGTCGTCTGATGTGTAATAAAACTCCACTAAAAGCTTCGGGAAACTTTCACTCTTTTGTACACTTCTTGTCGTAATACGAAACAGTCGTTTCTGTGTATATATTTCAGCGTCCCGGAAAACTTAAATTTACCTACATAAACGGCCTTTTTTTAGCTGCGACCAATCAATGTGATAAGCCCATTTTTATGAGATTCAAACAATAAAAACTGCGTTGTCGCAATATTTGGTCGCGTTTGAAGTAAGAAAAATTTTATGTAATATTTATTCCTTGATTTCCTAGGACGTATAAGGAGTGTGGTTCGAGTTTCTGGCATAAAAAGTCGAGCTAAAAACAAAAAGACCTTAGTGGCCCGTGAGTAGCTGCTCACCTTTTCGGTTGCTCATTTTTATTCATTCTTCACAGTGTGTGACGGGTTCATTTTTCTGGACACATGGGTGGCTGCACGATTTGTAACATCTAAAGTGCACAGGCAGGCGTGTATAGTGTCCTATCTCGCCTATACATCAGAGGTGGTCCCGAAGTGGACCACCTTTGAACCCACTTTTGAACCTACCTTTGAACCCACCTTTGAACCCACCTTTGAACCTACCTATGAACCCACCTTTGAACTCCCTTTTGAAGACTCGCAGCACCTTGAAATCCTTTGTAACTAATCAGCTTTTAAACTTTGGGAAAGAAATGCAAACGACTTGTTTTTTAAGACACTTTAGATTAGCGACTTTTTGTGGGTTCTTAAAGCTGATTTTATCAAATCATGAAGAAACAAACGACCTTTTCACTGTACTTCTTTTTAATTCCTTTTTTTTAAAAATCCTATTGCAGCTGGCGGTATACGATGGGGCGGTGTCATTCGAGCGGCGCCTATAGTGCACGGCCAGGCTGTTCGTTAATGTTGTGTTCCGGGCCGGACGGCCGCGGAAGGGGTGAACACCAGACAACGACCAGACGGTGTCCTGACCAGAAAGAGAATGTCTTCACTTGTCCCACGCAATACTGTACAGTCTTGCTGGTGGTGCCATCTCACAGAAGGCGCCACAACTACAAGTCCCCAAAAGGTATCGCTTCACGACACTACAGCTGTCTTTGCGCATTCGCTATCACCGGCTAAACTAAAATGTTATGGTTAATTGCTGGGCAGTAGTGTTGCATACGTGAAACGTTCTAGATCGCAAATGTTAAGGGGTACTCTCAGTTTCCAGACGCCGGACAACTATACGTTCATTGAGCTCTTCATCGGATAGTTTAAAGCGTAACTCCTGTACACTCGATAGCCGTTCCTAGAATGAAACGATACTGCGGCTAATCGGGCTGATAAAACGTGTCGATCTTTCAAAGCCTTCCATAAACTCTCGAGCTCTCCCTCTCCCTCAGTGGGCAAAGATGGTCGAGCTCCTCTTCGCTTGCCTCACACCTCCTCGTCCACCTCTCAGGTCACACGACCTCCCCGTTAACCTATCATCCTCGAGCACCTTGCTCTTACTCTCCCACCCGACAACCAATCAGTGTCGAGCCTCTCGGCAACTCTATTATTCAGGCTTCAAAAAATGACGACCACCTATCCAAAAGACGCATCACGTTAATAACGCGCAGTGAATACCCAATCATCTTGTTTCTTGTTTGTTTGTGCGCGTGATTGGTCGATAGTAAACGCAGATACGATTCGTGACAATGCACTTTGGACCAGACTTGTACGTAACGCGTTACAAGTAATTGATTACTTGTAATCAATTACAGATAAGTGTAATTTTGTAACGCTTCAATTACATTTGTCAAGCTGTAACGCTCGGAGTAATTCAATTACTTTTTTTCTGTAATCAATTACAAAATCAATTACACAATTACCAATTACATTTTTCATCCCACAATTCTTTTTTCTCACAAAAATCAGCATAGTCACTCAGCCATGGAGCAAAAATGATTGACATTTTTTTAACATCTAAAAAAAATAAAACTAGGATTAGTCGGCAACTCCTTTTTTCTTTTACGCCACGCTCTTCTACAAGCGCGCCACCAGCCTTGGCTGGGGAGTTCCGGATCTCGTTGCAGATTGCTGATAAAGTCGGCGGGAAGCGGGAACTCGCTATTGACTTTTTAGTGGGCTTTGTTCCTTAGGTCGACGCGTCAGCTACACGACAAGCTCCGGGTCTGAAAACAAAAAAGGGAACAATAACCAAACAAAATTGTGTACGCAATATTTTACTGTGTATTTGTGTATTTCTGTCATCGCAATAAGAAGTAACGTGAAAGTAACTTGAAAAGTAATCAATTACTTTGCAGTAATTGTTCAATTACTTCTGGGAGGCAGTAATCAGTAACGGTAATCGGTTACTTTTTTGACTGTAGTAATTGTAATTGTAATCAGTTACTTTTTTTCAGTAACGTGTACAAGTCTGCTTTGGACACAGCCTCATTGATTCCATCGGATCAAAGCGTCAGCTGCTGTCCTTACTCTCGGTGCGGAGGACAAAACGGTTGTTTTAGAACGCTCTTCGAGCAGTGACCATAAACCCGGATTCACACTGCCCAAATAATAATGAAGCCGACAGTCTGCATACGGATTCGGACGCGAGACGCCGCGAGATCCGCGCTTCGAATACCGCATGACAATGAGTTTAAGAGGAAAAACTTGGCACGCGGCATTCTAACCACAGATATTGCGGTCACCCGTGTCTGCAAGACTCTCTTTCGTGTGATGTACGAGCGGTGTTACCCCTGCTTAAGTTTAAACAAGTTTCCTACTTCGAGATACGTACTGCTGTGCCTCTTTCCATCATATATCCACGCGCAGCCGAAGGCACGAACAACAAGCAAAGATACTAAAAGCTCATGTCTCTGGACTCTTCCTGTACATAATTGGATCAGTGATAATAGAAGACGAATAGAAACATTACTAACACTATGACGTTGCACTTTTGACGCTCTTTGATCGGTGCCTCGGCTAGTAAAGCCTCTGTATATCTCTTTTTTACAGGAAACGACCACTAATATGAATGCCGAACCAGGTTCCGTAAGAACCAGATGGCGTCATTCAGTTCGCTTTTCTGCATTGCACTGCCATTCGCTTCCTAGAGTCTGCACCGTCACGCAGTCGGCGTTTCAAAGCAAGTCACTACTTAAGTTCCTAGATAAGAGCTTCCTACAAGTAGCGACACTCTTTGAAGCGCGGATTCCATGACGGTGCAGGTTCCGGGAAGCAAACGGCGGCGCACAGCAGAAGACTGAAATAATGACTCCATTTTGTTCCCGTGGAATGTCCTTTGTCATTTGTATTCGTTGTTGTAACTTGTAAAATTAGGTATGAAGGGACTTTAGTTGCTACGTGTAGGAAACTTTTATGGAACTTTATCGGCTCGTAGCGCCGGCCGCACCCGAACTTGCAGCCTTTGTTGAAGTTGTATAGTCATGCATTTTCCAGGTTATGCTGAAATAAGGTCTGTTTGATTCGGCCACAGAGTTGTTAACTAGTTATGTCCGAGTTTAGAGGAGTGCAGGAGTCGTGCACTGCCTGCGCAGAGCCATGCGCACGGGAATTGCTATTTGGCAGTATTTGCACAGCATCAACCTGGTGGCCATGTGATGCTCCAGTGACGCCGTTTCTCTGCGTCACGCATTTCTGTTAATAGGGGATGCCTGACTTATTTTTCTTTTTGCGTTTTGTCGGCCCTGAAGGAGGCGCGTGTTATCTCCACCCCCCCCCCCTCCCCCCCTGCTAGGGTCACGCCGCTTCGCGGCGGTAGTCTGCGTTGGGGTCATTAAAAAATATCAACCCACTTCGCACACCCGTAAACGCCGCTTCGCGACGACCGAGCCTATCTGCTCGTGGAGCGATCAGTTTGACGATCGACGATGCCAAATGACGCCAACCAACAAAACGAGAAGAAAGAAAAAGTCGCGTGGCCTTTACCGGCAGAGATGCGTGACCTAGAAAGGTTGTGTCGCTGGAGTGTGACGTAAACCTCCGGTTGATGCGTGCAGATAGCAAATCCTCCACCGCGCTAGGACTGGTGTTGCGATCGGCTTCTGGAGCGGTAGCGCGGGGTGTCATCTGCCTCTGGTGGCTCTTGTTTCTGAACGGCACGTTGTATGTTTATGATGAAACCACTCGGGTATTCTTAGCTTGAGAGTATATCAACGAAAACTTTCTGTGCATGCTTCTTTATTCAAGCCCACTAAAACCATTTTCAGCACGAAATGAGCTTCTGTTTTCATTTTAAACGGTTATCGTCCACTTTATATCGATCATACGTATTCGTGTCCTTCGCTGCGTGCGCCACGATAGAAATTACGTTGATTTGGGAATAGTAGATTCAGTAAAAGTCTCTCAAGTTTCGCATTTCGATGATAGGTTCATGGCGTCAGGGTGATTTCGCGTCGGGAGAGTTAATGGCGGCAGGGCGCAGGGTCACTCCGAAGAAGAAGGCCTAATGAGAGCGTCGCCTTGGCCACAACAATTATCGACCGTCCCTTAGACGTCAAATTAACCCCCCCCCCCCCCCCCCCCCCGGCCTAACCTTCGTTACCCCGATGGGCTTGGTGGGCAACACTGATCATCACTCTCCTCAATGAACACCGACGAGCAAAGCAGCTCGCGGTCAGTCATCGTCCACCGTTCCCAGGCTGCGGGTCGTCTCACTATCCGCGGGTGCCTCGACCATTTGTCCACGATCCCTGGTGACCGTGACACTATACGAAGCCATGAGCCAACTCCCGGCGTTTTTTTTTTTTTCGTTTTTTTTTCTGAGGTTTATTAGTATGCTTGCAATGATACCAGCGTACAAAGCATGCAGTATTGTGCTCAGCTACGGGGGCATGCGAGTATAAATATACTAAATTACAGACCTTTCCAATGCATCGGAGTCTTCGGTCTGCATCCATGAGAAACTGAAGGCGGGAGCTACCAAGAGCTACCATGACTTTTAAGAAGAGTATTAACGCTGTAAATACACAAATAGCATCAAAAATAAACCAATTACGGGAGCCAATTTTTCAGCACTTAACAGAGGAAGTCAAACCTGCGCCAGCGGGTGCGTAAAACGCATCCAGAATGTCATAGTCGAGCTAATTCCTACCCACCGTTGGGATCTCACTTCCGCGTCCACCACCGGTACATTATTTTTATCCCTGAGAGGACATGTAACATCCATCTCGGCGTTATTGTTAAAAATCGCGAACATTTGAGCAAGAGCTCCGATAAATGGCAACGCGAGCAGAGACGGATGAGGACTGACGTCTGCTTCTGCACGCACGCTGAACTCACTCCGGAGCCGGTGCATGGTTTTTTTTGTGGAACTGGGTCTGAACTCGTTCAGAACTGGGATGAATCGAAGGCGCCAGTGTAGCGGCTGTAAAACTTCCGATTGCATCGAATGCTTCAGTTCCTGCACTGCTGAACTAGTTCTGGCAGTTCAGGCGAATCAAAGAGTCGTAACAACTGTTACATCTTTGACATTTTTCATCCAGATTTTATCAAAGAGCGAGGCCGCATGTAGCGTTCTTGTTGGGGTTGTTCAAAGAAATTTCCCTCTCATTAACTGCCGTGGAAGTATCAGTATAAACGTAACTTCATCGTCAGTGGTCAACTCGAAACTCACTTCAGCCGCTCCTTTAATTTAATATTCCATTCACCAAAAGCAGAAGCAGTCCTTTTCTTTTTTTCAAAGAGGAATTAGAAAAAACAAGGATTCCGCGTAAGATTTTTCTTACAGTGCACGCATATTTACTTTATACTCGGAAGCACATATTCTTGACGATGTAGTCAAAGCTACGGGCACGCATGTCCTCGCGCGTTCTGAGCACCGATTAAAACTGCGCGTGCGCTCTTCTCCTCTCCTTAGAAATGCCAAGAAACTTTATCTCGTATAAAAACCTTTTCCACAAGGGCGCCGCCATCTTAACGTCACTCATTCTCCTTTTGCCGTTCGTGTATTTTTATTAGTAGCGGGATAAAAAGTTTTATTATTATTTCCGTTACACTTCCAGAAAAAGAGAGGGTATATTCGTACACCCCTTGTCCCATAAACGACAGCCCAAAACTTTTCAGTCTGACGTACAGCGCGCTGACGTCGAAGAGACCGCACCAACTTTTATGAGTGGTTTGATAGCCGAGGGGTAGAAATTATCAAAAATAGCTCATGTACGTGATACAGACTACTAAAAGAGAAACCAGGGTTTTCCTGGCCCCACTGCAAAACCTCAGTTTTTTTTTTTTCTTTTCTTGTAGCTTTTGATACGTACTTTAGTTGTCTAATGAGGTGTATCTCACCGTCCAGAAGCCTTTCGTAAAAGTTGAAGCCGTCTGTTCGACGTCAGTGCGCTGTACGTCGAACCGAAGTTTTGGGGGTGTCGTATATCAGACAAAGGGTATAAGAATGTGAAAAACATTTTTCTGAGAGTGGAGCATTAATACAGGAAAATCTGACGGCGTCCGTTTGTTGGCAAGACAGTGGAAAGGGAACCGCGTAGAAACGAGGAGACTAGTGAAGGACAAAGGGGAGATGACTTCACGGGGCGAAAGCCAACGCGGATGCTGACCTTGAACTTGCTGGTGTGCGGAGCGCGTAGGCCTTGGTTGGCGCTACAAAATGAAGTATGAACCAAGTATTAGCGCTGGTCCAAGCAGGCGGAAGAAGAAGACAGACTTAGAAGGAAGAGTGCTGCCGAAAGCAGTCAGGAGCGGAAGCAGCCTCAGGCAGGGGATGCCTCTTCTAAGCGTGCAATGTGGGCAGACGAGCTGAATCCCCAAGGCGGGAAAAAAATAAAGGAAGATGCATTCGCGGATTTATAGGGAGTGCGTCAGCATGACCCTTGGGAAATGTCACAGACGTCGCTCTTTGGGAAACGCCAACACTGACCCCGTAACGAAGCCAAAAAGACGCAGCAAAAAATAGAGAAAGAAAACGAAAAAGTCGAAAGAGAAATCCAAAACAGAAAAGTGAAGGGGTCAGCGTTAGCGTGTTTCCGATGGGAACGTCTGTTGCGTTTCCCAAGGGTCATGCTAACGCATTCGCTAAGCATCTACCAACGTTACTAAAACACTCACTTGGGAAACTCGCCGTCGAAACCTGGGCCGCTGGCGTCCACCGAGACCGAGTAAATGCGACAACAGCGCCACTCTTTGTCACTTGTCTGTACTGTGGTCACCTTGAGCTTTTTGAAAGCCTGTTTTTTCGTAAATACAAAAGAAAAAGACTCTTTTTGTATTAAATTTATTGGAGTTTAGTACAAAAAGAGGGGCGCGTTATGTTCTTAAAATCTTTAGTTTGCAGGGTTTTGCGGCACAATTAATATTGTTTTTATACAAACATGCCTCAGCGGGCCTTTCAGGTAGCGCGTCCAGACCTTGGTGCATTTTAACTTCGGTAGTTCAACGCGGCGCGTCCGCCGGGAGAACGGGGGTGGCACCATTGTAACCTCTACCGCTGTATTAAAGCCAAAATAGAAGTCACGTGCAGTTCCTCGAGTGGCCGCTGCGGAAGAAATGGTGGCGTTGTGTTCGTCATTAGCTCGGTGCTCGGAGACAGATTGGGGCCACTTTTTCAAAGCTGTCGCTATGGGAGTTTCCCAACTGAGTGTTTCAGTAACGTTGGCATCTACCAATGGATCTTACATCATTTCTTTTTTCCGTCACCCCTGCTGGATATGTCTACCAGGTGGCTAAAAACGAAAGTAAAAAAGAAAAAAGAAACTTCAGCCTTTCCACTCTGCTGAAGAAGGAAGAGCAGCGGAGCTATACTATGTGCCGCCACCTATGAGCGACGGCGGCGACCAGAGAACAGGCATGCCGATTGTCTGGTTGCCACCGTCGCTCCTAGATGGCGGTTGCTGGCCAAAGGCTTGTGCGGAGATTTATTTGTCCACGGACACGAAACTGGAGAAACTAGGCCTAAACAGCCCCGCTGTAAAAGGTACCTCGACCTTTCCAATAATCGCCATCTGCGCGCAGCCATCTTTGCCTACTGGGCTGTGGAAGGCGTTCTGAGCGTGCGCAGTAGCTCTCTTCCACTAAAAATTACACGCCGCGCATCCGTCCACAGGCTATCGACTCAGCATTTTTCACCTGGGTGATAAGCGTTTGAAAAGTCTATAGACATGTCCTGGCATTCCATTTTTCGGGAACTGAACTTAGCAGTAATGCAAGTAACCATTGTTTGTCGAATTCTCTTTGCTGCGAACCGCCTCAGAAAATGTCACAAAGCAATAATTCAACAACACGTCGCGTCGTTTTGTACTTGTGTATGTGTTGATCGATCCTTATTAAAAAAAAAGTATAGTTGAAATTTTGATGCCTAGTGGCGGACCAGCAGCGCGAACCAGTATGTATGTTTAAACAAAAATTGTCCAACCAAGATTTAAAAAAAAAAACGGTTTAGTCGGATGTTTGAGAACCTGCTCGGTTTCTTCATCAGGGGTGACTAAATCGCGAGGAGCAGCAGCTGTTTTCTTCTTCTTATTTGTTTTCGACTCTAAATTTCTTCTTTTTCTATAAGAGGTATTCACTGGACGCCATATTTGAGGACGATGTTTAGAGCGCATGCTCAGAACGAGCTCACTTTAGTAGCCTGCTAAGACCGGCACCCTTGATGGTGCTAAATGCACGCTCCAAAAGGACTGCGGAAGCTCGCCGTCTGCACGCGCTCAGCAGCAGCGCACACGGATATGGCCGCCAGTGAATACTCCCAATACAGGGGGTTTCTTGTTCGTTGTCGTCGTCAAGTGGTCGCAATCCATGGACGTAGACCTTTGGCAAAGCACTCAGGGAGCTATATACGAATCGTAAGTGGACTCATTTTCGTCTTCTGTGCATGAGAAAGGAAGTAGCGGTGACGTCGGAACGCCGAGCCCTGATTGGCGTATCGCGACCCCCTATCTGAGCGTCGTCTGCTCGCAACGTCGTCTGTGTCTGTCTTACCTTTCCTGCGACTTTGGGAAGTGCAGTTCTTTACGAGCGAGCTCGACTTCGACTTTCAGAGAGGGCAGACGAAATAACTCGAGCGGTACGGTGTTTTTATCTAACAACTAGCAGACGCGCATCAAGGAGAGAAATCAAAGGACTCACTGGCGAGGTGTCCCGAGGCACCGAGGTTTGTTTGCTAAGAACCGAGAGTAAGCGTGTTAGTGTCCGCAAGTTCCCTCTGAAATACTTTTTCCCTCCTTTCGTGTGCAGCGAGACCCCTCATTCTTTAACGGCATTGGCGGGTTGGCGCAGTTAACGTCGTCTGCTTTACGTCTGCTAGTCAAAGCGATGGCTGTTTTACCTTTCCTGCGTCTGTCGGAGATTCACCGCTTTTTCACCGGCGAGAGTCACCGTCGCCTCGGGAAACAAGGAGATAACAAGAGGAAGAAATTGACCTCTTAATCTAAAATTGAGGTCAGCGATCCAAGTATAATACGGGAAGGGTTCACAAGGGTCGCGCGGGCATATTCTATTCAGCACGCCAACCGGTCGTGGGCAGACGGTCGCCGAGTCGCCGAAGCTCGCTTGGTCGCGTTCGCCGGCATCGTGGCTGTGGGAGCTTTTCCCGGGTGTTTGTGGATCCAGTATTCTTGTTCGTTGTGGTCTGTTTCAAGTACTTTTTTCTTGCTGCTTGAAATCGGGACGCGTGAGAAGCGCACGAAGAAAAATAAACGTCCGTGGGTCGTTGCGACCGCGACGCTGTCGGCCATGCTGATTTGATCGTAAGAAGTGTGTAAGACAGCTTCGGAGCTGTCGTGCAATTTCGTCGTAACCTGCGCAAAACTTACGAAAATTTCGTTTCGTGAATACGAATTTGTTCTTAAGTTTTATCTTACGCACATTTTTGGCGTAAGATCGTTTCGTGAATCTGGCCTCTGCACTTCCGAAAGTCGCAGGAAAGGTAAGACAGACGCAGACGACGTTGCAAAGGAGCAGACGACGCTCAGATAGAGGGTCGCGATCAGCCAATCAGGGCTCAGCGTTCTGACGTCACCGCTACCCCCTGCGCAAAGAGCTGACGAACTTGCCCTCCGCATATGTTTCCTGGTGTGTGTTGAATGTGTCCCGACTCCAGGAAAAGCCTTTCTCGGAATTGTGGCTGATTTTTAATCACTGGCATGTTCACGAGGTCAAATGGATGGTCGTGAACATCGCAGTGGTCCGCGACGGCGCTTTGCTCCCCGTCGTACTTGCGTACGTCGTTCTTATGCTGTGTGATGCGCTGAGACAAGTTTTTCGTTTCGCCGATGTTAGTAGCGGAGCACTTTGCACATGGGATCTTGTAGACCACCCCCTGTGCTCTTGTTTTTGGGGGGCGATCTTTGGGTCGCGGCACGAATTGTCCTAGTAGTGTGGACAGAGGCTTATGGGACACTGGGATCCCTTCTTTCCTTAACATACGCACCAGCGCTTCGCTAGCCCCGCTTACGTATAGGGGATGCTGATGCGGCAAATGAGCCGAGGCTGCGTGTGTTGTGATGGCTTTTTGTTTTGGCATGAGCGACCATTCCGAAGGGCGATGCGCTCAACAAAGCTGTTTCCGTAGCCATTGTTCTTCAGATCAGCAATGATGGGCTGCTTTTGTTTTGTTCTGTCAGTCTCTCATGAGCACAAAGTCATTGCTCTGTATAGAAGTATGGAGACCACTGACGCCTTGTGGCTCTTTGGATGGTTTGAGCCGAACTTAAAGTAGCGTCCGGTGTGCTCCGGTTTCCCATACACAGCGAACTTCAGTTCTTTCCCGAGAAACGGTAAGGTGTAATCCTTTTCGCATTCAACGGTGAACTGAATGGCAGGCTCAATAGCATTCACGTGGGCGAAAAAATGATTGGCTTCTGGTTTCTTTAAATTACGGAAACAGTCATCCACATAACGTAAAAACATTTTGGGCCTGCTGGTGAAAGATCGTAGCGCTCTCTGCTCGATTCTTTGCGTTGTAATATTTGCCGTCGTGAAAGAGATAGAGGCACCCATCCCAATTCTGCTCACTTACTTGAGAAGTTCACCTTGTAAACTGAAATATGTGGTGCCAAGACAGAATTTGAGCACGCGATACAGTTCATCCACATTGAGGCTTGTTCTTGAGCCTAAGGTTTCATCTTTCTCAAGTACATCTCTGGCTGCGGTGAGTGCCAACGGAACTGGAACGCTTGTAAAAAGTGACGCAACATCGAAAGATACCATGCAGTCATCGTCGGTGAGTCGTACTTTCGAAACAGTCTCTACGAAGTGGCCGGTGTTTTTCACATAGGTTGTCGTATTGCCCACGAGAGGGGCCAAGATTCATGCCGCGACCCAAAGATCGCCTTCCAAAAACAAGAGCACAGGCGGTGGTCTACAAGATCCCATGTGCAAAGTGCCCCGTTACTTCCATCGGCAAGACGAAAAACTTTTCTCAGCGCATCACACAGCATAACAATGACCTACGCAAGTTCGACCGGGAGCGTAGCGCCGTCGCGGAACACTGCGATGGCCACAACCATCCAATCAACTTTGCGAACGCGCAAGTGTTTCAAACTAAGCCACAATTCCGAAAAAGGCTTTCTCTAGAGTCGCGATACATTCAACACACACCGGGAAGCATAAATAGGTTCCTCAGTGCCTCGCCAAGGGTGTATGTCCATGGATAGCTCCATCTGACGACGGCATCTGTATAAAACAAAAATTGATTCGAAAACAGCTAAGAAGAAGATTAAAACTGATGCTGCCCGTCGCGATTTAGTCAACCATGATAAAGAAACCGAGCAGGTTTTCAAACGTCGGGCTGAACCGTTTTTCGGAATTTCGTTGGAGTTCTTCCGTCGAAACATCATATTTCCAAACCAGACAGATTTCTGCCGAAAATGTTCTCATTCAACCAGTATGTATTTATTGGGATCCTGTTGGTGTTGAGACAACATCACGATAGCACAAATGCACGTTACTGGACGAAGGTAAAATGCGCATTACTGGGGTAGACTAACGAGAAAAGAGTCAAAGTACAGGCTAGCTGGTGGAAGTCAACCATTTCGTCGTTTACCCTGAGACTGGGGTTTTTTTGAAGAGCAGAAGTGACAGAAAAAACAGACAGGTCTTAATACTCAGCTATACGTTTATTCCAACAACTTCCTCTTATATAGTTCGTTTTCGTCTTCAACAACCAATCACATACGACTTGTCCTTTGCACTGTGACTTGTAGACTAGTAGCACTAAATAAGCTACGCTTCAGAGTAACGACACTTGGCCATATTGTGGCTTAAAATCATGGTTGCGAGGTATCTGAAGCTTTATCTGAAATCACAGGAAACACCTTTCCTTCCTCCACAAATGTTTGAACAGTTCACGACAGAGCAAAGCAATATTGCATGAGCTTCGTAACACCCAATGTATTGCTGTGGAAGTAGCACTTTTGAATCACGACGATCGGCAGCTGCGTCTGCTCTGCACAAGCCCCAAAATGTCAGCGCCCACAACAATGTCGGGGAACGGAGTGCCGATACCCTAAGTGCAGCTCATTTATACACTCTATGGTAGACCTTGCGCGCTCGTGACTATCCTCCCTTGTTATCTTGCCGTCACTTGCGATATAGATGGGGTATCGGCGACCCTGGACGGCGTCTTAAGTGGTCAAAAGAAAAAGTGCACTTAGAGATCCCAAACATGCACTTTCCGAGCTTCTTGGAGCGTCTTCTTTTTCCTGCAGAATAATTTTCAACTGCCTTAGTAGACAGTGTGGGCAACTGCAAGCGCGACGTTCTTTGGCTTGTGATCGGGCAAAATTGAAACCGAACTGCTAAAATACTTTGCACGGGAAGTGGAAAGTCCACTTGAACTTTGCCAAAAGGAGCTTCACCTGGATATGCACCAAGGAAGGCTGCCTCAGGTCATCAAAAAAGGTTCGGTCATACGTCTTTTTTATTTTTTTTTTATTAGGTAGGCATTTTTTATTTATTTATTTATTTATTTTTATTTATTAATACTGTTCACCCCATTTTTCAGGGCGGTTACAGGAGTGGAAGAAAATGACATATCAATACATTTCACAATGTATAAGAAAGTATACAGCACAACCACGCGGATACAAGCACACAAGTTTTGACACCCTTCTGAAAATGTTTGAAATATAACTAAAAGACACAATCAGAGCACCAAAAAGCTTCGCTTCTCCAGCGTTTCCTCAAAGGCAACAATACTTTCTGTATTTACAGTATCTTCTGGTAGACAGTTCCATTGTTTAACAGTTTTAACAAAAAACGAATACTTAAAAATGTCATTGTTTACCCGTTGTATTTCAAAGGCCTTGTTATGCACACCCCGCAATGGCCGAGTCAAGCGTGGTAGCAAGTAGCGGGAGATGTCGATGTTCAGCTCGTTTTGAGAGAGCTTAAAAAGAAGTTTAAGTCTGAAGATTTCTCTGCGACTTGAAAATAAAGGGAGGCTTAGTTCTTTGAGCATTGAAGTCACCGAGTCAGTTCGACCATACCTCGAACAGATAAAGCGGGCTGTCAATCTTTGTATTTTTTCTAACTTAACAATTTGGTTCTTCCTATACGGATCCCACACAGCACAGGCGTATTCCAGGGTTGGTCTTACCAGGGTTGTGTATGCGGATAATTTTACATTAAACGGAGCATGCCTTAGATTGCGCTTCAAAAACCACAACTTTTTAATAGCCTTACGATACAAACTATCTACGTGCAGTTTCCATCTTAAATCTGAGGCTATCGTTACCCCTAAGTACTTTAAATGATCAGCTACTGTTAAGGACACATCTCCTCTTTTATAATTGTAACTAAGAATGTTTTTTTTTTTGCTTGTTATTCTGAGAAATACAGTCTTTTCCGGGTTCAACTTCATTCCCCATTTTTGACACTAATTATGTACTGAGGCGAGCGACAAGTTTAAGTTTTCTTGGTCTACAGGGCTACGAACTTTAGTGTAGAGCAGGCAGTCGTCTGCGAATAACCTAAGTGTAATATTGGAGCTTACTGTTTCCGCCAAATTGTTGACGTAGCATAAAAATAACACTGGTCCCAGAACTGACCCTTGGGGGACTCCCGACGGCACGCTACAGACAGATGACGCAACACCATCAATAACTACGAACTGCCTCCTATTTCTAAGGTAAGCGCTAATCCACTGAGTGACGTGATCATTAACTCTGTAACTAGTTAGTTTTCTTATAAGTCCTTCATGAGATACCCGATCGAATGCTTTTGATAAGTCTAGACAAATCGCGTCTATTTGCCCTCTTTCCTTTGACGAGCACGAAAAATCATGAAACGTCTCAAGCAACTGCGTTACTGTGGAGAACCCTCGTCGAAATCCATGTTGGTTTTTATAAAAAAAACTTTTGAACTTTCAAAATAGTCCTAAAGACTTCTGGAAATTATGTGCTCAAAAAGCTTGCAGGAAGTGCATGTTAATGAAATAGGTCTGTAGTTTGTTACATTATGCTTATCTCCCGATTTGTGAACTGGAACAACCCTGGCACACAACCAATCCCTGGGAACGCTATGCTGTTCTAAAGAGACCCGAAAAATAATTGTCAAGTATTTAGAAATCGACTCTGCATATCGTTTTAAACATTCATTAGGGATATTGTCTGGTCCAGGTGACTTTTTGGAATCAATATTTAGTAATAGTGAAAATACTCCTTGTTCGGTGATAGTGATGTCCGGCATAGATCGAGGCGAGTCGGTACCTCTAGTGCTCAAATCCGCGGTGATATTCGATTCAACAAATACAGAGCCAAAATATTCGTTGAACCGTCTGGCTATAGTGTTCGGGTCTAAAACGTTTTTACCATTTTCCGTAATATACTCTATTTTTCCCTTTGAAGGTGCAAGGTATCGCCAGAATTTCTGTGGTGCCGTCCTCAGAAACTGTGGTAAAACGGAAGTAAAATAATGATTTTTAGACTGATTTAATTTGCATTTCAATTCATCTGAAAGACGGGAAGCGTCACCTTGGTTTGTACATTTTTGCTGTCGCCTTCGTTTTATTTTACGCTGTAATTGAATAATGTCCCTTGTAATCCACGGACGTTGCCTATAAATACGTTTTTTTTCCTTTTAGGAACAAATCGTTCTAAGCAGTGGTTGATAATGTCTTTAAAACGGCACCACAGGTCATCGACGTCCTTCGCGTAATCGAATCTAGATAACGATGATTCTAGATAATCCAAGATATCGACGTCGTCGGCGTTGTTAAAGTCATGCACATAAACTACCGGACGCTTCGAGGCCGCCATTGATGATACAACATTGCAAGTCATCAGGACTAATTTATTGTCTGAAATACCCTCGTGCAAAGACACAACACTGTCACTCAAATTTGTACCGACAAATATTAAATCCAGTACGGAGCTTGCAGTTTTTTCCGCTCGGGTAGCCTCATTTACGACTTGCGTTAGGTTCAGGTTAAACATCATACCAAGAAGCAATTCAGATGATTTGACGTCTACGTCGCCTACCTCAAGGTTGTTCCAATCTATTTTGGGCAGATTGAAATCACCCGCAAGAATGAAGTTATCTTCGTTAATGAAGTTAGCAATTGTGAAATCGTAAATTCTTTCCATCGTGGACAGTGGGGAATCAGGAGGTCTGTAAACCGCTCCTATTACATACCTTTTGTCACAGAAAGTAATTTTGCACCATACACTTTCGGTATCTGGAAGATCGTCCATCACTAGGCACACGATTGATTTTTTCATAATTACAGCAACACCGCCCCCACGCGTTGGGCGGTTTTTTCGTACCATCTTGTAAGCAGGTGGTAGTATTTCCTAGTCTTCGATGTCTGCGTTGAGCCACGTTTCTGTGACAACGACAATATGCGGATTATATAGCATTAGTATATGTTCTAACTCGATAACTTTATTGACGACACTTCTAGCGTTCATATTGATAAGTCTGAGCGGTTTTGTTTTTGTCTCCCGCGATTGTCATTGATTCGGACTTTGTACCTTATCTCTCAGCTTTGTTCGGCTGGCGGTGTTGGCATCCCATACGAAAAAGTCGCTATCGATTTGAATTTTGTCGTCGAAAAGTTTAACTTGGGAACCGTTGTTTCGTTCTGTGCTCGCGCTTTCCCAAAGCATTTTACGTCTACTTAACGTCGCCTGCGAGTAATCGTTTTGAACAGATATTTTGGTACCTTTTAATTTGTTGCAGTTCTGAAATACCCGTATTTTTTTGTTGTAGTCCCGAAAGTTCATTATTATAGGTCGGTTGTGTTTTTCACGTTTTTTCCCTAGCCTATGAATTCGTTCTACTGTCTCTATTTTTAAACCGAGGCGGGCATGAAAAAGGTCTTCAAGCACCGCGGATCGAACGTCGTCGCTGGTTTCGCTTTCTGGCTCAGAAATCCCAAACACAATCAAGTTATTTTTCCTAGACCTATCCTCCATATTCACCAGTGCTTTTTGCTGAAGTTTCACAGTTTCTTGTAGTTGCTTTACCGTAGTGTAAGCGAGCGCCATTCTGTACTGGCTCTTTTATTTTATTTCGCCGAGCGCATTCCAAGCAGGCGCCATTGTGTTTTGCCTTTTTCTTTTATTTCGCTGGGCGCAAGGTTCAGTTCTCAGAAGATCGCGACTTATTCGAACTCCTCGGCGCCGGGAATCTCGCACGTGGATGCCCGTGCCATGAAGGCGCGACTGGCTGGCGTCGGGCAGGATGCGGATCGGGTTACAGCCTTGGGCGAGACCAAGCTGCTCAAGAAAACTATGCGTCAGTCTAACAGCGGGACTCAAAGCGGGAGTGTGTGTGCGATGGTGGTACGCGACCACCAATAGTGTCCGTCTTGTAAACTCAAATTGTATCAAGCATATTAAATCCAGTATTTCTTTAATTCCAAAAACCCATTCGTCAAGACCTCGTTTATTATCAAGAAGTTATTTTATTTGAAACAACCATACGATTACATATCAGAAGTGGGATTATCAACCAACTCCTCGGAACGAAGAGCGGACCGAAGAGTGACACAAGCAATCAAGTGCGTCAAGCATCCAAACCCGTGGACCCTGGATCGACGAGTCAAGTGCGATCAGAGTCAGGTTGGAGCGACCCACAGTGCGACAGGTGGGCGACGTGTGTGTGAGTGCCTGCGATTGGGGGCTTCCCACTGTGCGGAACTCAAGGTTCAGGTACTGTCGGATTTTTCATCTCCCTGTGGAACTCTTTATCAACAGAGTTTTCGTTTTACATATGAGATGTAGTGTATTATGTTGTGGCTTTATATTGTTTGCGCGAGCGTGTCTGTTGGGTGTAATTACATGTATACAGCTCAACGCTTCACCATGAACCAGGAAGCGTCGGGAGCGTCTCCGAGCCAGGCGGGTTCGCCTGAAGTTGCTCACTCCATGGGGGACGGGTTTTCTTTGCATGAGCTCTTGGGAATGATTCGAGAAAAGGATCGTTTGTTAACGGACCTCTTGGGACGACTTGCCCTTCCGGCGCAGTCAGGCGCAGCGGACGTGAGCGGCGTGGCGACGTTCCAGGTGATGCCTGACCTCAGTAAGAACATATCCAATTTCGACGGAGGCGAGGACGCAGCAGCAGCGCGAGACTGGATTGAGAACCTAAAGAGGACGGCGACTCTTCATAAGTGGCCGACACCTTTCCTCCTGGAAACGGCAAAATCACACCTCACAGGAGCTGCCAAAGACTGGTTACGCTCGCGCTATGCAGAAATTGCGTCGTGGGAAGATCTAGAGTACCAGTTTCGACGAACATTCGTTAGCCAGACCCGAGCAGCGGAACGCTGGAGAAGAATGCAAGACCGCGTCCAGCAGCGAAACGAGAGCACGATTGCCTACTTCCATTCGAAGATTCGTCTTTGTAGAGAGGCAGACCTCGACTTCTGCGATACTCGCGAGCAAGTGCTCACCGGCTTGCGTTCGCGACAACTGTGCACCATGTTAATGGGGAGAACACACGAGGACGGTGATGACCTCCTACACGACATACAGGAATTCGAAAGGATCGATCGGGAGCGACAAGAGCGCTTTGGTGGACAGCGTGAAAAAGGGGCGGCTACCGACACACCGCGAAACCGAGACCCGGGTATGACGTCTGTCAAGAAAACCGTTGACGAGAGAGACAACAAGGATAAGAGATCACCAATACACAACGAAAAGGGTGAGCGTAAGTGCTACAACTGCTCACGGTTCGGTCACATTGCGCGTGACTGTCCAGAGCCAAAGCGCCCACTAAAGTGCCTGAGCTGTGGAAAAACCGGGCACACTCAGCGTCACTGCATCGAAAGAGCTCCAAGGAGTGAGACCAACGCCGTAAGCAACTCAAAAGAGAGGAGTTTCTCTGAAGTGCTCCTTAAGCAAGTCACATGGAATGGCGACAAAAAGCTCATTGGAATGATTGACACCGGAAGTTCCGGATGCCTCTTGCGCGCGTCTGCGGCGGCGCGTTGCGGTGCTGAGCTGATGAGAGACGCAACACCTCTTTATGGATTCGGTAACCAGGACGTCCCAGCAGTAAAGACAATTGGTAAATGCAAAGCAGACTTGGATATTGACGGTGTTACCGGGAAGGATATCACAATTTTTGTTGTACCAGACGAGGCCCAGTCGGTTGACCTGCTCGTTGGTCGAACTTTCACCGAGCTCCCGTACGTGACCTATGCTAGGCTGGGCGGATGTCTACGCTTTTGGCACAAGAGTCAGTGCCCTTTCTCCCACCTCGAACCCTTGAGCGACGATCCCAAGTTGATTGTAAAGACAACCGAAAAATCCACCCTCCAGGCGAACGTGATAAATTGGATCACGCTGTCATCAGAATCTGATGTCACTGGCCCCGTACTTTTCAACAACTGTGGAAAAGAAATTCTTCTCGACATGAAAGACGGAGAGATTGCTGTTCCAGTTTTCCCAAGCGGAAATAACGATGTAGTCATTAAAAAGGGACAGCGTCTTGGACGTGACACTGCGGTCGACATTGTAAACACGCTCGGTGAGGAGGACAACCAGAGAAACCGAGCGGAAGAGAGTTACGCAACCGAGAAACAAGGGGTTTTCACCACGGCAATTCGGAAGCCGATAGACAAGAATCAGGTCGAAGTAGGTCCGTCGGTGACCGAGGTGCAAAAGAATGAGCTCCTTGATCTCCTGAACGAGCATCGGGAGTGCTTCGCTACGAACTTGAGCGAGCTTGGGTGCACAAATGTCCTCGAAATGGACATCCCGGAAGTGCCGGGAAGCTCACCAGTTGCGGTTCGGCCTTACCGAACAAACGTGGCCGAAAGAGAAACGATTCGTGAGATCGTTAGCGAATGGAAACGAGAGGGAATTGTGAGCGAGACGCATTCCGCTTACGCAAGTCCAGTGATCCTTGTTCAGAAAAAGAACGGAGAGAAGCGTCTAGTGGTAGACTATCGACGACTGAACGCCCAGACAGTAAAAGAAAAATACCCCCTACCAAGCATTGATGATCAATTAGAAGGACTATCCGGAGCAGTGATGTACACAGTTCTCGACCTCGCTCACGGCTACCTTCAGGTTCCCTTGACTGACGATGCGAAGAAGAAGACAGCTTTCATCACTCCGGACGAGACCGGTCAATTTGAGAGGATGATGTTTGGACTCACGAATGCTCCGTCCGTGTTCCAGCGTCTTATGAACCACGTTTTGGGGCCGCTGAGGGGAACGATAGCTATGTGCTACCTGGATGATGTGCTGATTCCAGCGAAAAACTGGGATGACACCATTACACGGCTGCGCCAAATCCTCGAAGCCTTCAGGAAGGCGAATTTAACCCTTCGCTTAAGCAAATGCGCTTTCGGAAGAGACAGTGTGGATTTTCTGGGTTTTCGACTGAAGAACGGAGCGGTGCAACCCGGCGCAGTTAAGGTACGCGCAATCACAGAATTCCCAGTCCCAGAGAACCCTCATGATGTCAGACGATTTTTGGGACTGACGAGCTTTTTCCGACGCTTCGTCCCGAAGTATGCGTTAATCGCTGAACCTCTCACAAGGCTCACCAAGAAGAATGAAAAGTTTGAGTGGAACTCTGAGCTAGAGGAAAGTTTTCAAGTTTTGAAGTCAAAACTAACATGTGGACCTGTACTTCAACTGTACGACCCGAATGCGGAGACGCAGTTGCATACAGACGCCTGTGCGAAGGGATTGGCAGCAATGCTCCTTCAACGGAAAGACGACGAGTGGCACCTTGTCTATTGCGTAAGCAAAAGAACGACCGACGCCGAGAGCAACTATCACTCATCGAAGCTCGAGTTGATGGCTATCGTTTGGGCGGTGGATCGGCTTAGACCGCTGTTACTTGGCATCCATTTTACTATTGTGACTGACTGCCAGGCTCTGGTGTACCTTAATGCACAACGAACACAGAAGCCCCAGATTGCAAGGTGGTATGATTTGATCCAGGAGTTTGATTTTTCAATCAGGCACCGTCCCGGATCACGGATGCTTCATGTGGACTCACTTAGCCGAAGCCCAGTTGAGGAGCCGGCGGATACGATGGACTCTGTCCTTGAGGACCGCTTCGAGATCTGCCTCACCTATGACCTTGCAGACCAAGTGCTAGTGTTACAACGAGGAGATGAAGGGCTACGAGAACTGGTGGCCATACTAGAAAAGCCAGAACATTGTCGCACCGGGCAGGAGAAGGGAAGAGTGAGCGGCTACGTTCTGAAGGATGATAGGCTCATGAGAGAAATCGAACACGACGGCAAGAAAAAGTACAAATTTGTGCTGCCCAAGTGTATGCGGAAGGCTGTAGTGGTGCAGTCCCATGACTTAATGGGTCACTTCGCACTTGACAGAACAGTTGCCAAGATTCAAGAGAGCTTCTGGTTCCCGCGAATGCGGAACTACGTTCGGAAACACATTTCACAGTGCTTTGAGTGCATTTCCAACCAGATACCTGCTGGCAGACGAGAAGGTCTCCTTAATCCCATACCACCAGGCACGCGACCATTTGAGGTGGTGCACATGGATCACATGGGTCCATTCGTGCAAAGTAAGAAGCGAAACCAATACCTGCTTGTCATCATTGACAACCTAACAAAATTTGTGAGACTCTTCGCAGCGCGCGACACATCGACCAAGCACGTACTGCGGGCTCTGCAGGAGTTTATCCTAGAAAGAGGCCTGCCGAGAACCCTAATCACAGATAGGGGCAGTTGTTTTACTTCTCGAGAATTTGAGGAGTTTTGCGGTGCACGAGCCATACACCACGTGCTTAACTCTACACGACACCCGCAAGCGAACGGTCAGGTGGAGAGGGTGAATAGGACAGTACTTCCTGTCATCACAACCTCGATGACAGACCCCCAGCAGCGCGACTGGGACGAAAAACTGAATTTAGCTGAGTGTAGTTTGAACAACTCCGTGAACAAAACATCGGGAAGGACTCCCTTCGAGATGCTACACGGATATCAACCAGACTTTCATAACACCGCATTAAAACGGCTAGTCGAAGCTGAGGGACCGGCGTGGCAAGACCCCAAGGAAATGCGGGAACGGGTGCGACAGCACCTCATTGAGGAACAGGAAAAACTGAAAACCGCATACGACCGAAGACACTTCCCTGCGCGACTGTACGATGTCGGAGATATAGTCTTTATGAGAAAAGCTACTGAACCAACAGGCAAGCCAACAAAGGCCCAACCGAAGTACAGAGGGCCTTTGGTTGTGACACAGGTTCTTCCATCCGACACATATCGTGTCACTGAGCTTGACAAGACCAAGGCCAGTAGATTCGTAACTACGGCGCATGTTTCCCAGTTGAAGGGATGGACGTCGGCAACAAAGAAAACACACTTGGAAGACGACACTTCATCGTCAGAAGAAGCAGAATCCGCCAGGGACGAAGTCACCGTTCAGCTCCCGAGGCGCTCTGCACGTAAGCATGCAATTCCGAAATGAGCACATATGCAACACATATTATTTTTCGTTTGTGTCGATTTTGTTGTTGTTGTTTTTTGTTGCATAACGTGCATTGAAGCATTTATGCGTTTCTTGTGCTGTTCACGTATATGTAGCGTCAATTCCTGTGTATTCATATGTTGTTATTATTAAGAAACATGAAAGATTAATCTTTATTAATTTGTATAAGCATTGCTTTATGTTGTCGTTAACGAGGACGTTAACAATGCCAGGATGTCCGAATGTAAGCGAGCGCCATTCTGTACTGGCTCTTTTATTTTATTTCGCCGAGCGCATTCCAAGCAGGCGCCATTGTGTTTTGCCTTTTTCTTTTATTTCGCTGGGCGCAAGGTTCAGTTCTCAGAAGATCGTGACTTATTTGAACTCCTCGGCGCCGGGAATCTCGCACGTGGATGCCCGTGCCATGAAGGCGCGACTGGCTGGCGTCGGGCAGGATGCGAATCGGGTTACAGCCTTGGGCGAGACCAAGCTGCTCAAGAAAACTATGCGTCAGTCTAACAGCGGCACTCAAAGCGGGAGTGTGTGTGCGATGGTGGTACGCGACCACCAATAGTGTCCGTCTTGTAAACTCAAATTGTATCAAGCATATTAAATCCAGTATTTCTTTAATTCCAAAAACCCATTCGTCAAGACCTCGTTTATTATCAAGAAGTTTTTTTATTTGAAACAACCATACGATTACAGTAGTAACCAAGTTCCCAATGTTTTCTTAGTTTTTTTGTACCTTACCCAATTTGGTTTTATATCATCGATTCTTTTGTTCATCCCATCAAAACTTGCCTGGAGTTTTGTATGGTTAGCCTTAATGTCTTTCACGTCATCGCTCATTTGCTTTTGACTTTCAAGTAGTTCTTTCATAATTTTTTTCGAAATCGGGGCCAGGGTTCGTCTCCACAACCCCAGAAAGTATTAGCAACAACACTTTTTGAAAATAGTACACAACCGAGCAAGACACTTTGGGGCACAGCAGCAAGAACAGAAACCTCTAGTCGCTTCTATAGCAGCTACCATATTCTCGGCTACTAACCTGCTCGATGAAAAACAAGAGCGGCATTTCAGTCGACTTGCTCCCAGCGTGGCTGCTGTGCCCACTGAAGGACGGCCTTGCTGGATCCAGGTTTATGCCGCGGCTGGGAAATCCCATGGTTCCAAGCTCCCGATCTTTCCATTGGTTACGTTCGACGGTAGGCCATGACGGGAATCCTTGCCTGCCGTGGCTCGTGATGAAGATTGATGAAGTCCCGGTGTTTGCTTGGCCGGAGATTGCTGACGAGCTCAAGCCAAATGCGTGCGTTTTGAGATAAGATCGAACAAACGGCGTTTTCAGATAAGATCGAACAAAAATGTCCGGTGATCATTTTTAATTTTTATGAAAAAAATTAATTTTGCGGACCCTATGCCCAGAAGAACAAAGCCAATCCTTGTTTCCGGTAAAAAAAAAAAATCGTCTTTGTGAAAAACATTTGTATGCACCCTCTGAGTCACGTGCAAGTTTCGCGTATCGCGCGATGTTGACACTTCGGGCGGCTTCCCCTAAAAAGCCGTTCTGGCTACGGGTCTAGAAATATTCACTGACAAATTAGAGATAGGAAGGATTGACGAAAATTATTAATCACTGAGTATTAGGGTACTTATTTTTAGAAAAAAAATCGCAAACACATTGCGCAATAACGCTCTGGATTAAAGAATAGTTTTCTTTGTATCCATAAAAGCTAAGGCCCTGAAATTTTGCCAGTGTGTTGCCCCGTATATAGCTCATATCTGAGTTACATATTGTTGTCCTGGTTAGCGGGAGAACGTTACAAGAATTGCTCACACAGCGGCATTTAACTAAAGATGCATTACTTTGAAAATCATTAAAATAAAACATCTTAAATATTTTTCAACTCCCTGAAATTAACGTTTATAATATGTAATAACAGAGTCTGCACAAACATATTGCAATATTTGTGTGGTGTTTAAGTTATAAAGTGAGAAATATGGCCACATTGACCCAAACGCGGTTGCCATAAATTGGGAGTGCACATACCCGTTTTTTTACAATTTCATTATTATTAAAAAGCTTAAAAATGTTACGGGGTGTTCAGGAAAAGACAAATTGACAGCACAGAGGTGGACGGTAGTTTAGAAGGGAAAATTCCTCATACATTTTCGTACAACCGACCCCAAAAGGCCCATGGGCCGGAGTGATCGAGGTGCGCCGCCCTGTAACATGCTTCGCGGTGCCTGTTTCATAATTACTTACAGCGCGACTGGGACAAGGACAGACAGAGGAGAAACACAGAAACACAGGACAAGCGCTGATGTTTCTGTGTTTCTCCTCTTTCTGTCCTTGTCCCAGTCGCGCTGTAAGTAATTATGAACTCTTACCAACTCGCCCAATTGTCCATTTTGCTAGGTGCCTGTCTCAACAGCCAGCGTGTAGCGTCTCCGTCTACGCGACGTAAAGGAAGCAACCGGAGCGACTTTGCAAACGGATCAGTCTGCAACCTGGGCGCTAACGTGATATACGAGGTAGGGCGTGGCAGAACCTGAACCTGTGCCGCCTGTGAACGTCCATAGATCCGCTGCCGTGGAGGGCCGCACAACGCGTAAAAAATAAAAGATTCTTAAAAAAACAAAACAAAACAACAACGTATTGCATGAGATTGTCTGCATCGGGCGTTTTCAGATAGGATCGAACAACTATGTCCGGTAGAGATTTTTTTTTCTTTTTTACCAACAGATATAATTTACTTGTTGTGCAACCGCAAAAAAAAACATATTCAAACTTTTTTTGCGGAAAATAATATTTATCTAGAGGAAAAAAAAAATCACAACGTCGCTGTCGGTATACGCACACGTTTTCGCCACTTGCGTGAAACCATCCTTTGGATATTTATAAAATAAAAACTGTTGTCGTCTTAGGTTTAATGTTTTTTTGTGTAGAGACGCTACATAAAATAAAAGGAAGTAAACATGCATTATCGACTAGGAAGCAATTCAGAGCTTTATGGATTCGGATCTTAAAATACTGGGAACTCAAATACTTTAAAAGGATTTGGACCCGTTTGTTCTATGTTTGCATAAATTGTCATTGATATTGAAAACGATAACCTTTCGAAAAAAAAATAGTGAAATGTAGACAGCTTACCGATTTGGCAATAATTGGAAAATCAGTATAAAATGAAGGTCCATCGTGATTTTTCTTCTACTTTTCACAGATCAAGGCCCATAATCTTTCCTATCAGGCCCTTCAAAAAGCCTCGCAATATTTATTTTTTTATTTTATTATTTTACAGATCGCTAAATATACAGAATTGCCGTAACGAGAGTAGAGAAAGATAGGACGTTGCCGCCTGCCGGTTTCAAACGAGGGCAAGCAAGGGGTCAAAACATGTAAGGGGAAGCAAGGGATCGAAACATGTGAAAAATAAGGATTCATAGAAAAGATTACAGGCGGGTTTGAAGCACAAGTGAACAATTTAAATACACATTTCTCGTATCCGTGAATTTCGGAGCCTACTCTTCGTGGGGAGGCTGGGCAGCTGACGACCAGGTTTAAATAGTGATGAGAAAGAACACATGTTTAGAGTGGTACAATTGAAGCTAGTGTAATTGATCAAAATCCTGTGCGCACATTCCGAGCTTGTCGCGTGAATTCTTTCTGCCGGACGCTAACCTGAGTCGGTCACGTCGCTCTCCTGGCACTCCGAGGATGAACATCTTTTTTCCCGTTTTACCTGTAGCGATCACTGTTCGTTTCTTCTCAGTGGCACCGCAAGCTCGCGACCTCGATCTGCATTTCGCAGCTTTAAGACACTACTTATATATATATATATATATATATATATATTGCGTGTATTGTTCTTGCTAAAACAACTGTGGTTGCGAAGTGTCGGACCGCGTACTCTGCCACAAGTGACTGGACTGAATTCCACGCAGAACGGAAACAGAGTCTCAGTCCTTTGCTTTAATGTCCCTGAACGCTTTGGCGTCAGCTTTCGGGGGATGGATTGGTTTCACGTTCGGCAGTTTACTGTTCAGTGGGGCAACCATCTCTGACGCCCGCTTGATCACCGACTTGGTGGGTCGTCAGAGGCTGAACAACGTTGCCTGCTGCTTGACACGACCCCCGATTCAATCACAGGCACTCTTGCCATGTCAAGTTGCGGAAAAAATACACCTCGCTGACGTTCTGGTTCATGTTCTTAAAGTGGCTAGCTGCATCATCACTTACGTAGGTCACATGAACATAACCTAATTGGATTTCACGGTCCTCTAAAGTCTAAACCGTTGACTTATCAATTAATTTACAGACAAACTCATTCAATCGGAATACTTTTTCCTCTTTTTTCTTGTATGTATCTTTATTTTATACGGGTTGTGCGGGCCTCCACGGCGGCGGATCTATTGACGCTCACAGGCGGCGCAGGTTCAGGTTCTGCCGCGCCCTACCTACGATTTCACGTTACCGCCTAGGTTGTATACGCTCATCTGTTTGCAAAGTCGCTCCGGTCGCGTCCTTTACGCCACGTAGACGGAGACGCTATACGTCGGCTGTTGAAAGAGGCACCGCGATCCGCGAAGCGCATAACAGGGAGTCGCACCTCGATCGCTCCGGCCCATGGGCATTTTTGGGTCGGTTGTACGAAATGTGATTGGAATTTTGCCGCCAAACTACCGTCAACTTTTGTGCTTTCAATTTGTGTTTTCCTGGCCATCCCGTAGCTGTTTTACGCTGTTTAATAATAATAAAATTGTGAAGAACGGGAATGTGCACGCACCATTTATGGCAACCATGTTAGCGTCAGTTTGGCCATATTCTCGCTTTATAACTTAAAAGTCACGCAAATATTGCATTACGTTTTTGCAGACTCTGTTAGTACGTATTATAAACGTTAATTTAAGAGAGCCTAAAGAATATTAAACATGGACTTTTTTAAATGATTTTCAAAATAATGAATTTTTTGTTAAATGCCCCTGTGTGAGCAATTCTTGTAAATTTCTCCCGCTAACCAGGAAAACAATATTGCACGCAAAGATGAACTATGTAAAGCGAAACACAGTGGCAAAGTTTGAAGACCTTGGCTTTTATAGATACGCAGAAAAATATTCTTTAATCCAGAGCGTAATTGCGGAATGTGTCCTTTTTGGGATTTTTGTTTCTCAAAATAACTACCCTAATACTCGGTGATTAATACTTTTTGTCAATCCTTCTTATGCCCAATTTCTAAATGAATACTTCTAGGCCCGTGGCCAAAACTGTTTTTTGAGGAAAGCCTCTCAGTCACGCGCACGCAAAGCGTGCACGTGACTGAGAGCGTGCTTACACATTTTTTTCGGAAGCATTTTTTTTTTCGAACTCAAGCATTAGTTTTATACTTCTGGGCATAAAGCCAGCAAAATGCCTTTTTTTTCATCAAAATTAATAACAAAATGGTAACCTGACATGGTTGTTCGATCCTAACTCAAAAAGTTCTGAAGCAAATTTCCTTCCTTGATTTTCTTTATAATTGAATCTCGGTTTCAGCCACCAAAGAGCTGATTCAAATTCAGTGTCCTCATCAACAACGTTACTAGATCTGTAAAAATCTAAAATATAAATTGAAAGGGGAGCCGAATCCTTTCGAAATTCATAGGATGTGAGTTAAATTTTCCCTAAATCTCTAGAAAAAAGCGGTTAGAGCACAGACGAGCTGGGGCATGTCTAAAATGTTGCAACTTAGCCTGAGACTTGGGTACAAAGTATGGAAACCTACCTAAGAGTAGAACGGACAAAAAGAGTTATCACCTTAAATATTTTTCGTCCGTTCCGCTTTTAGCTTCTTTTTCTCACTTCTGTCTCGGGTTAAGTTGCAACATGTTAATCTTTATACGAAATAATTATTATCTAATCTAAGACAACTAAAAGGGTTTCTAGGAAAACATTTCAAAACTGCTTCATTATGGCACAGAAAGATGACGCCTATTATTGAACGCCACTGACTGCAAAAGCTTACTTCGCCTGCTCTAAACATTTCCACCTTGGCCGCTTCAACGGTCCATAACTTGAGAACGAAAAATCCGACGAACTTGCCGTTTGCGTCTTCTTTTATTATAGTAATCGCCCTATAACATGCACTTTTTTTTAAATGTGAAAAAAATTCGACCCAAAACTCGTGCCTGAGTTGAGATGAAATCACCCATATATATATATATATATATATACAAAGTTGAGAATCCCAAGTCAGAGAAACAAAAACACGGAACGTTTATTTCAACGTTTGGGCAAGAAAGAGTCTTGCCGTCGTCTGGAATGTATAATATATATATATATATATATATATATATATATATATATATATATATATATATATATATATAGGCGGTTGGCGGTTTTATTTGGATTCAAGCAAAAAGGTGCAGTCGTATTTTTTTATTTTACTTCAAACTTTTATATTTCGTGGTGCATGTACCGAGAAGAACAATCCTTTTTGGCCGTGTTCCAAAATTTACTCGATCTTACTCCAGGGCAAGGGTTTTGTACCCTTGCCGTTCTAAAACCTACCCGTGTCCAGCGTTTTTTTATCTGTGCTGCCACGTGATACGATCCGCCGGAGTAACTCGGATCCATTTGGGTAAGATTTGGAACACAGCCTTTATCTTAATGTACTGACATGTTTAGTTTCCGAGAAAAAAAATCCCAAAGAAGCGAAAAACAACGACGAGGTTTTGACGATTGTCGTGTGTGACGTATTTGAATCACTCTCAATCTCAAAGTATTGAAAACAGAGCGTCCATAATTTTTATTGTAATATATTTGCAGGTAGTGAAAACGTCATTGTAACTACTATTTATTATTCATCGCTGCCATCCTTGCAAACATCCCCAAACATGCCTCCGCGAATAACTGTAACCTAAATTGTGGAATTTTTTTTTGAGTCGACTATGCTTAGTATTGCTTTTAAAATAATACCACGTGTAGAACCCTTCATTGCCTTCCAAATTAAACAATTTTTGTGTTTTTATCATGCGCGAGTACTGAGAAATAAAACATAAAACAAAGAGCGTGCTGATATTGAACGAAAAGTGAAAACCTTCTCTGTTTCATCATTTATTTCTCAGTACTCGTACGTGATTAAGGCACAAACTTTACATAATGTAGAATGCAGTGAAAGGTTCTACACGTGGTATTATTTTAAAAACAAAACTAAGCATAGTCGACTCAAACAAACATCCGCAGTTTAGGTCGCAGTTGTTGGCGGAGGCATGTTTGGGGATTTTTACAAAGATTAGATCAACGAATAATAAATAGTAGTTAGAATTTTATTTTGCCGATTTGCATATATATCACAATACAAAAATATGAAAGCTCTCTTTTGAATATTTTGAAATTGAGAGTGGTCCAAAAACGCCACACACGAAGATCGTCCAAACCCACCATCGGCATTTGCTCTGTTTTCGCATATTAAAGAGGCTTAAAACTCAAGACGAAGGCAACTACCTCTAACGGAACGTATTCTGGTTAAAAGAAGGGTGTGAAAAGAAAGCAACGCAAAAAAAAACGAAATTATTTCTTTTGTAGAGCTGTGTGAAATTGAACGAAATGTGAAAGCCCTCTTTGTTTATTTCTCAATACTCGTACATGATAAGAACACAAAAATTGTTTAATTTGAAAGGAAATGAAAAGTTCTACTCATGGTATTATTTTAAAAGCTATACTAAACACTGTCGACTGAAAAACAAAATCCTCAATTTAAGTCACAGTTGTTCGCGGAGGCATGTTTGTGGATTTTTAAAAAGATTCGAACGACGAATAATAAATATTAGTTTTAATGTCGTCTTACCTACTTGTATATATATCACACTAAAAAATAGACGTTCTCTTTTGAGTACTTTGAGATAGAGAGTGATCCAAAAACGCCAAAACCTCGTCGTTCTTTCCCACTTCTTTGAGATCTTTTTTTTTTCTCAGGGATTAAACATGTCAGGACATTAAAATAAAAAGAATTGTTGATCTTGGAACATGCGCCCCAAAATATAAAAATTTGAAGCAAAATTAAAAATACGACTGCACCTCGTTGCCTGAATATAAATAAAACCGCCCAAATATATATATATATATATATCAATTCTCTACCACGTTGTATTGCAAAATCAACATACCTCAAGAGCTGCGCTCTAATTCGCATTACAAAGAAACGTAAACGTCTGTAACCTTTTTTTTTTTTTATACACCCGAATCTCGTAAACATGAAAATATCTTATTTGGTATCTAATTTCTTACCACTCATTGTACCACCGTCTTTAGCGACATGGGCGTACCAGCCGGGGGGGGGGGGGGGGGGGGGGGGGTTGCCCCCCCCCCCCCTTCAAGAACAAGTTGGTACGCCACTCTTTAGCCAGATATATAATATAACAGTTGCTGCTCTTTCGTCGATCATTCGCTGTGGTGTTCGACGGAGACATAGGCAGAGAGACTAATGGGTCATGACATACGTGGCCTCCACAAAAAAAAAGCAGTTACTAGAAAACGTGCGCAGCTGGAGTTCGGTGTATCGATCAAAGCGTCATATGCAGAATGCAGTTTTATGAGCAACTCAGCGGAAACTGGCGTCAAGTCTGAGCCTTGCTACCATGTGCCGTCGTGCGTTTTCAGAGCAACAAACCTCTTCTTGCGCGTCTTTTTTTTTTATTTGATGTCGTTTTCGAGGAATTTTAGCAGGTTACAAAGTATTTCCGAAGCATCGCCGCGCTGCCTCGTCCTCCATTCCTGCCCCTTCTGATTTCCCCTTGCTGCTGTCGTTTCCGAGAGCTTTCAGCAACTGGCTCATTATAGCACCTTCGACTGGTCGTTGGCGAAACCAATTTTATTTTTATTTACAACCAGAGCACATTATTAGATGGAAGAGGGGGGGTGTTTGTGGGGATGGCAAACCAAGCTGAAAGAATGCAGTTTGGCAGCGTTACTGCCTTATATATTTGACAACAACAAATATGAGTTCGTTTCTATAAAAATGGAATTCTGCATTTAGAGAAGACGATATAAAGCCAGCCCGGCTGGGCCGATAAAGAATACCGCACCGAAACGTTCTACTGGTTTGGTTGAAACGATACTTAGCATGTTTACATTATTTTTTTTATTTTTCTTATTATTTTACGCTTTTAAGCACTCTCTTAGTGACGCGAAAAGGGTTCTGGGCTCGCACTTTCTTTTCTAGGGACGACCTAAATTCGCAACTGGCATTCATGAAAAATAACCGCTTCTTGTGGAATGCACTTTCTTTTTAAAAGGTATACACAATTTCCAGTGGACAAGGTCTACATTCCAAAAATAAAACAAAAAAAGATACGTGCGTGAGAAATGCCACTTCCGCTTCTGTGGCCCCTGATTTCTATCGAAAGCTGTGATGCCATCCGAGCTTAATAATGATGTTAGAAATCTGTACGATACCGGATGTGTTCGATTCATGACATTCTTCTGAATGAATGCAACACAACCTTGAAAAACAAATATTCGGAGAGCTAGATGCTGGGCGATGTAAACAGAGGTCTCAAACTAGGCTGCCGTATAGTAGTTCTCCTGAAACTTCAGTTGTAGCCTAACAACGGATATACCAGTCTAGAAGCACAGAGTTCAGATGTCCTACACTCAGGGAGGGACTGTTAAGGGCACCCCCTTTTGTCTGAGGCGCTCAAATACAATATGCAAAACTTTATTGGCTTTTAGTATTTATTCAATAACTAAGTGCGCACATCTAAGTTTTGCTTTAGATCCGGCTGCTTTCCTCGGTCCTAAACTTGAGATAATTCATTCAAAAACCAATCTTTAACCGAGTGTGTTCCACACTCGGTTAAAGATTGATTTTTGACTTACCTTACGGCTTACCTTCACTGATATGGGTCATTCCAAACCAAACGTCCCAGACGTTGCGCTCCACAAACCACCGATTTCTAAAAAAAAAAAAAAATTAATTGCAATTTGTTGCAGGGTTTGTAGTCATGCCCTAGAATATTTTTGATGATTTTTTTAATGACGTGAGCGCGGTTTGAATTAAAAAAAAACACCGTGAAACTAGGCATCACTAAATAGTGATGAAAAATTAAATTTTTTATGAAACACTTAACACTATGTTTTTCTTAAATTTGCACTGCTTTCGACTTACAATGTGGTTGGGCTTGTGCAGTTTTTAAGTACATTTTCTTGAAGATCTTTAACATCGTTGGTGTTTTGCTCAAAAGTTAATTACCTTATTGCTCCCGGGACTCAACAGATGCACCCCATTCAAAGGTGCACCGGCCGTTACACCACGTTATGCCCCCGCTTCATAACTAACTTCATAAAACTATATAAAACATCAAGGAAACCCTTTAAAAATGTACGCGTCCACGTGATTGCAAAAAGGCAAGTAAACATACACAAGGGATTGTTTTCAAATCTTCTCTAAGTTTATTAGACAGCCTATTCCATAAGCAAGTACCAACTTGCAAGCAATCCGTGATATGTTAAGAGGTGCAACGAAGCTGTTACACAAGTGAAACGAATGCTAAGCAAACGAAAACCGGGGTGATTCTTAGGTAGTGTCTATTCTCCCAGCAGCCGGAAAAATTATAGGGAACGTTCCGCCACTTATTGGCGGTACATTTGTTGTATTTTATGTGTGTGTGTTGCTTTCAGAGTCTGCATGCGCGATCGTTCCATCTTGTGCTTGTGTTTCTCGGAACCAACGGTCTCCCCTCGAATGCTCCGCAAATTTATGACCCAGAGAGAACATTGCACCGAACCACCCGCAAATGCGAACGGGCAGGCGACCACGGACCCCTGTCTAAACAGCGCCAGCTGCGCCTTGGAGGGGCGGCTTCTGGTCACTCGACATCGTGTACCCTCTTTCCCCTTCTCGCGCGCCTTTCTTCTCCGTCACGTTGTGTTCTAAAATACAGTTCTTGAGAGTTGAAAAGGATCGCTTCGAGTCTGTCTCTCTGGTACAGCGGCTGGCTGATTCCGAACCACCGTATAATGAAGTTAGCTGGCATTTAGTAACATCTCTTTACTACAACATTTTTGGTGTCGAAACCCGTGAGAAAAGACTGCCAGAGAAGATGGATACAGCGAAAGCAGCCCTCACCGACCGAGCAAAGCGAAAGCGGACTGTAGTGCGAGCAGCGACGACCAAGATCATCAACGATGTCGCAGCCATGGCGGATCCAACGACTGTCGGTGAGCTCCAAACCAAATTGGACCTTCTCGTACTGAAAGAGGAAACTGTCAAAGCACTCGATAGCGAAATTGAACAAGGAATCGATGACGAGGCCTTGGAAAAGGAAATTACATGCAGCGAAAGCTACAAGGAGAGGATCAGTGTCGTGAAAACTAAACTGAAAGGCATGCTCCTAGATCCGGCCCGTCCGAGTGGCAGAGCCTTAACAAGTTCACCGGCCAACACGGACACCAGAACGAGCGTGACAGTCGAACAGACCAACCCAGCAATAAAGCTCCCCAAATTGGAGATATCAAAATTTGGAGGTGAACTACGGGAATGACAGGGCTTCAAGAGTCAGTTCGATTCAACTATCAACGCGGACTTGACACTGTCAGAGGTCGACAAATTCAAGTACTTGAACAGCTACCTCACGGGAAAGGCAGCAGTGGCTGTGGCAGGGCTTGACCTGACAGCGGAAAACTACAAAGTAGCCCTCGAGCTCCTCACCCGTAGATTCGGACAAAAGGATCTTATACTTGAAGATAACATGGCGATGTTGATGTCTGTCCGACCTATTTATGACTCTAGGAACGTGAGCTGACTCAGGGCATTATTTGACCAAATTGAAAATGGAGTTCGCAGGCTCGAGGCCCTCGGCATCAGCGACAGCACGTATGGAGTGCTGCGCCTTACTGTGCTGCCTAAAGCCGTACCAGTCGACATGGGACTTGAGTACAGCCGGAAGATAACCGCGCAAGATAACCGCGATAACCGCAACCAAAAGAACGGTCTGCTTGATTTCTCGGATTTCTTAAAATGCGAGGTAGAAAGCCGCGAAAGAATGTAACCAGTAAAGGCAAAGAATGACCGGCAAACCGGCAAGCCTGCACATGACGGAAAGAGAGACTGCAGGGCAAAACCTATCCCATCCGCAGCAGCCTTGAATGCGGTGACCGGCGGGAAGCGACAGAAGATGCGTGTTCTGCGCCTCTGGTGGTCACGACTCGGACGGGTGCGCTGCGCAGATGTCCGTCTCAGACAAAAGGAAAAATCTGAAACGCGAAAACAGATGCTTCCGCTGCGCAAATTATGGCCACAGATCTCGTTACTGCAGAACATCAAAATGGCTAAAATGTGGGCGATGCGCGGGGAGGCACTTGATGAGCATGTGTGACCCCGACCTGGTGAGCACCCGCGGTTCCACGAAGGAGAAGGACTCGGCAGGGACGGCTTCAAAAGAGATCCACGGACAACAGGTGTTGCAGTCTTCTCTTGGAGTGAGAGACCGTCGCTTGGGAGGAGAGAAGACGCAGGTGCTCCTTCAAACCGCACAGGCATGGGCAGAGGGCCTGCAGAGGCGCAGTCTCGTCAGAGCCCGCCTCGACGGCGGCTGCCAGCGTACGTTCATCCAACGTGGCGTCTCCGAGAAGTTGCAGTTGAAGTTGCTGGGAGAGGAGGAGCTCCGGATCTTGACCTTCGGTTAGAATGCAGCAGCGAAGCACACGAAGTGTCGACGGGTGGAAATCTGGCTGCGGAGCCAGTACGATAGAGGCGAGGTCTGCGTGGAGGCGCTGGAAGGCATCTCCGCGGATGTCATGACTGCTCCGTCGGAACCTGCAGTTGCCCAGACGACAAAGAAGGGTACGAACATCGCCGACGCTTCGGGAGGGGCCCACAATGAGGATGGAATTAGCCTTCTAATTGGAGCCGATTGCTACTGCCTACTGGGCCATCGCCACGGGATCTGTTAAGGGTTGGGATGTCGCGAACTTTTCTCGAAATGAAGTTTCTACTATCGAATCAAGCGGTTCCAAAGGTTCGAAATATTTCGAAGTTTCGACCTTTCTATATTGTAAGAATTGACGAAAGTCGAATTTTCGAACTTGTTAAACTAAGAAGTTCAACGCTTTTCAAACCATACAACTTATGACGCTAAAAAATTCGATCCTTTTCAAACTTTCGAACTTATTACGCTAAAAATATCGATGCTTGTCTAACTTTCAAACTTGATAGACAAAAAAATTCGATGATTTCCGAACTTTCGAACTTCTTGCACTAAAAAGTTCGAAGCTTTTCGAACTTTCGAATTTTCTACGATAAGGAAATCCATAATTTTCGAACTTTTGAACTTATTTATAAAAAAGAATTCGAAAAGGTTTGAAATTTCGAATCCTAAAATGTGAAAAGTTCGACGAACTTCGAACTTTGAGGGTAAAAGTTCGACGTTCGTCGAACTTCGAAAGACCGGCGGACGGTTTCATTTGAATTCAAGTAGTGAGGAACATTAGTAATCTTTTTCTCAAATTTTTACATGCGGTGCTGCTTTCTTTACGAAAGACAATGCCGTTTCTTTCAATGTCCTGGCACGCTTAAAAAAAAAAAAAAAAAAATCCCGAAGGGGCGAGGAAGGACGACGGTTTTTTGACGATTGTCGTTTGTGCTATATTTGAAGCGCGCTTTAGTCGAAGATATTTATGGTAGAGATGTTAAACTTTTTAAGAATTAATGATCTATGTATAGCTTAGGTAACTGTCGTCTTAAGATGTGATTATTGTTATTCAAGATAAGTTTTGAAGAAATGTCCAAACTTGTATCTACGGGTAATTATGCCCTAACATGGTATAGTTTTTCGTCTAAGTTGTTTAAGGTATCGCATTTAAAATTACACTACAGACAGTACCTTCATTGCCATCTGCAGAATACAAAATAATGTATTTATGGTTTTTTCACGTTAAGGAATAAATTAACTCATGGGAGAAGATACATAATATTGTTCAAGACCACCACGCCATTAAGAAATAAACATTTATTTTTTCGCTTCGCGTTCTTGGGACGTGTTTCTTTTAGCCTGTACACATTTTGGTAGGAGAAACGCTCTTTCGAAGTTTCGAGCCCCTGAATATGCAAAAACACAACACTTCCGGTGAATTCTTGATGTTTTTTGTTTTTTTCTGCCGCTTTTTATCCCCGCATTTATTGTTACGTTTATTGTTTTTAGTTTTTTTATCAATGGCACAGTTATTTAGGTCGAAAAGACATAGCTCTGAACTTCCGAACCACTAAGCATGTGACAAGCAGAGGTCTGCATTTTAGGTCGCCCTCACTCACCCTCACCCTCATAGCCACACTCATCTAAACCCCTTACTCACCCTTACTCTCACAGCTACTCTCACCTTTAGCCCCTCACTCACCCTCACCCTCACAGTCACACTCATCTTCAGCCCTTCACTCACCCTCACTGAACCTCACGGCCCTAACCATAGCCTCCTCTATACGGAGAAAGCCTGGCACATCGACGACGGAGCCATAGGGCGCGCGGCCGCAGAAAAAAGGAGAGGAGGAGCGCGCCGAACGGTGACCAATATGGTAGCGCAGAGCAGAAAGGGCAGACCTAGACAGCGAGCGCTTGGGTCATGAGCGGCCGCTCCCCGAACCACGCTTGTTTTTGTGTTTTCGTCACCGTCGTTTTCGTACTCCGGGAGAAACGGGCGCGGCGATTCGAAAGGGCGCAGGGAGAAACGGGAAAGGGTGGACGTTGAGTTTCTCCTCTCCACGATAGCGACAAGAAAAGAGAGAAAAAAAAAGAAAAGATTGTTTCTGCGTTTGGCCGCTCGCTCTTTTGTGGCGCTATCAGGCAAGGTTCTCTCCGGTCCCATTTCTCCGCCCCTCCTTTCCCATTTACGGCGGCCGTCTTTTCTCGCGACGCGCCAGGCTTTCTCCGTATAGAGGAGGCTATGCCCTAACGCACTCACCGCCCTCACGGCCCTCACGCCGCTCACGGCCATCACGCCCCTCACCACCCTCACGGCCCTCACGCCCTTCACTAACTCATGGCCCTCACGCCACTCACCGCCCTCACCGCCCTCATGGCCCTCACGGCCCTCACCGCCCTCACCGCCCTCACCGCCCTCACGGCCCTCACCACCCTCACGCCACTCACCGCCCTCACGCCACTCACCGCTCTCACGCCACTCACCGCAATCACGCCACTCACCTCCCTCACGCCCCTCACCGCCCTTGCGGCCCTCACACCCCTCTCGCCCCTCACCGCACTGATGGCCCTCACGCCACTCAGACCAGCTTCAGATGGGGCAATTTCGCCCAGAAACTTTACGTCGCAATACCAGCAACACGGGCCGCCCGCGATCACAGGCAGCAACCAATTGCTGCAATTTGCCATCGTCATCATAAAATTTTATTTTTCTTGCACTATTTAGACACAATTGCGCGTTATAAAGGTGTTTTATGCATTTAAATCTCGTTAAGAATACTAATGCACCTTTCTGAAACAGTTTATTTCCAAAAAACGATAGATTTCAAACCAGAACCAAGTCTTTCAGTGTCATCATCACCGGCACGAGGTATCACGGGAAAATTTTGCGTCCCTGATTGGATGCAGCCGCTTCAAACGTATTCAAATTGCTCCGAATTGCTTGCTTATTTCGAGCCGGACCCGATCTCAGCAATTCGTGTCGATCTAGGGAAAGATAGAGAACAACCCGCCATTAACACCAAAATTGCTGAGAAAGATGCTCGATCTGAAGGGGGCCTCACGTACTCACCACCCTCACGCACTCACACACCTCATGCACTCACCGCCCTCACGGCCCTCACGCCTCTCATGCCACTCACTGCCCTCATGCACTCATGGCCCTCACACCCCTCACGCACTCACTGCCCTCACACCACTCACGCACTCATGGCCCTCACGTCACTCGCCGCCCTCACGCCCCTCACGCACTGATGGCCCTCATACCCTTTACCGCCCTCACCGTTCTCATGGTCCTCATGACCCTCACGGCCCTTACGGCCCTCACCGTCCTCACGGCCCTTACGGTCCTCACCGTCCTCACGTCCCTCACTGCCCTCACAGCCCTCACGGCCCTCACCGCCCTCACAGCCTTCACGGCCCTCACTCACCCTCACACTCATGAATTTTCCTGGTTCAGAAACTCTCACCCTCACCTCACCTGTGAAGATGAGGGTGAGTGAGGGTGAGTGAGGGCCCTCATGAGTGAGGTTTGCCGAGGTATGGTGACAAGTAGTGCCTTCTGACAGCGAGTTTTCTACAATAAACCTCTACGCGATCTCTTATGCAGTGAAGAGCGACAGTAGCTATACGAGGGAGGACCCAAAAGAAACCGAACAAAATTTGTTTGCACTTATTTATTCTCATTTCAAGTACAAACGTTCAATCTCCTTCAAAGTACTATCCACTTGCACTAATACACTTGTCTAATCTTTTAATCCATGTGTCAAAACATTGTTTAAATTCATCTTTTGTTATGCTTGACAGCGCCTCCGTCGTTTTTTTCTTCACCTCAGCAACGTCAGCAAAACGCTTTCCTTTCATTTCTCTTTTCATTCTAGGAAACAAAAAAAGTCGCACGGGGCAAGGTCGGGTGAGTATGGGGGGTGAGGAACAGGGGTCATACCATTCTTGGTCAAGAATTGTCGTAAAGACAAGGCAGTGTCAGCCGGGGCATTGTCATGATGGAGAAACCAGTCACCCGACTTCCACAAAGCGGGCCGCTTCCGCCGCACACTGTTGCGCAATCTTTTCAAAACCTCCAAGTAGAAAGCCTGGTTAACTGTCTGACCCTGCGGAACAAACTCTGAATGGACGACTCGTTTCACATCGAAAAAGCTAATCAGCATTGTTTTGATGTTTGATTTCACCTGACGAGCTTTCTTGGGGCGAGGCGAACCTGAAGTCTTCCACTGGTTTGATTGTTGCTTTGATTGAGGATCGTAACCATAGCACCAAGTTTCGTCACCTGTAATAACTTTTGAAAAAAAGTTTGGGTCACTTCGGGACTCTTCTTTCAAAGCACAGCATGCTTCCACGCGACTTTGCTTTTGTTCAGCAGTCAGCAGTCGTGGCACGAATTTGGCAGCCACCCTTTTCATTCCCAAATCTTCTGTCGCTGCAATGAACTCCAACTCACTCCCGACAGCTCCACAGTTTTGTCAATGGTCCGTCGTCGATCTTCGTTGATGATTGCACGAAGTTTTTCAACGTTTTCATGTTTTCGTGCCGTGGAAGGACGAACGGAACGAGGTTTGTCATCAATTCACATGCCGCTATTCTTGAAACGGGAAAACCACTCAAATACTTGAGTTTTCCCCATGAAATCGTCCTTGTACACCGTTTTTAACAGTTTGATAGTTTCTGTTCCACTTTTTCCGAGCAAAAAACAGAATTTAACCGCCGCACGCTGTTCACAGAAATCAGACATTGCGAAAACGACGCCCACACGAAACACTTGTCACTATAAACCCTGCCGCAACTAGTCCTAACCTTTTTCGAGGACGGAACTAGGCCTAATGACTCAGCAATGTTCGCTCTATCAACTCCTGGCGGCAAAACGCGGTACTGCAAAAGCTCTGCTTAAAAAAGAATTAGTTCGGTTTCTTTTGGGTCCCCCCTCGTACATATGCATGAAGAATTTCAGATGAAAATAAGCTCGACCACGCTCTCTTTCCCCTTATTGTTTTCTTTAACCGTTCGAAATATCTGGAAGGGAAAAATGAGGGCCTCGCTTCTCATCCGCCTCGCGGGGCTTGAGGGAGCGAAGGGAAGAGAGGCGGAAAATAAAGTATTTTGACGTCACGCGGATCTTCGGCCTGGTTCAATCTCGACTTCTTTTTCCAAAAATACGGCCGTCCATTTGAGATATCGCCTTACTAGTAGTGTTGTAGGGATTGTAGCGTCCCGCCTACATCTCCAGCATTGTTTTTTTGAAATCCAAATTTCGGTTCACCATCCCTTTTAGCGTCCGAGCCCTATATTGATAGCAGCAGACACGACCTTCGGATGGACCCTGCAAGGCCAGGCGGGAACTACCAGATCAACGGCGATATGTTACTCAGCTACAAACGTGATGAGGGTGATCGTTACACAGGAGACAGACAAAGAAATATTCGCACAACTCCGGTCTTTCTGGGAACTCGAGCACCTTGGCATCAAAGACATCCAAGCCACGACATGAAACCAAGGTGCCGTACTTCAGCACCACAAAGGAACCACCAAGTTCAAGGACGGCGGCTTCCAAGTGGCGCTCCCGTGGAAGCCAGCGGCCAAGAAGCTAACACACAAGTTAGAATTTGCGACGAGGCGTCTTCAATGGCAGACCAACCGTCTCCAAATGAACGAGCAGTTGATAAAAGAATACGATGCCTGCATCCGAGACTACGTAGCGAAGGGCTACGCCCAACCAGTCGAAGAAAGCAACCCGCCGAAGGGCCCGGCTAGCTACATGCCCCACCAAGCAGTCGTACGGCACGAAAGTCAGACAACTAAGATGAGTTTGGTCTTCCATGCATCGCCCAGACTGGCAGGTCGGCTCTCGCTAAATGACGTTCTACGGAGCCGACCCAATTTGAACCCAGAACTGATCGACCTGCTGGTTAGGTTCCATACTCACAACATCGCTGCCATCGCCGACATTAAAAAGGCGTTTCTTCAGGCGTCACTAACGGAAGAGGACCGGGATGCCGTGCACTTTCTCTGATATGCAAAAATTCTAAAGAAGTGCGAAGAACGTCCGCCAATCATAGCAAACAGGATGACGCGCATACCATTCGGCGTCACGTCCAGCCCATTTTTTTTGGCCGCGTACAGGAGAAGTACCCTACGACGGCGGCAATCCCGAGAAACAACCTGTACGTAGATGACCTGGTCACCTGAGCAGATAGCCTGTAAGAGATGAGAGTCCTCTGCAAAGAAGCGACTGAACTGCTGGATCAGGCTGGAATGAAGTTCCACAAGTGGATGTCAAGCAACCTACAGCTGGCAGGGACGCTGCGGGGAAACGAGACCAAACAAATCTACGCCGACCTCGGGCGCACGACAGCTGGAAAGATCCTAGGAGTTGGTTGGAATCCGGAAACAGACAGCTCCGAGTACCGGATACACTCTCTGATCGATTTTATCTCAAGAACTGACAGCAAGAGGTTCGTGCTTTAGATGTGGGCTGGGATCTTTGACCCCTTTGGATTTCTTGCGCCCATCAAACCAAGTGTTATGATCATGTTTCAAAGGCTGTGGGAGCTCGGGGTCGACTGGGACGACCTTTTACCTGAGACCCTAAAAGCCGAATGGGACAACTGGGGAAGAAAACTTCCCACAATCGGAAAAATGCCCGTCCCAAGGACGATCATGGAAAACTTCAAAAGCAACAAGACCAACAAAACTCTGCATGTCTTCCGCGATGCAAGTCCCAAGGCATACGGCGCCGTTGCGTACGTCACCACAAAGACGGCAGCACGACAGGGGCACGTGGCTTTGATTATGGCCAAGTCAAGAGTGGCAACCCTTAAGCGCCTTTCCCTGCCGAGACTGGAGCTGATGGGAGTCCTGATTGGTGCGTGTTTGAAACGCTACCTCACCAAGACGTGGCATCTGGAGGACATATCTGCCTGCCTCTGGACGGACTCAACGGTAGCGCTGCACTGTACGAGAAGGTCGGCAGACAAATGGAAGCTGTTTGTAGCAAATCGAGTGGAAGAGGTACAGCGGCTGACCGAACCACAAGAGTGGAATCACTGCCCTGGGGCCGAGAATCCAGCGGATCTTCTAACCAGAGGCGTTCTACCCTCAAAACGGACACAGAGCGCTCTGGTGGAACGGACCCATGTGGCTGCAAAATCCGGAGTCGGAGGGGCCTACCATTAACAAGCCAACGCTCAGGGCCACTGAATATCAAAAGGTGAAAAAACGAATGGCAGTAATGATGGTGGCAGCACCTCCCAAGACACCTCTCCTGCAACTGGAAGAACACAGCCGGCTAATCGAAGTGCTACGATTGACTCCTTGGATCCGGCGCTTTGTACACAACTGCAAAAACAGAGAGGCAAGAAAAGTAGACCAGTTAACAGCCGAAGAGTTGACAGACGCTGAACAATACTGGTTGGCCCGCACACAGAAAGAGGCATATCGAGACGAAATCACATCACTGCGCGCCGGAAGAGAACTGAAAGAAAATTCCGCCGTTTTACGCTTCGGGCCGTACCTCGATGACGACGGTCTGCTTAGGGCGGGAGGGAGACTGCAATTCACTGACATCAATGACGAGACGAAGCATCCTATTATTGTCGGGATATCATCATCATCGCCACCGCCGTCATCATCATCGCCACAGCCGCCGGGTGACCCTGGACTCCGGCCGCCGCTTCCGCGCGCGGACCCTCTCTCCACCAGATCGCGACCAGACACGGCACGACTCACACATACCTGTATTGCCATGCTAGAATAAACCTACGGAATTCAATTAATTTTATCTCGACCACGACATGGTAGCAGCGGTGCTAGCTTGGCAATTCAGCGGCTACAATTCCCCACTCATCCAAATTGATGCCATGGCCCAGTCTGAGCCGCAACCAGAAGCAACGGCTCCAACGCCAGCCTTCAACCCATTTGTCGTCGATCTCCCAGAGAAGCTCGACTTCCACCGTCCAGACGACTGGCAGCCCTGGATCACGCGATGGGATCGCTACCGAGTCATCTCAGGACTCAGCAAACAAGAAAGCGCTGCTCAGGTAAATACTCTCCTGTACGCCATGGGACGCGAAGCGGAGGACATTTTAGCCTTTCTCAAGCTCAGTGACGAACAAAAGCTCGACTACGACTGCGTGAAGAATGCCTTTGAAAAGTATTTTATACCACGGCGAAACATCATATACGAACGCGCTACGTTCAACCGCCGAAAGCAAGAAAGTCACGAGACAGTCGAAAGTTTCGTTACCGACCACTTCAAGCTGGCAGAGGGATGCCAATATGGCGCCTTGAAAGACGAGCTCATCCGGGACCGACTCGTTGTAGGCCTCCTCCATACGGCTCTCAGCGAGAAGCTGCAACTCGACTCCGCGCTTACCCTCGAGACCGCGGTGGCTGCCGCGCGAAACTCCGAAGCAGTCAAGCAACAACACAAAGAAATGCGAGGTACGCAAGGTCAATACGGCGCCGCCGTCGACGAACTGAGCTCCGCACGCAGAAAGAAAAACTGGAGCAAGAAAACAACGCTGACGGCTCGTCTAAAAAAAGGCAACGAAGGTGTCCGCCAGCCATGCAGATGGTGTGGTAGTGCTTCGGTTCACACCAAGACGACCTGTCCGGCATCCGGTCAATTATGCAGGTCGTGTGGAAAACAAGGCCACTACGCCTTTGTTTGCCTGTCTTCGAAACATCAAGAGAGACCAGGTACTTCCACAGCAGCTCGCCCAGCCTGCCGCACAGCAGAAGTGGAAGAAGTGTACCTAGGCGAACTTAAAGATACTTCAGCTCATGACGCTTGGAGAATCACCCCGTTAGTGAACGGCATCTCGATCACATTCAAGGTCGATACGGGCACCGACGTCACTGCCATCGCGCCGCGCGACTACAATCGCGAAGTGATGGGCCCTCTGCGAAAGCCAGACAGAGCACTTCTCCGTCCTGGTCATCAGAAGCTTTCGACCGCTCGACACTTCCAAGCTTCCATGGAATTGGGCGGTCAACAAGTTGAAGAGGATGTTTTCGTAGTTGAAGGTCTACAGGAAGCTCTCCTCGGAAGGCCAGCCATCCGATCTCTCGGAGTTCTCCCACAGCTCCTCAACGTCAGTGGTGAGACAAGTCGCACAAAGGGCGTCTCCGAACTACTTGCCAAGTACCCTCAGCTGACTTCAGGGCTTGGACAGATGAACGCCGAGTACAAGGTAGTTCTTCGACCAGGCGCGAAGCCCTTTGCTCTTACGTTCCCAAGAAGGGTGCCACTGGCGATGCTACCACCTGTGAAGAATGAGCTTTCCAAGATGCTAAAGCTCCAAGTTATAGAGCGTGTCACCGAGGGCACAGAGTGGTGCACTCCGATGGTCGTTGCAGAAAAAGCAAATGGCGAACTGCGCAGAAGAATTGCAGAAATACACGACATTTCTGACGCCGTTCGGACGCTTCAAGTTTCTTAGCCTTCCCTTCGGAGCCTCGACCGCACCAGAATTTTTTCAGCGCGAAATGCTGAGAGTACTTGAGGGAGTGGAAGGCCAAGCTTGCCTGCAGGATGATATGATCGTCTGGGGGAAAACACGGGCTGAGCACGACGCGAACCTAGTTAAAGTCTTCGAACGACTCAGCAAAGCCGGTATTACACTCAACATCGACAAGTGTGCCTTCCTACAGCAGACGGTCAAGTTCCTAGTACACATCGTTTCCGGCGAAGGCGTTAAGACTGATCCTGAAAAAGTTGAGGCGATCACACAGACCACACCACCAACAGATGTAAAAGAACTGAGATCGTTCTTGGGGATGACAAACCACCTGGCCAAGTTTTTGCCACACCTGGCACAGACAACGAAGCCGATGCGGGATCTCCTATGCGCCGACGCTGCGTGGCTCTGGGGACTTGACCAACAGCGAAGCTTTAAAGCGGTGAAAGAAGCTCTAGCCAAAGCGCCAGTTCTGACGCACTACAATCCTACAATCCGAAGGAGCCTCTCACCGTCTCAGCGGACGCATCATCTTACGGAATTGGTGCGGTCTTGCTACAAGAGACCGACGGCAAGCGGCTGCCCATTGCCTATGCATCGCGCTCTCTCACTGAGACGGAGCAACGCTACGCTCAAATCGTGAAAGAAGCGCTCGCGATCACATGGGCATGTGATCACTTCCGCACGTACATCTTAGGACTGCAGTTTCACATTGAGACAGACCACAAACCGTTGGTTCCCCTGAAGACAACAAAACGACTCGACGAGCTGAGCCCGCGACTGCAGCGATTCCGAATGCGCCTGGTCCAGTACGACTACACCATAGGTCACGTTCCGGGAAAAACGATGTACACAGCCGACGTGCCCTCACGCAAGCCGTTACCCGACACAGCCTCTCGTACAAGGGAACTCAACACCAGAGAGTACGAGCTCCTCACGCTGGAACAGCTTTCAGCCCCCCAAGAACTGCTCAATCGCATCAAGAACGAGCTACAGACAGACCCGGTAACGAAGAGGGTAATCGAGTATACCCTCCGGGCATGGCCGGATAAAATGACGCTTTCTCAAGGAGTCCGCCAATTCTACGAAGTAGCCGGCGAACTAGCCGTACTAGACGGACTGTTCGTCAAAGGCAATCGGCTCGTCATACCGGAAGCCCTACGCTTCGAAATCCTGGAAAAGCTTCACACAGGTCACCAGGGTGTGTCCAAATGCCGTGCCAGAGCACGAGAATCAGTCTGGTGGCCACGCATTGGGCTCCACATCGAGAGCTTCGTCCAAAAGTGCCCTGTTTGACAAGAACACCGGAAACCAGGTCAACCTCCGTTCATGGTGACTCCACTGCCAAACTACCCATGGGAAGTCGTCGGCATGGACCTTTTCGTCCATGGAGGCAGTAACTACTTGATTGCTGTCAATTACTATTCAAGATTCTTCGAGCTGGAACCTCTGAGGCGGACGACGACCAGGAACATCATCGCAGTCCTCGACCCAATGTTCGCACGGTATAGAGCGCCGAAAATTCCTCGAACAGAAAATAGACTGCAATTCGCGTCACGTCTCACGCGAATTCGCAGTGTTTCTGAAGAAATGGGGCGTGGCCCAATCAACGTCAAGACCGTACTACCCACAGAGCAACGGGGAGGCTGAGAGGACAGTCCAAACAGCTAAGCAACTCCTTGGGAAATCGACAGACATCCACAAGGCACTGTTGGCCCAGGTGCAACCCCGGGAATCGACGGTTGCGCGCCAGCGGAGTTATTCATGGGACGAAGACTGCGCACAAACGTGCCAGTAAAAATAGAATCTCTCGAACCTCGATGGGACACCACAGACTTTCGCTCCAGACACGCTATATACAAGGAAAAGATGCGCCAGCACTATGACGAGCACAGCAGAACACGTGAGCTCGACACCATTCCACCTGGAACTGCGGTCAAAATTCTGACAGGAGCAGCGTCTTACGGCCACATTCTAGGGCCAGCACCTCAACCCCATTCCTACGTGGTGCAGACGGCGACCGGCACTACACGGCGAACAAGAGGACACCTGCAACCGGCCGTGGCACCTACCGTGACAAGGAGTGGACGTATAAGTCGTCCACCTGACCGCTTTGGGGAAGTGTGAGTGTTGTTCTTCCAAAGGGGGGGAGGTGTCGGGATATCATCATCATCGCCACAGCCGCCGGGTGACCCTGGACCAGGGTGTAAGATAGACAGGTGGGGAAACGGCCCATAGAAACCTACCACAGCGCCGTGACCGGTTTGTGTACTCGTCTGCTTGCGGGTAATTTGCGGGTACCCCCGATTTGCGACAGATGGCGCTGCGGCGAGAAGAAAAAAATTGGAATCGAATTTGCATGAAACTCTATGGGAGATTGCGCAAAATAAACTGAGAGCACGACAGTCCTCCATTGAAAATCCACGAGAAACCTTCTCCATCAGTTTAACCGGTCGCCAGCGTTCGCCCACTTAGAGTGAGAGTTCGCGGTGCTCCACATAGATGGCGCCACAGAAAAAGAGAAAACCGAGGGGGACACAATGCGGTCGCTCTTTTGGCTCTCGTTTCACCACCTGTCTATCTTACACCCTGCCCTGGACTCTGGCCGTCGCTTCCGCGCGCGGACCCTCTCTCCACCAGATCGCGACCAGACACGGCACGACTCACACGTACCTGTATTGCTGTGCTAAAATAAACCTACGCAGTTCAATTAATCTTATCTCGACCACGACAATTATTCTTCCCTCCGACCATGCGTTCACCGCCCTTCTCATACCAGCTGAGACTGTTGCACGCAGGAGTACGAGACACGCTGGCACAGCTGAGAGAGGTGTTCTGGATTGTTAAAGGGCGGCTAGCCGTGAAGAAAACGCTTCAGCGGTGCTTGGTTGGCCGCAAAGTTGCAGGCCCGCATCTGAACCTGTGGCACCTCTGGCGGCAGAGAGGCCAAAAAAGAATGAGCCCTTCTCTATCACTGGTGGGGACTTTGCGGGACCCCTGTTCAGCAGAGAGGTCAACGGCTCTAAGAAGACTTACGTAGCCCTGTGCACTTGCGCCGTCACCCGTGCTGTTCATCTTGAACAGACCGATCTCACCAAGCGTTCGATGCATGCGTGACGCCGCCATAACTTTAGTTCACAGCAGGCAAACGGCAGTGCACGCGAGGGCTCGTGCTGTCTCGTGCTCTACACGCGCAGAGCTCCAGCGAGGTTGTCGCGCGTGCAGAAAGACTAAAGTTCACTCGATGCACTGCGGCAACGGTGGCGAAGTCAAACTGGTTGGTGAGATCGGACTATTGGTGAGCGACCTTTCCGCTGCTGCGTTCCTCTTCACATTTAAGCGGTTCGTTGCACGCAGAGGAATCAGCGCCGTGGTGTACTCCGATAATGCGCTGACATTCAAGCGAACGGATAAGGATCTCAAGGAGATTTTCCGCGCTACAAAATCGCCCGAGGTGCAGTCATATTTCGCGAAGAATGGCATTCGTTAGAAGTACATCGTCGAAAGAGCAGCGTGGTGGAGAGGAGTTTGATGCGTCTTGTACGATCACTGAAGGTGCGCTTGCGCAAAGTGCTGAGTCGCAGCAGCTTGACCTTCGAGGAACTCTCCACCGTCGTCGCCGAGATGGAGGCCGTGCTCACGTCGCAGCCATTGACTTTCCTGCACCCCGAGGCAGAAACACTATCACCTGCTCACTTCCTCGTGAGGCGATGGCTCACGTGTCTTCCGCCGCATCGCCTATCAGCATAGGCCCCTACAGGTGCAGCTAGTCGGAACAGGCTGGTGTGGCGCTGGAGGTACCGCAGCGCCATCGTGGGGGGGGGGGGGGGGGGGGGGGGGGTTTGGCGAATGTGGCGCCGTAAATATTTGTTGGAGCTGAGATCGGCACGCCTCGTCAGATCCAACGCCTCAAGCGGCCTCAATGTGGGTGACATGTGCCTGCTGAACGAGGACAGTCTCCCGCGACACACGTGGAGAACCTGCCGTGTTAAAGAGACATTCAGTGGGAGAAATGGCAGGGTGCGGTCCTGCAGACTTGTTCTACCCGGGGGAGGTGAACTCAGGCGACCGATTCAGTAGTCATACCCTCTAGAAGTTGCTAGCGATGAGCTACCGCAATAGCTCATCCGAAGGAGGTTGTTTTATTTTGTGTGTAGGTTGCTTTCAGAGTCTGCATGCACATTCGTTCCGTCTTGTGCTTGTGTTTCTCGGAACCAACGGTCACCCCTCGAGTGCTCCAGAATTTTATGACCCAGAGGGAACATTCCACCGAGCCACCCGCGAACGCGAACGGGCAGGCGACCACGGACCCCAGTTTAAACAGCGCCAGCTGCGCCTCGGAGGGGCGGCTTCTTGTCACTCGACACCGTGTACCCTCTTTACCCTTCTCGCGCGTCTTTCTTCTCCGTTACGTTGTGTAACGGAAAAGAAAAAACAGTTTTTCTTGAGAAAGATATAAACAGTTCTTCTTGAGAGTTGAAAAGGATCACTTCGTGTCTGTTTTCTGGAACAGCGGCTGGCTGATTCCGAACCACCATGTAATGAAGTTAGCCAGCATTTAGTAACATCTCTTCACTTCATCGAACAACGTTTCATCGGCACGCGATGTTTCATAGACAGCTCAGATTAGCTTTCCTATGGTAGCTTCTCTCTTTTCTTCTTTTGTTTCTTATGAGCTGTTTCAGACTGTATCCGCGACGTTACGTGTACGGGTGGGACAGGCGGATTAACATTTGTGTAATGAGGCGAGCACGCGCCTCAAAGATACACCCGCGACGAAATGTCCCTACAGCGTGCACTGCATTTCGCGTAACGAGTAATGATGAAACGTTAGTGTCGAAGAAACGTGTATCGACGAGACGTGCATCAACGAAAAGGTGTCCACGAAACGTGTTTGCACAAAATGCCGGGAGAATAAGGAAGTCAATAATCTACCTGCAGTTGCCACATAATTTTAGACAGCTAATGACAGGTGACTGCCAGTAGAATTTCGGGGAAATCATTTTCCCGGCTGCTAGGAAATATACTCTGCTTAATTGTAAAGGTAATCCGGAACGAAACTGCCAATTGTTGCAAAGGGGTAGGTGCAGTTACAATAAAAATACCGGTCTTGAAACATGTAATCCGAGGTGTATGTCGACACGGTCACTGCAGAACAACTACACAAACTCAAAAACGAGAAGAAAGGGGTCCGTGAAGATTCAACGCGATGTGGCGGAAGGAGTCATTTGCCGAACCGAACACTAAACGCATCACAAGAAGTTTTTGAGCTTTTCTGAAGAAATTGCTTGTTGCCCATATACGCGTAGAACTTTTCAAACACTGGTAGCATTCCTACACTCGAAGAACACGTTGTCGCGGACGAAATCTACGGCAGCCCCGCTGGTCGCAGCACAGAGAACAAGAAACTATAGGTTAGGAAGCAGGCATTCCGGAAGAGGAAAAAGCTACTGCGTCATCCGTGAAATCTTTACCACGTGATCACGCTCCTGCCGTATACCCGTGCCCAGAGACAATAAAAGCCTCCGTTTGATTTGTCCGGCGGCTGCACACTCTCTCCCCAGGCTTTCAGCTTAGGGAGAGGAAGAAAAAGAGGGAAGCAGTAGCAGCTCTTTCAAGGCCAAAAGGGCGGTCCGCTAAAAAAAGGCGTATTTTCAGGGCATCCCAGCAATGAACACAACGAGAGAATTGGCACCTGTAACATCTTGAAAGTTCGATTCAAAGTTGAGAGTGCAGTGGATGCTATCCGTGGCCTTCGCCTTCAGGCAGGTGCACCACACTTAACTTTTTTACACCCTTTAAGGGTGCTACAGCACCCTTTAGGGGTGCTGCAGGGGGTTTGCACCCTTCACTTAGCCGTCTAGCACCCTATTTCTTGCAGGGTTAGCACCCCTCACGACGAGCGCGAGGGTGCTTTTGCGCGAGCACCCTTCCGATTCATTGTGAGGGGTGCTGAGAGCTGGAAGGGTGTTGGAACGGTGCTCAGTTATTGGGTCAAGGGTGTTCTTTATTTTTAACAGCCTAATTTAGAAAAAAAAAAGGAAGCGATAGATATCTGTATGTCGTCTTCAGTTTATATAACTAGGCTCAGCGTACATTAAATGAGTTGATGAACCACAGTATATTTTTTTATTCATTTTATTTTTATTTATGGCTAATCAACCAAAATCTGTATACTCCGAAAATCCGATCGGCATCTATTTCAAATTACGACCAGCAAAAATAAAGCTCAATCAATCAATCAATCAATCAATCAACTAGTATTTACTGCAGAGTTAAGGAAGAATCACTGGATTTCACGCTGGCATAGTTCAATAATAACAATAAAAATAAAATCATTTATTGTTTTTTGCAGTGCCAAGGGATATTCAATAGACCGATCCCACAGCTAGTTTGAGTACGCCACCGCTGCCGACATGCATCGTGGGAGCTGTAGTCTTTCTGCACACGCGACAACCCTGCTAGAGGTCTGCGCGAGCAGAGCACGAGGCGGCATGAGCTATCTCGTGAATTGGCGTCTGCCTCCTACAAACTACAGCTATGGCGGCGTCACGCATGCGTGGAACGCTTGGTGAGATCGGTCTATTGGCCTTCTTGCTAGCGTAGTTCAATAGAATGCATAAACAGATATGCTTGCGCGCGCGCACACACACATACACGCGCGCACGCGCGTACGCAAGCATGTACACATGCAAACGCACGCAGACGCAGACGCACGCACAAACAACCACGCGGACGTAGCCACACGCGCACACGAGCACGGGAGCATGCACGCACACACGCACGCACGCACGGAAATGAATACGACGAACGAAACGTGCTTGAGCTATAGTTTTGGTTTCGTGTTTAAAAAGAAAACCTAAAACTTAGATAAAACCTAAGATAGGCTAAATTTTTGTTAACTTTCTACAACATTATAGTGACACTATTAATAGTAATATAATACTTATTTGCTTAGTTTTGTTTTCAAAAAAAAAATAAAGAAGATCTTTTTGAAGACTGCGCAAGGCCCATCGCTATTGCACTCAGCTACCGTTGGCAGCCGTTGGAAGTTAGGCAGGCTTCGAGGATCGCTTCCTTTTTACGTTTTAGCCGATATTTTAGATATCTTCCTTAAGAATAACGTGTTCAAGCTTAGCAAGGGATGACTGAGAGCTGGGAGACGCTGCGTCTTACCAACGCAAGTTGCGGACAGTCCATCAACACTGCTGCAAACGCCGGTGAGCACTTCTGTTTTTGCGAACCGCGTCGCTGTTTTGAAACTTTGTCGTGTACCATGTGCTTGCTAAGCTATGCTTGATTCTAACGATGCTTCTGGCCGGTGTTATTTCGTTAATTAAAAAGAGCGTACGTTGTTCAAAACCTATGGCTTGCTCCGCAGGGTGAGAAAGATTCGTGTGCGGCGGAGCCGAGAGGCTGTTCTGGGCGCCGTTCTACGACGTTCGTCCGATGACGCATTTTGCGGAGCGTTCAAGTGCAGTCTGACGGCAGTTCAAGCAATCACAGGTCATGCTAGTTCTGCCGTGTGGTCTCAACAGCCGCTCGCCACCGATTCGTTTCGTAAAGCGGGAGCGAGAAAAAACGTTACAAGAGCGAGCAGCATGATTTCTTGCCTATGCCTGTGCCGCAGAGACGCGCTGTCTCTTCGCGTATGCCGAAGCGGCACGCTTTCGAAGTTTACGATTGCGCGATGTAAATAAAGTGCGTTTGGACGTCGCGTTTTTACGGGGCAGCGAAAGCCGCTACAAAAAGCAAAAGTATGAAAAAATGCGAAAAGGTCCTGAATATTCGATGGTGTTGATAGACTACCAACGTACCGACTCGCCCAGTTATTCTTTCTGTAAAAAAATGATAGGCATTAGTAATAAATGAAATAAATACCAACTTCTACTTGGTTATAAACCATGTGTAATTCGTGCAGTACAGTCTTCCCTGCTCTGTTGCTTTCATGATATCAGGTAATGTGTAAATGTATAGGATAGTTCACAGGAACAATTTATGTCCGACCCATTATATTGTATGTTTTCTCTAAATGCTTGAAGTTATATAAAAAATGCTCATCGTAAATTAAGCCGCACCACTGAATGTACAATAGCTTGTGACTTTTATGTATGTTCCGAGCGAAAGAAAAAGATGCATTCAAAAAGGGCTAATTATTTTGTTTCCTCTGTATTAAAGCTTTTTTTCAGGTACACTCAAAACGTGGGTGTCTACGTTAAAAGAGTGGAATTGACATTTCCCGCAGGCCTGACTCAGTTTGGCTGGCAGCTTGCAACCTATGGGAACCTGGAGAACTGCACCACAAGGGTGAGAGTGACGCCCACCCTGCACTTCCTCTAGGATGGCACCATAAGGAAGAGGGAGCTGCCCCCAAAGTGAATGCAATGGCAGGTGGGTCGTTACAGTGAACCCCCATACAGATGATACCAAACAGAAAATCATTAAAAATGAATTATTATTAGAAACAAAGAATGGGAGTCGCACAGACAAGGAGGAGGAGATGAACACAGTGCTGTGCCATGTCCGTATGCTCTGTTCCCATATTCTTCACAATTTATTTTTAATAATTGTCTACCAACTGGCCCAATCATCAGCACTAGCCAACAAGAGTATGCTGCTATTTTTTACTCTGCATTAACACTGTGCTTACAGTTAAATCCTACAGTAATGAACAAACAAAAAAATGGGAGCAAGCCAGGCACGTAACCAAAATCTTGATTCGGCGGCACCCATGACAAAATGCTGTATGAGGGGGATGGGGGAGAAGAGGCCCCAGCAAAATGGAAGACTTTGGGGAGGGGGGGGGGGGGGGAAGCGGAGAGGGGATGGGCTTTCGTTATCTTTTGAGTAGGACAGGCGCTGGCAATGCCTCTGTGCCACTGGGAAAGCTGGAGTTCATATCCTTCAAATTAATTGGATCCAAAAATCTATAATATGTATTAGTGGCCGAGAAATTGCCCTGGAGGAATGCAGGCAGAGGATAACAAAATTGAATGCACACACGACAGAACAATAATACAGAAAAACAAGACGGAAAGAATAATCCACTACCGATGGAGTTGCCATGCAGTTGCTTTCATTTTGTGCGTTGTGACGTCGTTGGGCTCCCTGAAGCAATTAGCTAGACATGTCAGTTTGTACTGGGCAAAAGACGATGAAGGAGCATTTTTTTTGTCGCTATTTATGACCTTCCATTTCAGCTTCTTCAGATAAAAAGAATCCTTAGAATCCCTGTATTGGTGGTTTGGGCAACTTAGGCAATAAGGAGAGAATTATGTTACTAGTGCATTATGTTTTAATTGAACAAGGCAGAACCAGCTTGTGCTGCAGTGGCGTCACATAATGCCGAATGCACGTGACTTGCGACGCATTGGCGATGCCTCATGAAGCAACTACGATGGGTCAGACCCGCTATGTCTTTTTTAAAGCAAAATTAATATTATAATCAGGGAGCTGCTCCAGTTATTTATTAAGGTACTTTTTATTTAATATTGCAGATAAACAAGGAACATCTGAAAGCAACGAAAACATCAAATCATCAACACACCCGCCATGAAGCGGTGGAACAGGGGGTGCACCACAGTAGCTCTCAGCAGTAAAGGCGCACTTGAGCAGTTGTCACAGCTGTGCAGTGGCTGCGATTACACCTGTGTGATCGCAGGAAACTTTGCTTAGAACCAAGCTCCTTAATTTTGTGCAACAGGTGATTATGGGACTAATGCAACAAATGCTCGCCAATCTGTGCCTTCGACTCGCCGGGCGCTGTAAGTAGGCATGCTCGGAACATTAGCATGGTCTTGGTCGTCTTCTGCTGCCCCTGATATCGGCTAGAGCCAAGAGTCTTCGCTAGTGCGCTTTAGACGCTTACAAGAAGTATGCTTGTACAGCACTGCATCCAGCTCCACACTCCTTTTAGTGCCCGAAGCTCCAACTTCGATGGACCTTGCAAATCATGTAGGCAAGCGCCGTGGAAGGCGAGCCCTCCACGGCGCCAAGGGCATAAAAACTGTAGAGAATTTCTACTAACCTTATACTGGAACGGTGCTACTATTTTTCAGACATCTTGGCAGTAGCGGCTACGATGATCGTGGTTTACAATGTCAAGGAAACCATGGCACTGTCACATCTGTTTGTTGGAGAGGAGGTAAGCTCTCAACTATCCTTTCTAGCATAGGTTGCAAAATGTAACCTGGCGCTTTTATGAACTCCCTTGCGCACAATCTTTCTAAGCAAATGTTTAGGCAACATTGGGGCACATATGGGTGATTCCACGTCAGTTCATGCAATGATGGTCCGGGTCATAATTGTGATATTTTTGTTAAAAATATATATGAAAGCCATGTTCTTGGGAGGAACATTAAGCTATATATGAATGCCGTAACAAATTTTTTCGCTGAGATATAAAATAGAGAAGCTCGTGGCGTGGAAATCGAGAAGATTTCACTATGCTACTTTGCGCAGTCGTCATTTTCTCATCAAAGCTTTCACGTCACCATAACTTTTTTAATGCATTTTACAAAAGATATACAACACATACACAAAAAAGTAAAAATATCAATAAATTATTTCTATGCAAACAAAACTATCAGACATGGCATAAAAACGCGTTTCAGAGACATATTCACAATTTTCTTTGCAAATAAACCATTTGTCATAATACTTCACAAAACATATCAAAATGCGCGCCTATAAATAGTCTTTACGAATGTATAGAGATAATATGTCTACCCTTAATTGTCTTCTTGTTATTAATGCGGAAATGCAGCTGATTTCTCGAAATGTGGCAAGATTGGGCGTCAATATTTCAAAAACTCCATCTTTTATTTTTTTTAAACTTTCCTTGGCACTTTGCAGTGACTTGAACTAACTTGTGGTGGCAAAACATTGAGTAACATATGACCTCCAAACGGGAAAAGCTACGACACAGCTTCACTCGGAGCGAGCCGACGTCTTCGTCATAGCGGCTTTGCCGCACAGCGCCAAATATTTTGAGCGTTAGTTATGGCATGCATTTTATATTTTTCAAATTCTTTTTTTCAGAAGGGGTTAGTATAACTGACACAAAAATGTACTTTAGGCTGGAATACCATTACTTAGTTTACAATTCACAAAAACAAAATGGCCTCACTCTGCAAATTCGCTAACTATGCATACCTAAGCTTAAAACTCTCAGTTGCGCAAGTGGCCATGTATACATCCGGCCTCTCGGCATATGATGACTTCCACAGATGAGATGCCTGGATTCCTCTCACAAGTTTTACGGTGGCCCACTCTACTTGCTTCACCACACGAAACTCTCGAACCCGTTCCGCAGACAGGTGGAACATTCAGACATTTGTTACTTTTTCACGCAGCACTTCCACAAAGTCTTTAGCGGTGACAATCGTTGAGTTGAGCGAAGATCTCAAGTTGGTGAGCGTTGCGTGGTGTTTAAGAACACCACCTACTCCATCACAAGCGCTTTTTCCATGTCCAGTGGCTGAAAGGATCCATCTTGCCAAAGAGTACGGCTTCCGAGATAATTCGTGCAATTGGAAGCGATTCTTGAAATGCGCCGCCGCTCCGTCTGATACAAAAATTATTTCAGAAAAGAGCGGGTAATGTTCATCAACATACTCTTCTATGGCTTTTGTGGCTAGAAGTGTGTGAGCTGTGTCATGTATCGTGTCATCGCTGACAACGGCAAAGCTTTCCGTGCTTTGCGTGGACGTAACCACACATGTGTTGAGAGACACTTGAGTTTTTTTTCCAATGAAAACTCTGCACTTCGGTTGGGAAGATGACTGTCCAATTTTCCGCAAAATCGAAGTGGAACATCACTGCCTTGGGTGGTAAGGCGGTTCTTGTGTCACGTATCAGGCTTCGTTGAAGGTCACGGATGTAAGAATGCCTCATATACTTTTCGCTCCATGACTCCAGTTCCTTTAGGAAAGCGGAAGTGTCCATAACCTTTTTGACGAGTTCGCCGGCGTCCCATAACGCGTAACAGATTCTTCGTCTTCGTCGAGATGGAGCGACTGCAGCGAGATGCTCTGCATTTTTGGGCACTTTTCGCAACGGCGGAGGAAGCAATCGTTTTGTGGAGGGCTGCAGAGGTAGATGCGCTTGAAGTCGTCTTCAGTAAATGTCTCCTGTGAGGCATTTGTTATTGCCGTTAAAAGCAACTGAAGATTGACGCAACATATGCAAGCGCACACCTCATGCTCGGGACTCTTTTTTACCCATTTTGGTCGTAAGGAATAGAACTTAAGGCCCGTTCACACTCTTGCGACCGAGTACGACTGAGAGAGACAAGATCGCTTAAAACTTGTTAAATGTTTTTAGAATGAGGGAACACAACTGGGCATTGTGGCGCCATCTATGCGGTGACCCTGGAACTGCATTTCACAAGAGCGAAGGTTTTGCAGGATTTCATAGGTCAAATCTGCGTAATACCCATAGAAAGGCTCGTTTATAACATTGACAAAAGGTTTTCGAGCCAAGAAAGAAAGGATAATGCGCGAGAAATAAAAAAAAAAATATGCCAGACCGCCGAGTTTACACTGCTTACCAATAGATGGCGCCAGTGTGTTCTCTGGTTTAAGAAGTTTTAAGGAACCCAGGTTTAAGAGGTCGCAAGAGTGTGAACGGGCCTTTAGAGATGCCTAGTTCTCGATGGGGATGGTCCTTCCCAAACAGCTGGTAAGTTTCCTTAACAGAGCGGGTCATAAACCTTTTTACGACTTTGGTCTTGTTGTCGTTGATCATGGCTTTGACGACGTCCTTTTTGTTGGGGCTTTGAATAGAGCATGCGAGGTCGTCGCGTGTGTAGTACTCAAGTGCAACTCTCACGTCTTCGGCATTCGCCTTTTTCCCCATGTAGGGACCAGGCGTTGCCCATACACCACCTTTACGCTTCAGTTTTTACGTTTGATCAATCATGTAGGCAGTCGCTTCTGGCACCAGACGCAATATTTCTTTTTTCGAGATGCTTGGTGGCAGAAGCGTGTACAATAGCTTGCGTTCCTGGTGGGAACTGCATGCCTTCAGCGCTTCGCGGAATGCGTCAAACCACTCCGCGCAGTGCTCACAACTGTCTTCGCCGGTTTTCATGCCATAAACGCCTGACAGCTTTCTCCTAATGGAAGAACTCACTTGAGCTTGTTTTTTCTTCAAATACGCTTCCCGCCTTTTTTTTTAATGGTTTTACGTGGTTTCAATGAAGTTACCGACGGACTAGCAGCACACAATTCTTGACTCACTTCAGCCAGAACTTCATCAGAGTCCCGGAAAGAAGAGTCTGATGTACTCACGTTGTGAGGAGAAGCAATCTCATTCTGGAGGTATTTGTAGCAATGTTGGCATAAAAGGTCAGATTCGTTCACTGTCCGTGGAGCCAGTAGCTTTTCCAACCGCACTTTGTTGAGTCTCCCTATTCATACGAGGTGCTTATCGCTATACACTTTCTTCTTGTGTCTCCGTAGATAGTCCACACAGAACAATCGCACGGTGCTGAATCGTTGGGCCATGGCTGTTCGATTTGACACTAGACTCTTACTCGCTTCATAAATGACAGAACTTCAAACCTCCTCGCAAATGCCTATTTGAAGGGTTCTGAATTCCCCTCTCCCGGCTCCGAATATCCGGTCACAGTTCGGAAAGAAAATGTCCTTGTGGTTATCAACTTCTGTCTTCCATTGTAGATATAATCGGTGCGTCGCGCATGGTTAAGCTGGTGTTGTTTGTTTGTAGTACCACTTATTGAGCACCAAAGACACCGAGTCTCCTGTAAGCATAGCGATAGTCAGCCGTCCTTTTTTCTTTTTTTTTTCTTTTCTAAAAGTTTTTTATATTGTAATGTTTTTGGGGTTTTCGGTGTTGGAGCGTAGTGTGTGTGTGTGTGTGTGTGGGTGCGTGTGTGGTTGTGTGTGTGTGTGTGTGTGTGTGTGTGTGTATGTGTGTGTGTGTGTGTGTGTGTGTGTGTGTGTGTGTGTGTGTGTGTGTGTGTGTGTGTGTGTGTGTGTGTGTGGTGTGTGTGTGTGTTTGTGTGTGTTGGGGAAGGGGGTTACGGCAGCAAAATAGAAGAGAGGGTTAGGTTTTCGGTCTTGGTCGGTTCGCATAGCGTGGTGCAACCCATCTGTTCAGGTCCTTGGGAGAGGTGCCCGTTCCCGTTGCTGTCCTTAACCTTGGAGTGATTTAGTTTGTCGGGTTAGGTTCGGTCAAGTCTTTGCGGTCGCATGTCTTGATCTTCCCTATTTTATTTCTTTCCGCGTGGACATGCATTTATTGTCGTTCTTGTTGTGAATAAGTTCAGCTGCGTTTGAGAGTTCGTTTCGTATTGTCCGTTATTTTTGTTTTTCCTCGTCTCTGGGTTTAGATTGAAATGTTTCCTGACCAACTGACATGCATATTTTTCCTTACAACTACTCTCGCCTTATTTTGCCGTAACTGACTCTTCACAGCTTTGGGTTTCAAGGCAATGTGATGTGCTTACGATTACTAACTACCGCAAGCAGTGACGTTCGCAGGCGTTTCTTGCTCATGTTAAGGGGCGGGAAGAAGAGGGCAGGGCGGGGGAAGGGGGGGGGGGGGCGGTATAGCCACACAACGATAAAGCAATGCTCGGAACAGCACGACTTTCCGCTCTCTACGACAGAGTCCCGCTTTCCAGCTTTTGACGCTTGCATCAAGGGGACGTTATGCGGCAAAGCCGCTATAACGAGACGTCGGCTCGTTCCGAGTGAAGGTTTGTCGCAGCTTTTCTTCCCGTTCGGAGGTCATATGTTACTCAATGTTTTGCCATCACAGGTTAGTTCATGTCACTGCAAACTGCCAAGGGGAGTTTTAAAAAAATAAAAGATGGAGTTTTTTTAAATATCGACGCCCAATCTTGACACATTTTGTGAAATCAGCCGCATTTCCGCGTTAATAACAAGAAGACAATTAAGGATGGGCCCATATTATCTTTATACATTCGTAAGGATAATTCAAAGGCGCGCATTTTGATATGTTTCGTGAAGTATTATAGATGATAGTTTATTTGCAAAAAGAATTGTGAATATGTCTCTAAAACGTGTTTTTATGCCATGTTTGTCTTTTTTGTTTGCATAGAAATATGTTATTGATATTTTTTAGGGGTGTGCGAATAGTGGTTCGAATCGAATAGCGCAGCGTCATTCCCAGCATCGATACTGCAAAGAGAACCGGTAGGTCTTGGTTTTCCCTAGCACTGTGAAGGCTATAAATGACGCAGCGCTATTCGATTCGAACCACTATTCGCACTCCCCTAATATTTTTACTTTTTTGGGTATGTGTTGTATATCTCTTGTGAAATTTATTAAAAAAGTTATGGTAACGTGAAAGCTTCGATGAGAAAATGACGACTGTGCAAAGTAGCATAGTGAAATCTCAATTTCCACGCCTCGAGCTTCTCTATTTTATATCTCAGCGAAAAACAATGTTACGGCGTTCATATATAGCGGAATGTTCCTCCCAAGAACATGGCTTTCATATATATTTTTAACAAAAATATCAAAATTATGACCCGGACCACCATTGCATGAACTGACGTGGAATCACCCATATGCAATTGTGAATGTATCCATCTTATTAAAGTTTTCCATTTTCTTTTTTTTTAATGGCAGCCAAGCATGCAGTACATTACAAACTAGCACCTTTCTTGCACAACAGATAGAGCCATGTTCCATGCTTGTACCTAGATTAGCCTTCATCTAGATCAAAGTTTAGCAAAGTTATGCAGTTGGAGGTGATGTTTAGAAGTCGCATGGTTTCAGGGGAGCCAATATGATGCTGATGGCACTGCTTCACATGTTTGACTACAACTTCGACAAACAAGCTTTCTAATCACTGCACGGCACACTCTTCTAGAAAGGTACAAAAGATCCAGTGGCTGTCTTTCCTGACACACTGATGGTTGGAAATATCATGGCCAAAAGTAGTTTCCACAAGATTTCTAACCATCTAAAGCAAAATATTTTGGCCAAAATGTACATGGGAGGTGAAATAATTCCAGATCAGGAGATCATACAAGGAGAATGTGGGCTCCTGTTGACTGATTCTGGCTTTTTTGCAATGAGCAAGCCAAAGCAACGTTTACGTCTCTATGTGGAACCAGACTTCTGGCTAGCATTGCCGAAATTTTACTAATCGCAGAGATAATGCAGGTGTCCCTGTTGCACTGACGATCTTGCATATTTTTCAGTGCTGGGAAAGCATGATTTACTGCCACTTGTCTAAGTTGCGTTCTGCACAAGTGTAATCAGGCCTGCAGGGGGTGGGGGTATTACATATTTAACATAGATCAAGTGACTATAGCAAATAACAGTGGACTAGCTCGCTGGTAGATAGTAATATATTAACTGTGATGATTTAGAGAAGACTATCACGCATGGTGCCTGCCTTACATTGCATTGATTTTGTTTGCTAACACAGGAGCAAGACATCCCGGCAATGCCGTGCGTCGTGTACTCTGGCAATGACGCCGAGGGGGCTGACTTTTTGTACCTCGCTGTCGATAAGCAGCGGTTTTTGTCCGTGAAGAATGCAGAGGACGACATCACTGCCATCATGGTGGCTTACTGGCTTTTTAATATAAGTACTCGAAAAAGGCAGCAAACACAGTTGCTCTTCTAGAACGGTTGTTTGTCGGCCTCAGCAGCACTACTCCGAGGCCAGTTGTGATGAAATTCCTGAACAAGGTTGCAAGAGCGTAAAATCAATGAGGCCGACAAACAACCGTTCTAGTACCAAAGGGATGCTGAACCGAGATTTGGATGGCACGAAACCAGGCAGGAGCACTAGGTGGGATGCTGCAAACCTTAGAACATAACTCATATGACGGTATCTCTAATGGATGGCAGTACTTTTTGGAAAATATGAGCATGATTGAACAAAGCTTGCGACATCTGTATTCTCCTCTTCTCTTTTTCGAAAATATGCCCATCCAGTTGAGATACTGCTGCATGAGTGGTGTTTTGGGGTCTCTAGCATCCCACTGTGTGCTTCTGGTGCCTTGTTTTGTGAAGTCAAATTTCAGTACCAGCACCCATTTAACTTTCTAACTCTAAACTAAAATAAATGTACCATACTTTCCAGACTATAGTGCACAAACTATGCATGTCTAAAAGTTGATATTTTACATCGTACAGTCTATCTACAGGTGTGGACTCTACAATTTTTGTTCAAGATTGTTCATTATTACAAAACTGGTTAGGCCAGATTGCCGTGTTTTGGATATTTTACGCTGGGATAAAGTAATCAAGACAACCTCCTACTGTCAGTCTGTTTCCCAGGCTTTCGATACCTCGCATCTGACATGTTTGCTTGGGAGCCTGCAAGCAACCAACTCAGGTCAAGCTTAATCTTGAGGAGCTCTGCGATTGGCTGACGAGCGGATCGCAGGAAGCCCCCTGACATTCATCCGCAGATATCCCTTTTGTGGAGTTCTCCAGCCTGAAGTTTTCCCCGAGGATTATACACCGAGTGCAGACTATCTAAGAAAATACTTTTTCTTTTTAGCCGAAATTTACCCTTGCGCATTATACAACGGATTGTGTACTATAGTCTGGAAAATATGGTAGCTTGTTTTAATGTTTTAAGTCCTAAACTAAAAGAAGTGTAGCTTGATTTTTATGCAACTTTAGGGTCCTGAATGAAAGTCGCATGTGCAATGGAACAAAAAGTATACACTCGAAACGGAAGGCATCTAGATTGTTCTTCTGTTATAGTCATTTTTATCAAGAACCATTGTGATGTACTGAGGTAATCTGTATTGATTTTTGTTTTTTTTCTTATTTTTACTAGCATCTTAAGCCTATGCTGTGATATTTAAAGAAAATATATTTGCTTATTTGTATGGAGGACATAGCTGGTTATTTTGTTGTGCTCACATAGTAGTTCAATAAATGAGTATTCATTTAATTTGGCTTTTATTGACTCAAACCCCCCAATTGTTTCTCGATTTTTACTAGCATCTAGGCCTATATATGCTGTGATATTTGACGGAATGCCTCAAGTATTGTATTTTGATATGTGTGTGGAGGACATACCTCATTATTTTTTTGTGGTCGCATAATAGCTCAATAAATAGTTATTAATATAGTTTTCCTTTCAGTTTTTTGTTTCTCATTTTATAACAACTTTTATTTACTTGCAGCTTAATCACATGCTGTTTGTATGCAGCTGATGCCACTCGCCATGCCTTGGGCGAATGTGTAACGGTACTACGGCATACCAAGTATGACAACTCGTAACCACCTCATATGCAAGGCAAATGACCGACAAGCCAGAGCGGGATGCAAGGACCAAGTATCGGGATTGAACAAGCTAAGCTCCTTGTTGTTTATGTTTGTACCATACACTTTCTCACATTGCATAGTTTGCATGAGCAAGTGCTGATCATGCATGTGATGCATATCACACTTCTGTGTTGGCAGTTTGACGATTGGACACTTTTAATGACACATTGAGATTGGTGGCAGACTCCTTCTTTAATATGATGTTTGAGAATATCTCCCACTGATCTTTTCTAGTATACGAGTATTAAGACCATCAAGCAATTAATAAATTCAGAAGCTTTAGCCATGGAACAAATTCTGGGATATTTTTTTATTTTCCTTCCAAATTTTGTGGGAACTAAAACTTAAATCACGCAAAATTTTCCTGTAACTTCCGTTTGCACATAAGTTAAGCTTCACATGGAAATATTACCTTATCTGCCATGCACATCTTGCCTTCATTATCGGACAGTGCATCTAGGCACAGCTGCTTCAAGTACCATGTGTGCCGATGCATTGCACACATATCAAATAATGAATCCAGTTTCTGTAACGAGGTCCTACGCTGGCACTGTACTTTTGCATCTCCTTATTTCATCACTTATCTGGTCTGCATACTTCGTGGTTTTCTGGTTGCCATACCTGGTATACTGAACCCAGTTTGACAGGTGCTGAGATACAGGGTGATTCATTCTCATTGGAACAGATTCTTGTAAAATAAAACTTCAGTTTTATGCAAATTATCTTTTTACAGTTGAGTTATAGTGGTCCTGGCAGACACTTTATAGAGGCAAGATGACAGCTAAAAGTGGACTTATTGCATAAAATCCATGGATTAGCTTTTTAGTGACTGGTTTGATGACACCAGCACATATTGTGAAAATGGGGCAGTCACCTTAGACCAGCTTATTTTTCGTGAAATGAGCACTAACCTTAGAAAAACGATTGAGAAAGATTCTTGCACACAAAACGGGTTGTGAGATACAGTACTTTCTGGACCGCTACATTACCGCTGCCTTTGGTGAAATTATATTTTCTCTTTTTTTTTTGGCCTGTGTGCTCATTTCAGGATTTATAAAAAATTGACTGGTTTAAGGAGGTGATTGTCTTCAAGTTCGAAACAGCTGTCGAACCAGTAATTGAAAAAGTTAATCAACTAATTTTAGATAATAGTCCACTTTTAGTGCCAGCCTGCCTGTACAAAGTGTCGGCTTGGCTAAGTGCTCATCTGTAACGAGATCATCTGTGTAAATAAGATAAGTTTTGTTTTACAAAAGTCTATTTCGGTTAGAATGAATCATCCTCGAGCACCCATTAAAATCAGCATCGGCACCCTTGGATTGGGGTGCATTGCACCTAGCACCCTATACACTTCACACCCCTATAGGGTGCTTTGGTACAGGGGTGCTCGTTTGCACCCTCAAAGGGTGCTCGTCCTGGGACAAGTGCTTTACACCCCTAAGGGGTGTAAAAAAGTTTAGTGTGTGCCGTGCTATGCCTCATCTCTAGCTTGGAGATTGTGGTCACGTGACTCTACCCGGAGACACGATTGGCCTAAAACAAGCATAGCGTCTACTCTGCTGTCAATACCGAGTGAACCGAACAGCCCTACACTTCGAAAGGAACTGCCGACCCCAATAGTGACGCCAAAAACGGGAAGTTTGAGGATCCTATATTTTACGTGGTATATCCCACATTATAATATAAAATTAAGTATTAATAGGAACTACGCTGACCGTGAGACCGTTGACTGGCCTCGTTCGCTGTGCTAAAATTTGAGCGTGAGACTCCCGGGCGGTGTAAGCTTGTTGATGATGCAAGACGACTCTTTATAGTTGGGAATCCTTTGCCGTGCGAACGCGAAAAACGTTCTCGTTTTCGTCGTACCCTACACAGCAGCCCCTGTCAGCAGCCACACGCGTAGCATCGCAACCTTTTTGGCGCCTGTTAGCAATCTCCGAGCGCCGACAGTTCGTCGTCGCGACTTCAATACGAGCATTTTTCTCACTCTAGTACACCCAGCATTCCACTGGCGTCAATCACCAGGATGGCGTCAGTAGAGTCACGGCGCTGCCTGGCACCCGTCAAAAACCAAGTTGCTAACAACAAAACCGGCGCTCTGCACATCTACGTCGCCATGTTATGTTTCTTTTTCTTATACGTGTGGTTCGATCTGGAACGTTTCCGTTTCGGTTTTAACCGAAACTATTACCTTTCGTTGGCACAGGAATAATTATCCTAGCACATAATCAAAACATTACTGAGACAAGCTTCATTTTAATCAATATTTAGGAGCCGTCATGTTTAGGCCCCTTCAAACACAAAGCCCGAATGATCCAACCTTATCCGACCCAAGCGCAAGCTGATCGGGGAGCGTGGCTGGCGTAGCGGTGTACTAAGCTGGGTACACTGATACACCTAGAAGTTTTTAAGGGAGAGGAGGTTGCTCATTGTCCGTGTACATGTACACTGGCTGGGTAATGGAGGGTGCATCTTCCAGGAAAGGGATTTATGTCGCCCGATGCACCCGACTACTCCCTTTTCCTACACTCTTACAAAAAAGGTTCCTGTTGTCACACCTTTTAGGGCGCAGCTTGCTCGTCCTTGGAGTACGTCTCAAAAGGATAGCAATGTTACCCTTTCTGCTTGGGAGGAACTTTTACGCCCTATGTCAGGGTGCACCTGTGCTCCCTTGGGGAGACAACCTTATCTCTAATGGGGAGCAATATCCTTTATTTCAACGGTGTAATTTTACGTCCATTAAGGGGTAATAGGGCATACTTTTGTGTTGAAGGTTTCACCTTTTTTGGGAGCGACAGCCCATGCTTCAAGGGTGCAACTTCACCGCTTCTAGGGAACAATAACAGCTAAGCAGGTTAGACCCTCTCTGAGGCTATTTAAATGTTACTAAATACTGATTGGGAAACTGCGCAGGAGCCTGCAATCATAAAGTGGCACCGATCAGTACCCGAAAACCAAACTAAACGCGATCGCTTCGCCGCCATGTATCCCGCAGCGATCATTCGGCGAACTCCAAAGCTGCACGAATTCGTTGAAAGGGCCGGTGGCGCCTTCTCGCAGTGCCAGAGTATCGAATACGATAGCGTTTTCTGCTACTGCTCAAATTTTGGCTTTCATCGGTCCTTTCGGCGCCGAAACATATACAGTAGAAGGGGGTTCAGGGTTGCCAACACCTGCCTCCCAAGCGGGCGATCCGCGATTATACGGCGAAGTAAGGACACATAGGTCGGAACGCTTTATCGGAAAGTCACAGGTGAGACATGGTTCTATAAAAACAATATGAAATGTGCCGCAAAACCCTGTAAAGTAAAATTGTATGCAAACATCATGCTCCTATCATTTTGTACGTATCTCAAATAAAATTTTATAAAAAAAAAAGCTTTTTCCTTTCGTTTTTACGGAAAAACATGGTGTTACGCCAAACATGGAGAAGTACCAGCGTCCCACCGCTGAAGAAATCCAAAAGAGAACGACGGAAGTTACGTGGGGCCAACATTACCTGTAAATATGCATTTCAAATAGAGGGCGCTAGTACCCGTCCCCCCGAGGAGGTAATAAGCAAGGCACTTCCTTCTGTACCCAATCGAAAGCGTAAAAGTTGCTTGTTCCACCCTTTTGGGAACTTTTTTTCAGAGTGTAGAGCAGGGTCCCTGCTCGGAGCTTGAGCGCTACAAGTCTTTGCGAAGCTCGTGCACCGCGTCCAGATGCGTGCTTCGTCGTTTCTTTGTAACTCCACGCAGCTCGTATCTACACTTGCAGAGGCATAGTAGCGAAAGCTGTGGAGGTTCGGCAAGCATTAGGTTCCTCGAAATGTGTGCGGTTGCTAGATCGGCCAAATAACTCGTCACCTAATCGCATCGCGCAGCCGCCGCAAACTTCGCATCTGAGTCAACGGAGCCTGCAAAACACGGTGATATTGAAATGAATCACTCCTACTTCCAGAACTTCGCAACAATTTGATCTCTCTTCTCATTCACATTCTAGTCTCCGCTTACATAATTCTCTCCGAAGCATTGGGAGACTCCCGTATGTTTTGTTGTCTTCATCCGGCGCGCGCGACGAGTCATTTTCGCTACCCTCTGTCGGGCCCAGTTTCCGAGCTGAGCGAATACACCCCTCAGGGCCCGTCGTTTTTCCCAATATTGGGTTATGGTAACATGGGGATCGTGGTACGGCTTCTCGCGGGGTCGGTCGCTGGTGATCGCGGCTTCGAGAAATCCTATTTGTTTCGGGAGAAACTCGGTGCACTTTCAGAAGGCCGAAAAGCGTCCGATGCGGCAAAAAAAGCTGTTTGCTTTCGACGAGCCCGGTTGACAAAGCGGTAACTTAAATTTCGTGCACACCACTCTTCTCTTGTTCTATGTTTAGGTGAGAGAAATTGCTTAGATTAAAGAGTAGATAGGCGAAGGAACTGAGAGAAAGTGAGGGATCCGTGGCCGACTGGGCTAACGCGTCCCAGCTTGGAGCGTGGAGCGAAAGCTTGCGCTGCAGAACTTCGGTTGGATCCCCACCCCATCCCGTTTTTATTTGGATGTGTTTCGTAATGGCACGCGTTCATGTAATTCCCATGGCTTGGTGCACGTTAAAGATACCATATCATTTTAGCGGTTGTACTGCACTGACTAAATATCTTATCTACAGCTGTGAGACAGGTCACTCGTCGAGGCGTACGTACCAACTTCAAAAATGTCTAAACGTGCAAGTAAAACAATTACTTAACAAAAAAAAGAATAAGAGAGCGGGTTGTTCTTCAGAGCGCCAAACTTTCAGGAAGGATAGCGGACCAGACGTGAAGTCGTTTTTTCTCGACTTACTTTTCGCACTCTTTCGAACGCTGGCGTCCGGTGTTCGAGTGCAAGTCACTGCGCCAGGTACGGACGATTTTCTTGCTCACTTTGATTGGAAGGAGACGGGGGTCAGAGATAAATGCCGCTATATATTTTTGTCTATACCCACTGTCCTTCCAATCCGAGTTCAGCGCCTTGACGACCCTGCACGCTATTCACTCATTCTTTTCTTTAGTTTCCCTCTTTGTGCATAAAGAGCTACCGTGTTAAAAAAACCGTGTTAAAAAAACCTAGATCGGCAAACCATATGCCTGTGTTATTTCTAATCCGAATAATAGTTCAGCGCAGCTCCTTCCGATGTGCACGACGAGTTTCAAAGAAAGATATTTCCTGTTTGTTCTGGTATCAGATAAAATTGCGAGAGAAAAATAAGTATCGCAGTGAAAGCTTAGTGAGAGGAGACGCATGTAAAATCTTTAAATGTTTTTCCCCCTTCCTCTGTCTTCTTCAACTAGATTTCTGGTGTTTTTTTGTGCTCTTAAATATTTTTGTTCTCGTATTTCTTTTTATAAATATATTATTGATTATAATTATATTTATTGTTAGGTAATACTTCGTCGCTTGTCACGGTACGTTATCGCTTAAGTATAATAAACATTCAAAATCTGCACACTTCAGATGAAGACTCTTGCGCCTGTCGACCTTTCTCAGCCTCCGGAGCACGCTGAATACCTACTGAAATATATTCTGGACGATTGTATATCGGTTTAATTTGGAACCCTACTGAAAAAAAAAACATTTGAAATTAAAACGGGCGGCAAACTGGTCTAACCGTTTGAATCAAACGGGTGGCAAACTTGTCGATCCGTTTGAATCAAACGTGATTATGGGATACGGTTACCCGTTTGAAACGGTACTCGCTTGATACGGATGCCCCTTTGATAGAGGTGCCCGTTTGATACGGGTGCCCGTATGATAGGGGTGCTCGTTCGACCTGGCACGTGACCACACGTTTGAACGTGCCATTCGAATTGGCAAATTATGCGCTAGCCTTAAATGGGTATCGTATGGGAAGTTGGTTATCTTAAACTTATTTAAGAAGTCCCGAAACTCATAAACGCATTTATAACACGGAGAAAACACGTAGAACAAATGCGCTCGCGTAGGTGCTTGAAAATGGACAGGAAAACAGACAGAAAAGATTGTTTTCAATTCTCCTCGAAGTTTATTACCTCTTCTGTAGACAAGTACAAACGTGCAAGCAATCTGTGAAATATGAGAGGCACTTTAAGCTTTTATAGAACTGAGAAGATTGCAAAGCAAACAAGAACCGAAGCAATTCTAGACTATACAGGTAGACTTTCGGGAAAAAAATTCTCCCGGCTGCCGCGTGAATAGGCGCTGCATAATTCTATAGATAATCTGGTACGCGTAGAAGAACGGTCAATCCTTGCCAACAAGTTGGTTGCAGTGCACTTACCATAAAAATAGCGGACTTGAAAGTTGTAATCCGTGATATTTGTCAACACGGTCAAAGCAGGACAACCACACAAAAACAAACGAGAGGGAACGGCTCCTTGGAAGTTTCAACACGATGCGGCGCACAAGCTGTGATTTGCCGAACCCAAGCAAACACAAGAATTCCTGACTTCTTCGAAGAATCGCTTGTTGCCGATATACACGCAGGTCTTTTCGAACACTGATAGCTTTGGTGCACATCCAATACGTTGTCCAGAGACATCCCAATAAGACCGCAGTTCAAGCTGCAACTTCCAACAAACAGACAAAGCAAAACGCGGCTGCAAGGCGCGACCTTCCGGACCTTGATGCTTATCAGCGTGGAGCTCGCGCGCTGCTGCGGGTCACGTGACCAAGGTGACAATAAAGGAGGGAGAGGGCCCGATGTGGGCAGCGGACACCGAGACAGCCGCGAACCCTCTCCCCAGGCATTCCAGTGAGACGTACTTTTTGTAACCTCGGTGAGCAGGCGCGCGCGCGCGCGCCTTTCAGCACGCTCGAACGCAGGAAATGGCGGCGGCCAGGCGCGAGCTCGTAGTTAAGTCTGGTGCAACGGCGGGCGTGCGCTCGCAATGCTCGATGTTCTTGCAGGCACGTGTTCGCGCGCTACATTCTCTGCGTCTTGAAATGAAGTGAAACGGACTTTAGAAGTACATTCCTTCACACGGTCGCGTCTTCTCCGAGAGAGATTCGAGCGGATTAAGTAAATTGAGGCAACAAAGATGGACAAAGTTGTAAGTTCTGTCAAAAATATCGGCTCACCAACGTCGCGCGTTTACGTACAAAAAGTGTCAGTTTTAGTTGCAGTATAAGCGGAGATCAGCGCAATTAAAATATAAATATAATTACCTGCACTACGCGGACGATCTGAAATCGATGAACCGGCGCTCCCAGCCTTCCGGAAACATTGGCTGCCACGGCTGAAACACGCGTGCCCACGCCGCCGATGTGTACGTTCCATATCAAACGGGCTCCCGGGAGCCGTTTGATTAAACCGGTACAGTATGTCGGTCACCGGTCACCCGTCTGTGCAACATGGTCTCCACTTTGAGCAAACGTGCGACAACTTTTCCCAAACGAGTCGCCCATTTTCCCAGACGAGTGACCCGTTTGCCAAAGAAGTGACCTGTTTGCTCAAATAGGTGACCGTTATGGCTCATACGAGGGACCCCTTTGAGCCATACGGGCGACCCCTTTGACAAACTGGTGACCGGTATGGCTAAACTGTTACCGGTATGGACTCGTTTATTTTCATACAGGCGCCAAATTGTTTTTTTCAGTAGGGATTAGGTTTCCGTATGCGTCGTTTCTGTAATCTCAGTATGGTCACAAAACCGGTTGCGTTGGCATGCCCTGCCATATGGTATGCGTGGAGGCACAAACGAAAAGACGGGCATATAAATGGATTAGGAGGATCCTGTTTAATTCATCCACGCGCTATTGGGGCGTCTAGAGGGTGTTTCCACGTCGGATAGTACGATGATGGTCCGGGTCACGTTTTTTTTTTTGTCTGTGTAAAAACTATATGTGAAAGCCATGTTCTTGGGAGGAGCACTCACCTATGTACGAATGCTGCCGTAGACACTTTTCTTTTTGGATTTATAACATTTCGAAGATCGAGGCGAGGGGATTGTCCAGGTCTTGCTATGGTACTTTGCACAGCCGTCAATTTCACACTAAAACATGTACGCAGTAAAGGTTTTTCTCAATTTATTTTACGATAGCTTTAGAGCATGTACACAGAATATTACTTATTACAATGAAAGGTATCTATAAAATAAAATCGAGGCAACACGTTAAAAATACACGGTTTAGAGACACACTCTTATTAATACCAGTATTATTATAATAAATGCGATGGAAAAACTTCAATCTTAATTTTTGCCTTCGAATGCTCAAGGGCTCCCATCCCAGCATGGTTTTAACCTCTCTCATACTAGCATATGGATCGTAGTTGTTACTAAGAAATCGCGCTGCTTGATTTTGAAGTTTCTCTAATCTATCGATCAGATTCTGCTGGTAGGGATCCCATATAACGCACGCATAATCAAGCATTGACCTTACGAGCAAGAAGTAAAGAGTTTCTTTTACGTCTCGGGACGCATGTTTGAAATTTCTGCGGATAAAAAACATTTTACTGGCCTTATTAATTGTGTAGTCAATATTTTTAGTTCATTTAAGTGATTGGTAAAAATAAACACCAAGATATTTACATTCAGAGACCTTACCGATTGTCACGTTTTTCATAGTATAACTTCTAAAAAATTTAGAGACGTTTCTAGCAAAATTAACGAGGTTACATTTTCCAATATTTAGGCTCATGTTCCATTGGTTACACGAGTCTGCTACCTTATCTAAATCGCTCTGTAGGATCTCGATGTCTCTCGTCGAATTTATTTCCCTGCAAATAACGCAATCATCAGCAAAAAGTTTTATTGTTCACAGAATATTTTGTACAGTCCTAATCACACTTGTGTATAACGCGCGAGCGTGCGGCTTTCTCCGGGGAGCGCTAGACTGGTGCCATTCGCGGAAATTAAGCTAGTCACGTGGTGCAACATGGAACGACCCGCTCGAGGGGTGTCCTGCCCACTCTATCAGCTGGCGGCGAACGCGGAAGGCTGCTCGCAGCACACTTCAAGCTCGCTTCTGAGCGCTTATCTGGCCGTTTATCGCTTCGCGCTGCTGTGAGCATATCAACAGTGTTCTTTTTTTTCGCATGTGGTCTTTTCTTCTTCCAATTCCCCTAGACGTGGTTCGCATCTGCACATATCATAATGTTATTTTGAGGCCTATTAGATATTCTGTTGTCTTAATTCTGCAAACTAATTTCCTAGAAAATGTGCTCAGAACGTTTTAATGGCTTGAAGGCACTGCGAAAACAAAAAAAAAAAATACGAGGACACTAAAATATTCGTTTATAAAGGTTTATTGCGGGGTCTGTTTGTGTAAAATCATAAGAAATACTTGTTATTGCTACCACGATCTTGTGGCTAAATAATAGTCTGAAGTTCAATAGTGGGTGTATGCGCCTTTCTGCGAGATGAAACTGTTGATGCGGCGAGGGATGGATCCGTAAAGTGCAGGGCAAAGTTCTCCGTCTTCCCGCAGTCGTTGCCTTTCCTCCGAAACAACCGCCCAAAAGGTGTCACGCGATGAGTCCCTCAGTGTCTTCTTAACCAAACTTTGTTTCATTATGCCCCAGACATTTTCAATGACATAGATGTCCGCGCCGCACGGTGGCCATGGAAGTTCTGTGATGCAACGCTCCTCTAGGTAGTCTCTGACAACCTTTGCCTTGTGGACGGGGCTTCGATCATGTTGAAATTTGAAAGCGCCGTCAGGAAAGGGGCCGTCAAGTGCATATGGCAGCATGACATGGTCGAGAATGTCGACATATTGTAGTGCTGTCAGGCTGCCATCAATTCTATGCAACGGACCAAGTCCGTGTAGAAAAATAGCGCCCCACACACTGACAGGGGCTCTGCCACTAGCCGCAATTGGTCTTACGTATGGTGGATCATATCTGCAAAAAAAAAAAATAATGAATTAAAAATGCGATCCCTCTGTGATGGTTGCTGAGACGGCTTTGTTATTTGAAGAAAGTTAGGAGCGCTATATATATATATAGAACGGGCATGATGGCGGGAGGCAGAAGGCGTAGGTATAACAAAGTAAAAAACCCTCGGTGAAAACAGCAACAACGGACCGGCCTATTTCTTCGACGTTTCGGCCGGAGTCCGGCCTTCGCTGGACTTCCGGAGTCCAGCCTCCACCAGGATATCCGGCCTTTCGGACAAAGGCCGGACTCCGGACGAAACGCCGAAAAAATAAACTCGTTCGTTGTTTCTGTTTTCACCAAGGGTTTTCTACTCCGCTACATGAAATGGTTTTTATATATTCAAAACGACAGTTGGAGATCTGAACGGCCCTGTCTCAATTCCAAATGTTATGAAGACGCTTGTGAGCATCTTCACAACTTAATTATTGCAATAATAAACATTAAGATGACGCTTTATTGGGTTTGGTGAGGACACCTACTGCGATACACCCCAGGGGCCTCGGTTTGCTACTTCTTTTTTTTACTAACCCAAGCGTTATTTATTCGAAAATCATCAAACAATTATTACTAGTGAAAAGGATGCACCTTGCACTCTAAAAGCTCATCTTGTCAGTGGAAAAATCTTCATCACCAGTCTGTCAATGCGATGTGCAGTTTCGCATTATAATTGTTGCCCCTTTTTTAGAAGCACCTTGCGTATAGCCTGTTTGAAGCATCGTCAAATATGAATACATTTCGAAGTAAATAGATTTTACGGAGGTATTACCTGGCACAGGCTGGCCTCCACACACTCTGTTGGTCCCAGCATGTGGTGAAGCTGGACTCGTCAGAAAATAGCACCTCCTTCCACTCGTCTGAACCCCAAGACACGTGCTCTTGCGCAAAGAGAAGTCGCTGGCGTCGATGGCTCTCGTAAAGACGTGGTTTTCGGCAGCTATGCGGCAGTGGAGGCCTGCATCCCACAACCGTCTTCGAATGGTGCTTAAAGAAATGTTGAGGTTTAAAAGCTTCCTAATCTCTGAAGCCGACATAAACGGATCATCCACGGCGGCGGCGACGATGAGCAGGTCTTCATTCAAAGCCGTACGCGAAGGAGGACGACCCCGGGAAGCATCGTCGATGCGGCCTTCGTCCCGGTACGCCTTTATGATTAGGTTGACCGTCACTAGAGACACGTTTGTCTTCGATGAGATGTGTCGCTGGAACAACCCCGCTTCACTCATTCCGACTATCTTGTTCGGACGTCTTTCGGCACTCGTGGTGTCATTGCCAGCGATCAGTGCTTTTTTCCCGTAGGATTCTCTCGATGCTATGCGCAATCCTGTTGTATCCGGTTCATTGATATATTTTTGTTTTTTGCATAGTAGCAAGCCTTATACCAGCTTGATAAGCGATAAAAGTAAAGTTCTTATGATATTTTTTTTGTTTTTGTTTTTTGATGACCCCATCGTTGATACGCCTTCATGCATTAGTTTGTTTATTGTTCGAGCAATGATGTTTGTAAAAAGCATGCGAGCAGCCTTCCGCGTTCGCCGCCAGCTGATAGAGTGGGCAGGACACCCCTCGAGCGGGTCATTCCATGTTGCACCACGTGACTAGCTTAATTTCCGCGAATGGCACCAGTCTAGCGCTCCCCGGAGAAAGCCGCACGCTCGCGCGTTATAGACAAGTGTGATTAGGACTGTACAATGTCGTTAACGCAAAATAAAAACAGTAACGGTCCCAGAACACTACCCTGGGAGGCCATTGAAGTCACGGAGCGACTGAGGATTTACTTCCATTTAAGACAACACATTGCTCACGGTCACTTAATTAATTTCGTATACAATTTAGTACCTTACTAACAATATTTATAGAGGCTAGTTTTATCAGTAGAAGGTAGTGTGGTACCGTGTCGAAAGCTTTGCTGAAATCTAGAAAGAATGCGTCTACTTGCGTATTTTTGTCATTTGCTTTTAATAGGTAATGCTGGAATTCTGCTAACTGCGTGTTGCATGAAAATCCACTCCGAAAGCCATGCTCGGATGGAGTAAAAAAGTTAAAGCTATCAAGATATTTGAACATCGCGCTATATAAATTATGCTCAAAAAGCTTAGAGCAAACTGACGTTAGTGATATAGGCCTATAATTTTCTACAAGTTCCTTATCTCCGGATTTAAAAACAGGAATCACATTCGCCGTTTTCCAATCTATTGGGACCAACCCTGTCTCAAGTATCGTTTTATTTATAATACACAAGTACTGTGATACAATCTCGGAACACTTAATGAGAATAACAGGTGATATACCATCAGGGCCAGTAGCCTACTGATCTAGGCCGCGCAAAAGAGAGGCAATACCCTGAACATCAATATCAATATCCGCCATCATGCCAGTAAAACAACTATTCGGTGACTCTACCACATACCCAGAGAGTCCCTGAGAAAATACCGATTTAAGGTAGGAATTGAAGCATTCTGCCTTCTCCACATTTTCCTTTAACATTTGCCCGTCAACATTAAGAACTGGGATAGAAATATCGTCTTTCCTGCATGTCTTCACATATTTCCAGAATACCTTTGGGTTTCGTTTAAGATCTCAGTTTAGCCTGGTAAAAAATGACTGCTTAGCTTACTTTATTGTTACTTTTAATTGATTATTCCTTGCAAATTAAGGACAGAGTTATCTTTACAACGTTTTTTTGTAAGCCCGCCTTGCTTTCCCCAGTAGTTTCCGTATTTCGGCATTAAACCAAGGTTTTTGTTTACGCCTTTGCCGCAAAGTTCTTGAAGGTACAAAAGCCTCAACTAATTCCAATATTTTATTGCGTAACAAAATCCAAATCTCCTCTGTTGTACAAGACTCAGATAAACATGAAAAAGTTAGAAAATATGTCTGTACTGCATTATTGATGGCGTCAAAATTACCCTTTTCATAGATGGGTACTCTGCATTGCTCTTGTTTCTGTTCAGGTACGCCTGATACATTCAACTCGGTAACAACAACATCGTGATCACTTATTCCAGGATATACCTGGGCGCTAGAAACAATATTTGGGTCATTGCATAAGACGAGATCTGAAACTGCCGTCAGTCGAGTCGGCTCCATGACATACTGAATCAGACCAAATCTATCTATCAATTCTGTGAACACAGAATAAACACGCAATTTGCTTCTTGCCGTCGTCCCAGTTAACCACGAAAAGTCTGGCAAATTAAAATCGCCTCCCAGAAAGACGGTGTCTGGTATCACTGATAACATAACATATCTTGGCATTTTTTAGCACTGATGACTGTCAATCGTCTGGAGATTTTATTTTTCTTACATATTGTTACATATTATAATGCTTGCTTAACAAAAATATGTTCCAGCTTCAGCAGTTGCGGATTAAGCGATGGGAACAAGGCGCGTTCGATTAAACGGCCGGACCTTGCCACGTCCGCTTACATTTGATGCGTTTCTGCTACGTGCAGAAAAGCTTTAATGAATACCTTTTTTCAAGACGCAGTTAATCCCAGGAAGGATAAAACACGTCCCAAATAGTTGCATCGGAAGAAATCACGTTAAGAGGGCAAAAAAGCGAAGCTTTTCAGAGAATTTCCAAGTACTCACTAGGAGTTTACATTCAACTCGGCTGATTTGCATTAGACAGCGCGCTTAAAGGCACACTGACAGAGTTTTGTGCTCGCCCAACTACGTGACATGTGAGAACCCAACTATCCAGGACAGAATTTGTGGCTCGAAATTCGGTTTCCTTACGCCCGAAAACCGCCGAGCGAAAACTGGCCGGTTTGAGTCGCGCTCACTCACTTCTCTGTAATCACGGTTTAGACACAAACAGCAAATTTAGTCTAAGTCGTGGGTCATTCAAAGCACACACTCAATATGAAAATTAATTTAAAAAAAACGATGAAACCCTTTTTTCGTGGCATCTAGAAAGCATCCAAATACGTTGACTAAAAATAAAGAAAAAATTCCGGTGGCTTAGCTCGGCTATACCAGCATATACTTAGCGTGAGTTTATGCGGACTAAATGAAAGGCGCTATCAAGCGGCTCCGGTGCAGCGTCAGACCTGGCTACTGCGCAGCGGAGGCACACAGCTGGGCACACGGCGGCGCCAGTGCGTCTGCCGTGGCTATGACGTCACTCCTCTGGAATGCGAAGATCGGCGAGGCGCGACGGTGGCGGCGGAGCTCGCTGCGGCAGCGGCTCCGGCACGCCAGCTGTGCGCCGTGTGACGTCACTGCTCCTCGCGCTTGTGCAGCACGGAGCACGGCTCATTATGCAAGCCACGCGAAACTGCTCGACCTCGGCCAGTGTAGCTCACGCTACAAAAAGAGTTTAACAGAGAACTGGAAGCATTTTGTGAGCTCACTCTATAATTCTCGACACTGCGTCGTATCGCGGGCTGGATGGCGGTGGCGGCGGACGATGGGAGTGGGACCTGTATTTCAAAGATATCGTCCGCTGTACCAGCAATTTCGTCTTCTTTCGAAAGAAGCAGGGCCGACCACCAAGCCGACTCGCACGAAGACGTCGCCGAGTCGTCGCCCTTTCTCGTGGCTAAAGACATCGCTCGGGCAGCTGTCCACTATTGGGTCTTACTCGAAGTATGCTCAATCCTCGCTGATAAAGTCCTCATGTGCCAGCAAGCAACTAAGGGTGCCTAGCATTCATGTAGCTCTCAAAATGTCCACGGACAAGTGGGGGATGGTAGCGGTCGCGTGAGAGAAGCAGCTGAGTGTGCGCGTCCGACAAACACATGTTTTTAGGTGAGGTCTATATCTCTAGATGTAGCTGTGTGCCGCAAGAAATATGCAGAGTACAAACACGATAATTCCTGGAGGCTTTTGATACTCCTCTATTGTGTTCATCGAAATTGGCAGCGACCTTTCTATCCAACCACTTATAATGCTTGGAATGCAGAATTTAATGTACCATTATTTATAATTATTTAGAAAACATTAAACCGTCGTTTCGGGGAGTGAAGCACTTTAATTATTTATCGATTTCCTCGGTGCATTGAACTGGGAATCAGGATGCGTAGGTAAGGTGGCGTCAATTTCCCCGCTAAATATAGCGGGCGAACTAAATTGGTCATGGAGCGTCAATTTTCTGGCTGGATTTATTTGGCAAAATATATTAATGTGTCACGTGTTGTCAGCTGATGTGATGTCAACCTCCTCGATGAATTTAGCGGGGAAGCCGAAAGTGTTTAGGTCACTTGACATAAATTTATCTGCCAAATTTAGCTGTTAAACTTAATCGGTGTAGAAGCCGCGTGACGTGAGGTCACATAACATCACATGACGTCACGTGACCTAAACACAAATCAAATTTAGTTTCCCGGCTAAATATAGCGGGAAATGCGTGGACGCACGGACACAACTTTGAGATTGGGGGGGGGGAGTTCGTTAAAAGGCATTTCGTGTTTTAAAATGTCCGCTGTTCCTCTCTGAGATGTCTCCCGTAGTGACAACTAGATAGCCCATGGAACCTTAAAAGGAGAAAACTGAGGTCTAAAAAAAAGTCTAGACGCCTCACGCACACCGTTTCAAAAGGAAAAGAGGCATTCACTGCCTTTTTCATTGGATACCGACCTTATCCCGTGTGTTGTAATGTAACTCGACTGCACCTTGGGTTTTCTTTTCTGTGAGAAAAAGAAGAATTATCAAACTAATTTTCAATTAATCTCAATTAGCCACCGCAATAAACATGAGAGGTATGGTCGTGCAACTGTCAGAGCCTGTTGGCGACAAGGATATCGATGATATTAGAAAGCTCGCATTTTATTGCGCATTTAAACGAGCATGGACGGCATTATGTATTAACTTCCTTTTAAAATTGAAAATAGACAATGAAAGATTCAGGTTTTGTGGATCCAGAAATATAACAAAGGAAATATAACAAATCCTCTTGTTTTTTTTTGTTTTTTTCACAACGCTCCTGCTTATGGCGCTAAAAGAGACAAATGCAGTTCGGCTAGAAAACCTAATGGACTGTATTTCTCTTAATAAAAGGAGTGCGTATAAACCTCTTCTAGTTTTTCGAAGATCGATAGTAACAAAACATTGCCAGTATTTTGAAAAAATCAATTACGTTGCGGTTTCTACTTCGTGCGGTCGGTAAGCGACGCAAATGGGAGTACAGTGCCTCGCTCGGATGGCTATAAAAGAAAGAATCCTGATAAAGTGCTAATTAAAGTTTCCACTGTGATTAAACCAGCAAATATAGGGTCACTGGAATCTTGAAAACCTAATATTCTTGCTTTTTTTTTCAAACATAGCAAATGGCAGACAAAAAGAGAAATCAGTTGTCAGTGTTCGTGACAGTATCCTTTGTTACGAGTCTTCATCGCTGAAATTATCTTTGCATGCTCCATTCAAACGTCACGGTATAGACAGAAAAAAAAAAAGAGAAAACACTTATCTGGAAATGTCTTACGTAGAGAAGAAAAAGAAAATAAAGGACTTTCAAGGCGCTGCGGCCTGCTATGAATTTCAGAATCGGCGCCCAACTTTGCGATATTTTTCTTACGTGGATTGTCCCTAAGTGCTCTACAAACGTTTGTCTAAAATAACAAAGGAGAGCTCGATTTATAATTGCGTACCACAGAATAGGGCTGGTTCTTACCAAATATGCCACGACAAATACGGACATGGACATGAACCAAATGCGGTGCCAAGGGCCCGGCACCTACGGTGACTTTATTCCATTCCCCTTCATTGCTTGACCCGACAGCTAGCGTCATCTCAAAACATCTTGTTTACAACATTTTACAATTACAAACCCACGGGATTGTCTATAAAAGCCTCGAAATGACAGTTACGTAGGATTCACCATAGAGAAAAGATGCGACCAATAAATAGGTTAATTTCGAGAACATTGCAAAAACATAAGAGGAAAGATTCAGCTGCGCTGAAATTGCGTCCGAGCAACGGCACTCGGTTTTTTTTTTTTTTCATCTTGCTGCAAATGGGCTTACCCAACACTCCTAGAGCATAGCATCGTTATAGGAAGGTCGAGAGAAGATTTCAGCTAGACCGTGGAAGTTGCCGAAGTGAGGAGGATGCGAAGTCTAGATGAAACGGGCGGAGAATAGCCTGGCCACGATCTAGTCGCTGTTCCAGTTCGCAAAAGAACACACTTCTACAAACGCAAACGAGTGACTCTTTTTGTTTGTGTTCTTATTGTTCAGCTGATGATGCCCCATAGTGCGGTGCGATGAGGTCTGTGAGAGGGAACCCGGGTCAATGAGGGAATGATGCTACTACAAAGTTGCGACACCGAGTTGAAAATTACGGCGCGACGTCAAATATTCCTTTTGGGGTTTTTGCGCAACTGTATGCATTTACTTGCTCTGAAGGGCCGCAAACCATTTTACAGCGACGGCTGCTCGTGGGAATTCCACCCCGGCAAATGGCGTGGTTTGTCCGCCGCGCAGACTCCCGGTGACGCCATTAGCTACTTGGCTAACAGGGAGATTCAGCCGACGTAAACGGTTCGCGTACGGAAAGAAACAGCGTCTTCTGCACTGCGCATGCGCCGAAGGCTAACAGTGTTAAGGTTTTCAGTAGCGTGTCCCCAAAAAATTTAAAGGAATTTCTTCACCGGAAAAATGAATATCGCATCGCCGAACGCTAATTTTCCATCCAAAATGTAGCGCTACCGGTCGTAATCAGATGCCGAACTTATAGAACTAACGGTGACCTTATCCAGCAAGTTAAAGGCGATTTTCTGAATTTTTATGGCGAAAATTGGTCCCGGTTATGCCCGTTTTTGATAACTGGCGCCATACAGCTCCCTGTATTTGTGAAAGCTCTTTGAACCTACATTTTTTTATTTAAAATTTTATGACAACATAACTTTTGAATAATAAAACGGGTAGTGCTGAAATTTTGGCTTGTGGTTCAAGCCTCTAGTGCAGCATTCGCGTGGTGAATGAGCGTCCAACGATGCGCAGATAATTTTTAACATAAAAAGTACCGTTATTTTTTGGTTGTATCCCCTGTACATATACTGTACATATCCCTGGAATACTAGAGAAACCGCGATTAATATCAGCTGTGATTTTTCACCATTACAAACGCTCGAAGTCGGTGAATACATGCCGCCGGTAGAGTTGTACTTAATTTTAAAAAAAATGAAAGAAAGAAGTGGGTGTTCTCAGAAGAAGGCCCGTGTATTGGGCCTCCTTCTGAAGGAGGAGGCCCATGAGTTGCGACCGTATTATGGTCGAAGGTTTATATTGCACCAACTGCTATAGCCACTTTCTCTTACATACACGCACCAACTTCTTTATAACACGCTACTGCCGCACACGCCTCTGTACATGAAAGAAGGAAGAAATAGGCCCTTTCGAAAACCCCACCAAGCAACATTAAGGCCACGGTCCCACTGAATGTGGCAGTTTAGGTACTTTTTGGCAGGCCATTACTCATCTCCCTTTAAATGCTGTTTTGTGGGATTGATGTCATTCGAAAGGTAATGCAATCCTCTTTCATTTGATATTATGTATGTGTTGTTTTTTACTGTTCATGCGCATTTGTAGCGTTGCGAATATGATGGCGCGGACCCTCACTTACTCCACTAGTTCATGTTTTATGAACGATCCATTAAAGGTAGCACGGTTCCAATATAGCAGTTTTGTTAAGATGATGTCGGAGCAGAATCTAACGATCCACTTTTTTTATATTTGCACTACTTTGTTTTTTTCATCCCTCCAAATATTGCCCTAAAATTGACATTTTTCAGCACAAATATGTTTTTAATGACAAGCGCAATGGCAATGAAATTAGCTACAGATGTAGTGCTTATAATTGGTAATATGCAGAAAAAAATTTAATGTTGTGTAAAATTTTTTTGTTTAGATATTTTATATCAAACGAAGCACTTTTTTGTGCTTCGAGTCATGGTAGTTCAAATGCCGCTGAAGAAATAATTAAACTATCATAAAATATTTTATAACATTTAGAGCAACAATGATTGCCCAAAAGGTGGACGATGGCTTTTTTCCATTTTCAAAGTCATTACGCTACAGGAGCCCTTCAAACTTACCTGTTTTTGACGCATATCTGTTTTGGACATCAAACAGATTTATTGGCATTTAATAACATTTATTGTTTGGAATAGATATACATTGCGATGTATTAAATTTTCACAATGATCTTGCTTTGGTTTCTTAATAGGTGTAGAGCTTAGCTAATTTTAAAAACAATTAAAAACTGTTTGGGTGTTCTGTTGCGCTACCTGGCGGATGGCAGACAAACTGCTGATTTCTAGTGTTCAAAAAATTTCCGAGGGCGGCGTTGGCATCTGTATCATCATCAATCTCCGTGTCTTTTTACCTTCACATTTAAAAAAATATATTGGAAGATTTACTATCGATAAATGAATGGTTTAAGTATTAGGTCAGGCTAATAAATCTAAGACAAATAATTACACAAGCGTAGCGTGATATAATGCGTTCATTATTCGATATGATTGAAATCAATAAACAATAAAGACGAAGAGGAAAATAATACACCCGAGTTCACTTTATGCCTAGAGTCACTACATGAGCTTTAAAGTATCGGCACTCAGATCCCCAAAATTGGTTTGGGCGCCGCCATTTTAGGTCTTGCTCAGAGCAAACGCAACTGCCGATCATCATGATCCAAAAGTACGACTTCCTCAGCATTAGATGCGGTGCTAGGAAGCTGATGCAATATTGAAATGCTCTGTCGCGGGTTGTTTAAACATTTGTGAGGGACGGAAAAGCGTTTCCTGTGATTTTAGATAAAGCTCCATATAACTGGCAACCATGATCTTAAGGCACAATTTTAAGCCAAGTGTCGTTACTCGGAACCGCAAGCTAATTTACTGGCACAAGCGGGAACAATGAAGAAGAGGCAGGTGTCAAAAGGTAGTGGCTTGTGGAATCCACGGGGCTCACGTCATGGCCCCTCCAGGTATTACAAGCCTTTTGAACAAGAGCATGAATAGTGTCATTAAATAAGCTAGGCCTCAGAGTAGCGACACTTGGCCTTATTGTGGCTTAAAATCATGGTTGCTAGTTATTTGAAGCTTTATCTGAAATCACAAGAAACGCTTTTCCGTCCTCCACTTTAAACAGTTTTCGACAAAGCAAAGCAACAATACATGAGCTTCCTAACACCGAATCTAATGCTGAGGACGTCGCACTTTTGAATCATGACGATCGGCAGTTGCGCCTGCTCTGCACAAGCAACAAAATGGCGGCGTTCACAACACTGTCGGGGAAGAGAGTGCCGATACTCTAAGCGCAGCTCATTTATTGGCTCTAGTTCCCGCGAAACTCCTTTTCCCTGACTGAAACTGAAAGTAAATATGAATAATACACCATCATTATAGCTTATTTAGTTATAACAAAATGCACATAATGAAAGGAGGAAGCGGGCGGGTAGGAGAAACGCGTGTTTTATGTGCGACCGTTCTAACCGTCTCAAAAGAAAGAACGCACGAGCTTGCGCTGGTTAAAAAAAGAAAGAAAAAAAGCACCAAAAGAAAAGATGCGGCACGCTGTGTTCTTTGTTATTATGCGTCTAATTGCAAATTGTTGTGTGTATGTTTATACAGCCGGAAGTTAGTCTGCCTTAGTGAGCGTCTGGTGTCTCAGCTGTAGATGAACAATTTAGCCAGTGCGGTACAGCCGCAAACCTGGGGTCTTTAACGTGCACCACGCAGTAGTGATACACGACCGCATGCCGGTACGATGCTCTTCCAGATCGAAACGGGCAGGGGCGGGGTGGGTTCTGCAGCGGGAGCTTTCGCTCCATATGCTTCGAGCTGGTGTGCGCTAGACCATGCACTCGGCTACCGACCCCCCCCCCCCCCCCCCCCCCTTCTTGTGCGTCTAATTTATATAAAGGTATAAGTATTTGAAGATCGACGATGGACGTCGATCGTCTCGAGGTAATGTAACGTAATAACAATAATAATAAACTTGTTGAAGGACTGAACGACTAAATTTTTCAATTCTTGGATTGTAATATGGTGGTAGCCTATAGTACTTACTGTTGATGAAGAGCAATATGAGGTGACGAGGTAATTATTAATTGATGAGGCTCCATAAGGACGACGACATTAGTGGGTGTCGAACCACAACGTACAGTGCCAGACTTGTTTCAAGTATCGTGTACCCAAAGACTTTCTTCACCCGCAACAGTATAAGGTAGAATCATTGAGGATGCTGCTTTACAACTGTACGTTGAACAGGAAAACTGCAATGTGCGGAAGTGCGGCTTATTCGTTAATATGAGGGACGGATTTCTAGCATCATTCCCTGATTGACTACTTGGAACAAATGGCCTCGTTGACGTAAAGTGTCCCAGTTCCAAAAGATTCTTGAAGCATACTTAAACCGCAAAGGAGTACGAGGCGAAAAATAAGAATAAGGAGCCTGGTGTGAAAGGTCCATATCACCACTATAGCTTCTACTATCAAATACAAGGGCAGTTAAACAATACACAAAGAGAGTTTTGTGATTTAGTTATATTTACACTGAAGGTCATTGATATCCAACGTATTCAGAGAGATGACACCTCCTGGTCAACCAACAAAGAGCCTTTTCTACTCAAGTTTTACATGGAAGGCCCCACTTTAGCTGAAATTTCTCACGTAGACGAGTTTTCCGACCGATTAAACTGCCATAACTCTCTATCTGGGAGTCTCTCGATCTTTGTTCGTAGGCTACAGTAATATGAGATCGAGGGGTGTGGCTCTTCGCCCGCCGAATATTGCTTCGGCGGGTTTTTTTTTCGTGTGAGACCGTCGCGTGCTGCCGGAACAAGAACCTGGCGATTCTTCACTGAACTGCTTCTTCCGTAAGCTTCAAAAGGGCTTTTTTTTCGTTTCGCACATCATCTGCTCTGCTTGCCCGTTAGTTGCAAGATGGTATGGTGCACTAATGTGATGCCTCATGCCGGTTTTGTTTCTTCAAGAACTTGTTTATTTTATTTGAAGCAAAATTTTGCGCGTTATTAGAGAAAAGTATTTTCGGTAGGGCAAAAGTAGGTAAAAGAGACCGTAGAACGTCAATGACGTGTTTGGACGTCGTGGGAGGCATCATGTAAACTTCCAGCCACTTAGAGCACGCATCGCCCATGACTCCGTAGATGGATACGTTTCGCCACCCACCGACTGAATAGTGGATCGTTTTCAGTTACTGTTCATGATGGCGTTAGATTCAAGGAAGACTTCGAGTCTTTCCACAAAGTTAGCCCAGGTGCCAGGACTTTTGTCGAAAGCGGCAAGTGTTCGAAACGTCGACAACGTTGGTAGCAACGTGTTGTGCTTGACACTGGACACTTACCATTCGCTGAGAAGAAACTTGCTTGTTCGTCATGAGTCGTCCGATATCAGGTCATCACCGCAACACCATCTCCCGACAAAACTGGTCTTCATTGTTCGCATGTGCATAGTTAGCAATCACGTCAACTTATAAATTCTCGAACGCTCATAACTTGCCGTCGCTAAACGCCGTTCATTCATAGCGTCTTCATTGCAAATAAACGTCTTCCTAGTTCTTCTGATGGTTTTCCTAAGCTGTACTTACAACATTATGTGTGTCGGTACTTCCGAAAATATTGCAACGGCGTTTGTTTTACGGGAACTATAATGTAACAACCTTTACAACATCTTCCGGACCCCGTGAAACACAATATTTCGTGACGTTATTTTAGTCGTCATTACAATGGTGAGGTAAGTACCGTAAATCGCGAAGCAGTTTACTTGACGTCCGCTTCCACTGGTTGAGTCTACTAAGCGTGCATTCCTGCAGAGGAAATTTTTATTGATAGAATATTGACACGTCAATCAACATTTGATTCCTTTTTGGTAAGATTTATTGCGAAAGCCCGTTACAACCGCCGAACCACATCTCCCTATATCAGAGAACAATTTATAACCAGCCTGACATTCTGGCATACATCCGTTTGCTGGGCCACGCGACTTGAGCTAGCTGAGCACAGCTGGCAGCGGCGCGAGCAAGGCCACGAGGGGAACGTGATGGTGCTCGAGCCATCCCACTGTGAACCAATCTTTCGGCCACCCCACGGGTGCGTGTCGCCATCTATTGGTTCAACTAACGCCTTGTTCAAGATGGCTGCCGTGGGACCGCAGCCTTAACGGCCGCCATTTCTTGCGTACGAAATGTGTGATTCGATTCGAGTTGGCTCTGAACGCTGACGCAAGCGCTCGAGTCCAGTGCGTGCTTTGGGTCCGTGCCAATGGCGAAGATACGGCCCAGTAGCTACAGGAAGGCGCGCTCGATTGCAAGGGGTCGATTACACACGAGCATCCCACAAACTGCGCCATAGTGTGAATGCCACTGTTTTCTACGTAGTTGGCATAACCTTTTATTTTCCTTTCCACTTTTGGCGCACTTAAAGAGACCGCTATCTTTTTTCTTTTTTTTTTTTTTTTTTGGGGGGGGGGGGGGGGGGGGGCTGGAGCCGACAAAGAAGAAATGGCCAAAAGTGTGAGGCGCGGGAAGGCAACAAAAATAAATCCCGCTGAATCACTTCAAAAACTAAGTAAATATTTAAGATATAAGTCGCTCGGTCTATGAGAAGTTCCGTTTTGTGCATCATCGCTGCTTTAGGCGCTCGCAGTGGATTAAGTTTTGAATTTTTGATGCATTCATCCTGGTAAAATAGACGTTCACTACATGAAACAAAACGAAAAATGGCGCACACCCTGTTGCAACGAAAACAATTATGGGGTTTTCAACGAGACTAAAAGAGTGCTTAATTGTATGGCGAATTCCTACACCCACCAATCTCAACTTGCGTGCAATAAAAAATAATATCCTTAAGTACACGAGCCATATAGTGAGAAAACAAACTTAATACGACTCTACATAGAATAAAAGTTTGTTATGTAAAAAAAATTAGATTTAAATAAATACACTGAATTAAATAAAATAAATGTGATTTTGATGAAGTATACTTGTGCTTTACTTTGAAAATATATATAATTTGTATTTTTACTCTACTTTGATTTTGATATTTTAATCGACTTCACATTTGCGTGATATAACAGTACCATTCCCCTTTGCGCCATTCTTCACTCGTCTGCATCCTTGCAGAGTTGCCCGCGTCCATTCGCCCTTTCTTTTATCACCTTTACAAAAAACTCTCTTCTCCCAGATCCCATCTTCCCGCGACCAATCATGATCCTGAGCTCTGAAGAAGCTACGTAGATAAACATAGGCCGGATCGCCAAACATGCAGCTTGCCACACATGCCAGCAAACTCTACGTCGAGTCGCAGCGCTAAGCATCCTAAAGGGCTGTTTATACTCCGACGTCGACGAACGCAATGCGCGCCGGCGCAGACCGACGTTCGTCAACCACTACGCCGCGTCGAGAAGCGCTCGAACGATGGTGTCTACAGTCCAGCGTAGACCAAAGCTGGTCCAGCGTGCCCCGACGAACTGCCCCACTTTGCGCATGCGCGTCTTCGTGGCAACCGCATCGTCTGTACGGGTTATCTATGGGCGGTAGCTTGCGCCACCCAGCCTAGATGCAATCGGTCGGTTTGGTTCGTCCTCGTGTTGTCATGTCACGCGTCAGAAGGACCATTCGGGGTAGCGGTTAGCAGTTCAAAAACAAGCACATGATGGTGACAACAAGTGAAAACCAGCATTTTTTTTTCTCGTAAGTCACACAGATCCCCCCCCCCAAAAAAAAAAAAAAACGAAAAAAAAAAGCCCGATATTGCGTTTGTCGAACCTAACTGCTGCGCAGATTCGCCGGAATCGTGCCAAGCGGCTCCAGCGATTCCGCCGGAATGCTTCGATAAAATCGATGCACTCGATATTCCACAGAGACATCTTTCTGACAAATAGTAGGTGTGTTCTCATCATTGTAGACTTTCACGCTGACTTATGAAACGAACTCTGAAGAGAGCGGACAATGCCTAAATTACGCAATGTACGCGTTCGAAATTCTAACGCACTTTACAAAGTCTATAAAAACAATACAGGATGCAGTCCAATTGTCAGAGCGTACCGCTACTATCGTTTACATGCTGAGACCGCTTACAAGATAGGACTGCCCAAATTAAAATTTCTGGCCGGCTAAATAGTTCAGAGGTTTCACTGTGTCCGCCGTTCCCGTACATTCGACGACGCTTTTTCAATCGGGAACCACTGCCGGTGAGTGCGACTAGCACATGATTATAAATAGCAGACACATTAGGTCATCCTTAAATGTAATTAACCCTACCTCTGGCGCGTCATCGGGCTTCCAGCTTTTACCGGCACCCAAAAAACACGGCCCACCGGCTCGTTAGCTCGATAGGCCTATCGAGAACCGAGGGTAGCGCATCCTGGGAGCAGTCCACGTCCACGCACACAATCGCTCAGTCAAGCGCACGAACGTTAAATACGCACACCAACACGGGAACACGACAACAGCACACGACACACAGCAAGAACGATAGGTTCAAATCCCAGAAATGAGCATCTTGCACACTCCGGCTGGCCCCGTCAACCGGATTCCTGAATGAGCTCGGCACTTGCGCGAGGGCTTTTGGGATAGCCTCCGTCGTCGCCGTCGACGTCCAACGTTGAACGTAGAGCATGTCCAAGTCCGTCGCAAGCTGCGCTGGCGCGCGTCGAGCTGCTCAGCGCGGCGCCGAGTTCAACTTGACGTTGGAGTATAGACAGCTGACAGTCTCAGCTAGCAAGTTGACGTTACGACGGAGTATTAACAGCCCTTAACTGCTCACCACCGTCGCTGACGCTGGGGCGTGGCGGTACGGCATTGGGTCACGTCATAGCATCAGCGGTCAGTGCTATGTTTTCGCCGCTTCTCGACGCCACGTGAAGCGGGCTTGGCGCACTCCTTTTTCGCGCTTCAAGACCGATCTGCGGCGAAAAACAGCTGCCACGCAGCGCAGCAGTTTCCATAGCAACAGCCGCGGACGCTGTGACGTGGCGCCACGTGTCCGCTTCGGTTGCTATGGAAACCGCCTTGCGACGTATGCCTTCGTCACTCCCGTGTTTGCCATCAAGTCCAATTTAGGGGTTCCTCGTGCCAAACCAACGACGGGCATCTGGCACTCACCCGCTGAGGTCTAAGGATTAATTTGGACCAACTGGGGATCTCTTGACGCGCAACCGAAAGCTCGGTCACATGGCTTCTTTTGCGCGATAAGCCTCTTAACGGAGGCTTATCGCGATTGAGGAAACCTCGGCTGGGATTTGAACCCGCCACCTTGGGATCAGTAGGCCGGCGCATTGCCTTGGAGTCACCGTGACGGCCTGTGTGCATACCTCGGCATTCTCACTCATGAGTCCGATCACTCACCATCACTCACGATCACTCACGCTCGCCGTCAGATTTGAGGTGATCCTGAGTGAGGCCGCGAGTCTCGAAAAATTGTCCGTGTGAGTGTGAGTGTGATCGTGAATTATGTGAATTCTTGTGTGAGTGCGAGTGTGATCATGAGTTATGTGAACTGATGAGTCTGAGTGTGAGTGTGAGTCCTGAGAACTCAGGAGCGTAAGTCTGATCGCGAGTACTGAGAACACGTGAGCGTGAGTTTGATCGTGAGTGTGATCGTGAGTTCTGAAAACCATTGAATCTGATTTTAAGTCCTGAGAACTCCTGAGTTTGAGTGTGAGTTCTGAAAACTGATGAGCGTGAGTGTGAGCGTGGGTTCTGAGGACTCATGAGTGTGAGTGTGAGCTTGAGCTCTAAGTGAAGTACTCATGAGCGTGAGTTTTGAGATTTCTTGAGTATGATTGTGACTTTCAAGGCTCATGAGCATGAGCCTGGATCAAGTCGTGAGTCTTACCACTCATTCACACTGGAAGCGGATCCGCGTTCGCAAAGCGGTTGCGAACGCGGTTGTATAAGGTCCAGTACAACTGCACAAGCACTTGATGTCATCGAGTGCGTGTGCAATTTTACTGGATCTTTATACAACCGCGTTCGCAACCACTTTGCGAACGCGCATTCGTTTCCAGTGTGAATGAGCGGTTAGGGTAGATATGAGTCCGGTGATTGCATTAGCCTGCCTGATGACGTGTGAGCACCCGGGCCATCTCAGTGGGCGAGGAGACTCCTGCTTCGCAAATACTGTGTGGGGCTCAGGGGTGGTTTAGGTGTCGCTCGCCTGCTCCTCCGCCATGTAAGCGTGCTGGGTCCTGTGGCGGCTGGAGGAGGAGGGGAAGGGGGGTGCTTGTTCTTGCGGGCTCCTCCTTGCCAGCGCCCTCCGCAATGTCTCGACCAGCTGTGGAGGGCAGAGGGAGTATGGGGGAGGGGGGGGGGGTCGCTTTCGCTTCTCCTCGGCGTTCCCTCTTCGCTTCCCGGCAGACTGCGGGACTTCAACGGACTGATTGCGCCTCGAGACGGCGCGGTAACGTCGGATTTGGGGAAGCGCTCCAAACGGTTAGCGCTCCTCTCTCTGTGGCATAGAAAGGCTCATGTGGATTTCGGCTACCATTGCCAAGTTGGTGCCGGTGGGCATAGAATTTTATGATTGCGTCAACTATAACGTTCGCACGGCTGCGACAAAATTAAGTGACTCGAATGATCCTCATCAGCACCCAGTCGAACAAACAATTTTATCTTTCCGCGCACCGCACCGTACCTTTCGCATATGAGTCATCACTCAAAAAGTGCAACAAAGGCGGTGTCATGATAGATCGAAGCTTCGAGCGAGATCTTTTACATTGTGCCATATCATGCTTTTATGTGTCGTTCGGGCAAGATAGCGCAAGTGCATAATAGCCAACCGGCAATGGCCGGGCGGAGCTACGAGAGTGCTGCATCCAGCTCCACAAGCGGAGGTGTCTCTGTTAATGGGGCAGCCAGTCTGCCCGTCAGGCCGTGGCGAGCGGCGGCGACCCCGATTTCAGCAGTCCCCGTGTGCACGTGCGCGTCATGTCCCTGTACATTTTATGCGATTTTTTAAGACCATCGGAGCCTTGATAGGTCGAAGTGTTTAGAGCATATTCTAGAGTTGTTATTTGAACACCAGTTTGAGTTGTCTTCACCACTTTTGGGGTCACTCTATAATAATCGCCGCCCGATCGGTCTGTCTTCATTCGTCACCCAGGAAGTGACACAACACAATGAGAAGACAGGGAACGGGTTTACTGCTCTTCCCGGTTACCCGTCTTCGAAAGCCGGCAGTCTGGACCCGTCGAACCTAGTTGTTTCCCGTCCTTCATAGCTCGCAGTCGGAGTCCGTGTCCAGGCCTGCGGATCGTCCTTCCCACGCCAGCGCTGCGTAGGCTAGCTGTTTTGGGCTATCACAGCCAGAGTCTCGCTGCGGAACCATTCCTGGATCGTCATGGCCTAGCACGCTATGGCCAGAACTCGCCATTTCCGCCAGTCCTGATCCGAACCTCGCTGGCGAAATGCTCAGCGGATCGACATGGGCCGGACCAGCCAGAACGGCTCTATCGTTCCTGCCCGCCCCAGCCTCGTGCAGCACGCTCTTCCTCTTTCCTCGCCGGCTGGCCCCCGCTCGCGCCTCCCACGACCGTCCTCTTTTTCTCCTGACGCCCCCCCGACACTGCATGCTAGAGAACAGTACACAAGCCTGGCGTAAAAAGGCGACAGGCAACGAAGTTCACATGTGAGAAGGTTATTTACGCTTCGCATGAGCTTTTTCTAAAGAAAACCTTTTGCATTCTATTTTTTGCACGCCGTCACATTTGTTACCAGACTCAGGATTAAATTTGGTAGCCGAAACAAACAAAACATTTTTTCTACGACAATCCATTATTGGAAAACTCGCAGGTTTGGAAGGTTTTGGTTGCGACCGCGCGTGCCGAACGGCGCGCGCAATCGCAACAAAATGCACGCCTATAGACGCTTTGAAGCAGCTGTTCATGGGCGCCGCCATAACTGACCTTCAGTTTTTGTTTCCCCTATTACGTTTACTTCACTTCATTATTACCATAGGAGGCTAGGTCATTGCAATCCTAGATTTTATTCTGTCTTTCTCCCCAGCATTGGCCTTTGTGGAGGCTCGTCCACACCAATTTCAGTGGCTCGGTATCTCGGTAAAACAAGAGAAGGTCAGCAATGGCGGCTGTATTCTGGCGCGTGTGTAAAGCGTCTATAAAACGAGTTCCGGAACGGGCCGACGGGCATCTCGCTTGAAGACCAAATGGCCTGATTCTCGACGTCACAGCGAAGGAACAATCGGCCCAATTTTTCCTACCGTATTTCTCTACGTGGCTGTCTCAGAGACTCGTAAAACACCTTGTATAAATATGTTATTTCGCCGAGTAGTCTGCAAAACGAGTTTGTCAGACCACTTTCCAAACCTGCACATGTACTTTCGTTCCCTTCAACAATTAATATAAAATTCACTTACTTGATGTGTCGCACTGCAGTAATCCACTTCTGTCGCCGTGTCGCTTCCCAAAATCTCGAAGGGAAGCGGTAAAGTTGGACGCTTGAGTCACGTTTGCGACTGTGGCAGTCTTTCACGCAGCAGTAGCGACGTTTATTTTTGGGAGAAACTCTAGGAGTAGGCGAAATGTCACAGGAACCTGGTGAGGCCATAGAGACGTCAAGTTGAGACTTTCTTTAACGGAAAACGGTTCCAAAAAGGCTCACGCCGATCCGAAATGCCACGTTTACACGCGGTTTCTAAATGCGCCCGCCCACAGTTCCCGCGCGACCCGGGTCGCCCTGGCCTACCCACGTGTTACACTCTAATGAATTTACTGGCTCCACGGGATGCGTAGAATTCCCCGTCTGCCGTGTGCCTGCTTACACTGAGAAGTAGAGGGCGGCGGCGCGCGGCGCCGCAACGTCGCGGCGCCTGCCTGGACACGGCCACGGCCGGGTTGCCGGCGCGCCGGCTAGGCGCGACATTGCCCTGGGTTCTCGGGCTTCTTGCATGACGCTGTGCTCCCCTTGCCCGTTGTTTACTCACACTGCGTTTTTACGTTATTATGGTTGAATGTGTGGAGTCGTGAGGCGTCATGTTTGAAACAGCCGCTTTATAACATCCGTAGGATAGAAAGGCTCGAGTCCCAGGAGCACAACACGCGCACCCGATTGCGTGCCTGAGTAGTCCTCTTCTTCTTCACTCTAGCGGGCCGGTACAGGTGCCCCTCTGCTAGAATAGACCGATCTCACCAGCCAGTTTGACTACGCCACCGCTGCCGCAATGCATCGAGGGAACTTTAGTCTTTCTGCACGTGCAACAACTCCGCTGGAGCTCTGCGCGTGTGGAGCACGAGACGGCACGAGGCCTAGCATGCACGGCCGTCTGCCTCCTATGAACTAAAGTTATGGCGGTGGCACACATGCGCCGAACGCTTAGTGAGATCAGTCCATCGCAGCTGCTGCGCAGAGCTCGATCGCCAGCAGTGGCTGGCTGGGCGAGCCCGCAAGATCGGGGTAGCCCAACGGAGCCCTGCACTGAGGGCATTGACCTTGACATCAAAGTCGTCCCACTTGTGGGACAATAAAGTTTATGGTGATGATGATACACTATTGCGCGAAGGAATTATGTTTATAGTTGCCCAGTGTACGTGTTTCACAGGCTTGGTTCTGCATGAAGTCGCACTGTTATCGATGTGGGCAGCTTTTAGGCGGTCTAAGTTCACGACTTCGTGTCGTCCATTCATCTCTAAAGTAAACGTCTTTGTGTCTCTGCGAAGTACTTTGTAGGGACCATCATATTGTGGATCGAGTGATCTTCGGGCTTTGTCTTCTCACAAATACATGGGTTGATGTTTGTAGATCTTGGCTGGGGAATGCACACCGATTAGATGTTGCTCGTGGCTTGACTGGTTGTAGAAGCTGCATTCTGTCGCGTAGACGAGCCACACGATCTGTGATGTGAGGGATTGACGCTAAAGGTTTTGCTTGCAACAACTGTCCAGGAAGACGTAGAGTTGTTCCATAAACCAACTCCGCTTGCGAAGAGCCCAGATCTTCTTTGAAGGCGGACCGGATACCCAAGTACTATCGGAATTACTTCAGTCCACTTAGTGGTCTGATGAACTCGGAGTGCTGTCTTCAGGTGACGATGGAAACGTTCTACCATCCCATTAGCTTGAGGGTGATATTGTCACAGTTAACAAACACCTCGATTGTTCGCGCATGACAGCGCGCCTCGGTCCTTTTCGGTTCGGCACGGGGCTCGCGCCTGGCGCTCTCTCGTGCCCCGCGCAATCTCGAAGAGCTGCCAGCAGATCGACCGGACCGGCCCTTCGCCTTTTTTCTCTTTGATCCTGCTTTGCAGTACGCTCATTAAACCCTTCTTGGGTCCTACCACTGCCAACGTCTCCTTCGCCTACATGACATCTGGTGGAGGTGCGGGGTACTACGTATGCCCCGGACTCCTCTTAGCAGCCGAGATAACAGTCCTCGCCGACCAAGCCCCATTGGCGTCACCCCCGTGCACTGCAGAAGCCGTTGCCTCCAAGGTCTGTCCCAGGAGTGCGGATTTCTTTCTGTGAAGAGGACAAGAAAAACAACAATGGCCAACAACCGGGAAGAACGTGCACAGCCATCGCCGGTCATGTTCCAACGACCACTGGACCCCCCCCTTCTTTTCACGGGTTTCCGCAAGAAGATGCCGACGACTGGCTGGAACAGTTCGAACGGGTGGCTGCCTTTAACAGGTGGAGTGCTGAACAAAAACTCAACCATGTGTTTTTCGCGCTAGAAGACTCGGCAAGGACGTGGTTTGAGAACCAGGAACGCCTACTCATTACGTGGGACTCGTTGACGGCTTGCTTTCTACAAGCATTTTCCACGGTCCTACGAAAAGCGCGAGCCGAGCTGCTGCTCCAAACACGTCTTCAGCACCCCAACGAGACAGTGGTGGTCTTTGTTGAAGAAATTAAGCGTTTGTTCCGGCGCGCCGACCCCGACATGACCGAAGACAAAAAGCTCCGGATCCTTATGAGGGGAGTGAAAGAACAGCTCTTCGCCGGACTAGTACGCAACCCTCCAAAGACTATTGCGGAGTTTGTCGCCGAGGCCTCAACCATTGAGAGGATCCTTGACATGCGAACGAGGCAGTACGATCGACAGGTGCCAGCGATTTCCGCCACCTACGCCGAAACCCGGGGAGTTGGCGCCCAGACGTTGCGGGACACCGTTCGAATCGTCGTGCGTGAAGAGCTGCGGAAGCTATTTCCAACGACGCAGCAACCTCAAGCCTCATCATTGTTCGAGGTCATACGAGAAGAACTGCAGCAGGCGTTGAGCTCAATGGATATTTCACCAGAAGCCCGACGACCCAAGGCTATGACGTATGCTGCCGCGGCACGTAGACCTGCCCACCTTCCGAACCCTCAATGGGAACCATTATCGGATCACCATCCGCCTCCCGCAGACACTTTTTCTGCCACCCCACGACGCCCTGGCACGCCGAAGAGCGAAATCTGGCGCACGCCTGATCACCGCCTTCTCTGCTTTCACTGTGGAGAAGCCGGTCACGTATACCGCTTCTGCCCATACCGCCGACTTGGACTTCGAGGTTTTTCTAGCGACGCTCCACGCCCCCGGGTTGGAGAGCGACCACAAGAAATCCAACACTATTTAGCTGAGCTTGGGCGAGGACCCCGGCGCTTCTCACGGTCTCCATCGCCTTGTCGATCTGTTTCGCCACAACGCCGTCCCTCTTCAGAAGGCGCGAGACGCAGGTCGGCCAGTTCCGGTAGGGGAAACTGAGAACAGCAACCCCTGGAGGTGGGGTTGCTGTACAGCACGGTCGCGAACATCCTCCCAACCAGCACCGACGCAGCCGCGATTCGACGTCACGACGTTCCGACGACGCCCTGCTGACCACTGCCGACCTGAACGTATCTCTCGACGGACGCGACATAACCGCTCTCGTCGACACGGGCGCTGCCTACTCCGTGTTACGATGCGATGTTATCGCTTATCGCTGTCGCGGCCGCAGCAGAACTGCTGAGTCAGGGGGGCGTACCTCTGGTGCTTGCTGCCGATATAAGCGGCATCGCCGGCAAGCTTTGCGCTCTTTTGGTTCCGGCTGCCGAACAATAAACGCTGCCAAATAAACGTCGGTCTCCGGATTCGTCGATTCTCCCGGAGAAACGTAACAGCTGGTGGCAGCGGTGGGATGGATCGACGACGCCGGGTTCCATGGGTGCTGTCGGTGAGTGCCTGAGGCTTCCTTTCCGTTCACCGAGCAGCTTAAGTGTTTAAGGCAGTTAGTTCTGTGGTGTCGCCAAACGGTTGATACGGGCGCTGGGCAAAAGTAGCCAAACTTTTTTGGAAATTTCTGAACATGGATCCGATAAATCTCGCGGCGATTGTGAAGCCCGATTTAATGCTCTTAGCGGAAGAGCTGGGTGTTAAAGTGGTCAAGGCCATGAGAAAGCCCGAGATTATCAAGGCCATTGAAGATTGTGGCGCGGGCGCCGACGAAATTTCCGAGTGTTGGAGCGAGGTGCAGAAGAGACGAAGGGAAGCGGAACTTCGCGCCGCCCAACGTGCCGCTCAAGAGGAGCTTCACGCGGCTCAAGAGGGGCTTCGCGTTGCTCGAGAAAAACTTGAGCTAGAAATGCTTCAACGTAACTTTGACGCTGGTGAGGCCATTGTGGTGGATAACAGCTCGAAAAAGTTTGACATGCGAGCCCTTTTGCAACCTTTTCGCGTCGGCGGAGACATGGGTCTCTATTTAGTAAATTTCGAACGGGTTTGCGTTAAGATGGGTCTTGTAGAGTCGAGCTGGCCTCAAAGGCTCTTGAGTTTACTGCCAGCGGAGGTGGCCGACGTTTTGGCCCGACTAGATCCTACAGCAGCCGATGACTACGCGTCCGTAAAGTCTTGCCTGCTTAGGAAGTTCAGGTTGTCGCCTGAAGCTTTTCGACAGAAATTTCGAGAGACAAGGAAAGGACCGGATGAAAGTTACGCGGCGTTCGCTTATAAGCTTAAAGGCTTTCTGGAAAGTTGGCTCCGTGGTGTCAACTCTTACGAGGATCGTGAAAAGGTGCTGGAGCAGATAGCACTAGAGCAGTTTCTCTCCTGTATTCCGACAGGTCTAAAGGAGTGGATTCAGGATAGACCGGAAGTAGAAACGGTGCGAAAAGCTGCAGATTACGCGGATGAGTACTGCTCTAGGCACGGGAAGAAAGTTGTTGAAGAAAACCGTAGCTCAAACCGTTTCTACGAACGATGCGGACCTCGCACGTTCGTGAAGAAAGGCGCCGAAAAGTGCAAAGAGAGTGAAGTACCGACAAAGGGAGTGTCTGATTCAGACGAAAAGAAACGTAAAATGAAGGCGTTCGAGGAGCGTAAACCAATAGTGTGCTACAGGTGTAAACAGCCTGGTCATGTCGCTTCTGGTTGCCGCGTCCCTAAAGTTGCTCCCGTTAACTTGTGTCTGGGAGAAGCGGAGGACCTACTCAGGCCGTATCTGTATGACATGAAAGTAAATGGTAAATTCTGCAAAGGTTTACGAGATACCGGCGCCACGTATGATCTGGTACACTCTTCGCTAGTGGAGCAAGAACATTTTACAGGCGACTGTGTGTGGATCCGTCAGGCCTTGGAAAATCGGGCAGTTAGTCTGCCCGTAGCTAAGGTAAAACTAAACGGACCTTTCGGAGTAGTGGAAACGGAAGCAGTTGTTTCTGACGGAGTGCTTCCAAACTGTCCGTACATACTGTCAAACAGAACTGCAAGGCAATTGAGCGAGTCGGGTATACCGCTTGACATGAATCCTGTTCTAGTCGTCACGCGCTCAATGACAACTAGTGCAGTGCCGGAAACACTTCAGACGGAAGCGAGCGCGACGACTGGTAAAACCAGCAGCGGGCCCGATGAAGAGCCGAACGAAGGAGCTGACATGACCACGCTGGTTTCGCCGGAGAGCAGCAATTTTCGTGCGCTAGCCGGTGTAGATAAGCTTACGCTTATCGCCGAACAGTCATCCGACCCGAGTCTTTCAAAGTGTCGTGATAGCGTGGGAAAAGAAATCAAGCCGAACATCTCCTTCGTTATGAGCAACGGCATTCTTTACCGTAGTTTCAAGGACAAATCGGGGAACGAGGTAGATCAGATTGTCGTTCCATCCAAGTATAGAATTGCATTACTCGAGCTTGCTCACGGAGAAGGGTGGTCGGGACACCTAGGAATCACAAAGACCAAGTGCAGGTTTTTGGCAGAATATTATTGGCCGGGCTGCTTTAAGGAGGCTGAGCGATTCGTCCGTTCTTGCGACACCTGCCAAAGAACAGGACGACCAAACGAGCGCCGAAAGGCGCCTCTCACACTAGTGCCCATAATCACGGAACCTTTCAAAAGGCTATTGATAGACGTCGTAGGACCCCTACCTACAACTAAGACGGGTTTTAGGTACCTTCTAACGATATTATGCCCGGCCAGGAAGTTCCCAGAAGCCGTTCCAATGAAAGAGCAGACATCGGTCGAAGTAGTAGATAACTTGCTCTCGGTCTTTTCTCGGATCGGGTTTCCTAGTGAAATTCAATGTGATCTGGGTAGCGTTTTACCAGTGCTCTAACAACCAGCTTTTTCGAGAGGTGTGGCATTAAGATTGTTCACAGTTCTGTAAGCCACCCGCAAAGTAACAGCGTAGAGAGAGCGCACTCGGTAATGAAGCGCATTCTCAGGGCCCTTTGTCACGAACAGAAAAAAGAGTGGGACTTGGCATTGCCCGCTATGCTTTTCGCGTTGCGAATCGTTGCTCACGAGTCAACTGGTTTCACGCCAGCGGAACTGGTCTATGGACGCAATTTGCGTTCACCTTTGCGGTTGCTGCGCGAGGGCTGGGAGGGTGAAGCCGAGAACCCAACAGTGGTGGAGTATGTGCTTTCCTTACTAAACCGTCTCCACAAAACGCGTGAGCTAGTTGAGGCTAACCTGGGAAAAGCGCAGTCGCGAGGTAAAACCTACTATGACAAAAACAGCCGCCTCCGAACGTTTAAGGTGGGTGACCAAGTCCTACTTTTGAGGTCTTCTAAGGCTCATAAGTTGGAATTGCAATGGGAAGGACCAGCAACGGTCCAGCAGAGGCTATCAGAGACAAATTACGTGGTAAAACTGCCAGGTCGCAGAAAAGAGGTCCGCATATACCATTGCAACCTCATGAAGCCGTACATGGAAAGGGTGCAAGTAGTCAGCATTGCACTAAACCAACCAGAGGAAGTTCCTACACGAATTCCTGAGCTGGGAAAAACCGACGGGATCCTGACAATCGCCGAAGTCGTAGAGGCCGCAGTCGATAAGACGCTCACCCAAAACCAGTTTTCGGATCTTACGGCATTAATTGGCAAATACCAAAAATTGTTTTCAACTATTCCCGGAAGAACGAGTCTAGTCGAACATGACATCGAAGTGAGGACTCGGTCAAATATTCAGTGTAAGGCCTATCGCTTTTCCCCCCGCCAAGAAAAGCTATTAAAGGAGTCCGTAGATCAAATTCTAGAGCTAGGGTTGATTGAGCGGTGCGAGAGCGACTTCGTGTCTCCTATGATTCTGGTAGAGACTCCAGGAAAAGAACCTCGTCCCTGTGTGGACTACCGAAAGTTAAACGCGGTAACGGTAACAAAAGTCTACCCAATCCCTAATATCGAAACTTGCCTTGAGAAAGTAAGCAAAGCCAAGTTCATCTCAACCATCGACCTCGTTAGAGGTTACTGGCAAGTGCCACTTACCGCGAACGCCAGTAACCTTGCCGCCTTCATGACCCCGTTTGGTGTTTTTAAGCCGCTTGTCCTGAGCTTTGGACTGAAAAACGCACCCTATGCGTTTTCGAGACTGATGAATCTGGTACTTGTCGGAACCGAGTCTTTTGCGTTGCCGTACCTAGACGACGTCGCTATATTTTCGGACACGTGGAGAGAGCACGTTCAGCACCTAGAACAGGTGTTCTCGCGCCTGCAAGACGCAGGACTTACAGTCAAGGCGAGAAAGTGTAAGTTTGGCCGAGGCGAAGTATCGTATCTCGGACACGTAGTCGGTCAAGGAATGAGACGTCCACAAGAGTTCAAGGTTCAGGCCATTAAAGAGTTTCCCTTGCCACAAACAAAAAAAAGATTTGATGTCCTTTATCGGACTGGTGAATTACTACCACCAGTACATTCCCCAGTTCTCTGAAAAGGCGAGTCCCCTGATGGATGCGCTCAAGAAAACTGAGCCCACTAAGATCAAATGGGACGATCGCAAGATACATGCGTTTGAGGCTCTTAAGTTAGCCTTGGCGACTCAGCCCATATTAGTCAGCCCTGACTACACAAGACCCTTCTTAGTGCAGTGCGACGCCAGCGAAAAAGGACTCGGCGTCGTTCTAAGCCAAGAAAATGAAGGGGAAGAGCACCCCGTTTTGTTTGCCAGCAGGAAGCTAACTTCAAGGGAGCAAGCCTACAGTACCATCGAAAAAGAATGCGCTTGTCTCGTATGGGCTGTAGAAAAGCTTCGCTGCTATCTCTATGGTTCGGAGTTTATTTTAATTACAGATCATAGACCGCTCACATGGCTTCAGCAGCTGTCCCCCAAAAACGGTCGCTTGTTACGCTGGAGCTTGACCCTCCAGGAATATTCTTTCTTGGTTCGACATAAAAAAGGAAAGCTTCATGCGAACGCAGATTGTCTGAGCCGAGCGCTCTAACCGGCGCACAGTGCGATTTTCTGTTTCTTTTGTCTCATCTGCACATTTGTAAATAGTTCCATTCAATTTCATTCATTAGCTGTCTATTCCCGAAAGATCGGGAACGATATTTTCAAAAAATTCTGGCTGCATTTGGGGCATATTTTGTAAGCTATTTCTTTTGAATAATTCGTGCTCTCGGTGAGTGGAAAGGGCGTTTCGGGTGCCTCCGCAGTTTCTGTGGTGCTTGGTTGTTGTTGGCCCTTCTTATTCCCCTCAGAAACACGACGGACCTCTGTTGTCATTCCGACGTCCTGGCACCGACGGCACGTGACAGCCGCTGCTACTCCTGGGCCGCTGGCGACTTTGGCTCATGGTCGCAAGGAACGCCATCACCGCTCCTTCCTGCTCCTCTCGGACCGCACAGTCGACGCTTCCGACCAGTCAAGGACACTGAAAACTGCAGTGACGGTGTTGGGCCGCGCGTCGACGCTTCCGGCCAGTTTCGCAGACGGTGTTGGGCCCTGCGTCTCCAGGACTTCCCGCCCTTCGGATCAGCGCAAGCTGAACCTGTATTCGCTGCGAAGGTTTCTTCGAGCAACGACTGTGAAGTTCTGCGCAAGCAGCACTAGGATTACGCCGTTCGTTTTTCTGTCGAACATTCCCAAGGACGTGCTTGAAACCTGGAGAGTGGCGGGAAAATTGTTTTATGCGGTTTCGCCCTAAAAGGGGGAGGAGTTGTTACGATGCGATGTTATCGCTTATCGCTGTCGCGGCCGCAGCAGAACTGCTGAGTCAGGGGGGCGTACCTCTGGTGCTTGCTGCCGATATAAGCGGCATCGCCGGCAAGCTTTGCGCTCCTTTGGTTCCGGCTGCCGAACAATAAACGCTGCCAAATAAACGTCGGTCTCCGGATTCGTCGATTCTCCCGGAGAAACGTAACATCCGTAATCAGCGGACAGTTTGCAAGAGCTCTAAAAAAAGTGACGACCCCCTGGGACGGCCCTCTGATTCGTACAGCGGGAGGTCATCTTGTGACTCCCACCGGACGATGTACAGCGAGGGTTACAATCCGCCATTTCACTTATCCTGCGACGTTCGTCGTCTTGCACCAGTGCTCGCGGGACGTTATCCTGGGTATGGATTTTCTTCTTGAGCACAGCGCTGTCATCGATCTCAAATCAAAGTTGGTCACATTTTCTACAGAGCACGCCATCCCGCCCAACGTCCAGCCGACGTCACTTACACTACTCGACGAGCATGTTACGTTACCACCCCGCTCAAGTGTCCTTGTCTCGGTAACAGCTGCTGTATCCAGAGATTACGAGGGAGTCGTTGAAACCAACAGATCTCTGCTGCTTCAACGAGGAATCTCGGTTGCGAGAAGAGTCGCTCGCCTTGAACAAGGATAAGCGATTATCCTGCTAACAAACTTCACTTCGGAATACCAACATCTCAGCCGGGGCACCTCACTCGCTTCCCTAGAGGACACCGCAGAGGTCAGTAATGCTCTGACCCTCTCCGATACAAGCTCGACAATTTCCGTAACGGAAGAGGCTGCTCCCGCATTCGATGTAAACCCTGCTTTGTCTCGGGAAAAACAGGACCGACTACAGCACCTACTTCAACGCTACCACGACTCTTTCTCGTCCTCTTCGAAAATCCGGCAAACCCCGATTGAGAGACATCAAATCATAACTAACGAGGACGCACGCCCCCTCCGACAATCTCCTTATCGAGTTTCATTCAAGGAGCGGGAGGCAATTCAACATCAAGTTAAAGAGATGCTCTCTGACGACATTATTCAACCCTCGAAAAGCCCTTGGGCGTCGCCTGTCGTTCTCGTGAAGAAAAAAGTTGGCACCCTCAGGTTCTGCGTTGATTATCGCCGGCTAAACAAGATCACTAAGAAGGGCGTGTATCCTTTGCCCCGAATCGACGACACTCTAGACCGATTAAGCCACGCGAAATACTTCTCTCCGATGGACCTCAAGACGGGATATTGGCAGATCGAGGTCGACGAGAGGGATCGGGAGAAAACTGCCTTCATAACCCCCGACGGGCTGTATGAGTTTAAAGTCATGCCCTTCGGCCTCTGCTCAGCGCCAGCAACGTTTCAAAGAGTTATGGACACTGTGTTGGTAGAGCTCAAGTGGCAGACCTGCCTCGTATATCTCGATGATGTTGTCGTGTTCTCAACGCACTTCGATGAACACCTACGGAGACTGAAACGGTACTCGAAGCAATTAAGTCTTCAGAACTAACCCTTAAGACGGAGAAGTGCCACTTCGCTTACGAGGAACTAAAATTTCTCGGACACATCGTTAGCGGAAGTGGAGTTCATCCGGATCCCCAGAAAACTGCAGCTATTGCACGTTTCCCGCAGCCAGCCGACAAAAAGCTGTTCGTAGGCTTCTAGGCATTTGCGCTTATTACAGACGTTTTGTCAAGTTCTTTTCTCAACTTGCCGAGCCCCTCATGCGCTTGACGCACGATGATGTACCGTTTACCTGGGAGTCAGAGCAAGCAGACGCATTCCGGGAGCTTCAGCAGCGCCTACAGTCGCCCCCGTTACTGGCCCACTACGACGAGAACGCCGAAACAACAGTTCATACCGGCGCCAGCTCTGTAGGCCTCGGCGCCGTTCTTGTTCAACACCAGAACGGACTTGAGGAAGTTATCGCCTAGCCCAGCCGCGCTTTGTCAAAAGCCGAAAAAAACTACTCCACGACTCAAAGGGAATGCCTCGCCATCGTATGGGCGATTTCCAAATTTCGGCCCTACCTATATGGCAAGCCTTTCAAGGTAATCACTGATCACCACTCTTTGTGTTGGCTCGCCAGTTTAAAGGACCCCTCCGGACGCCTCGCACGCTGGAGCTTGAGGTTGCAGGAGTTTGACTTCATAGTCCTACACAAGTCGGGACGCAAACTGCCTTTCGCGTGCACCTGTCGACCCACCACCAGAAAACACGAACGACGAAGACACGTTTCTATGTGCGATTAGTGCTAGTACCCTCGCTCAGCAACAACGAGCTGATCCAGACCTAAACAAGCTTATCGACTACCTCGAAGGCAAAACCACCATAGTCCCAAGAGTCTTCAAGCGCGGCGTATCCACATTTTGTCTGCGAAACGACATGCTCGTAAAGAAGAATTTCGCCCCTAACAAGGCACAGTACCTTCTCGTGGTCCCCACAGCCCTCCGCGACAAAATCCTTCAAGAGGCGCATGACGAGCCAACATCGGGACATCTGGGATTTACGCGTACTCTCGGCAGGATCCATGAACGCTACTTCTGGCCTCGTCTCGCTACCACCGTCGCTCACTACGTACGCACTTGCCGAGAATGCCAACGCCGAAAAGCGCCGCTTACAAGACCTTCAGGACTGTTGAAGCCCATAGAGCCGCCCATGCAGCCCTTCCAACAAGTAGGAATGGATTTGCTGGGTCCTTTTCCTACTTCTGCTACCGGTAACAAATGGATTATCGTGGCTACCGACTACCTAACCCGCTTCACCGAAACACAGGCCCTTCCCAGCGGCACCTCTATGGAGGTAGCACGATTCTTCGTGCATGCGATCCTCCTGCGACATGGTGCTCCCGATGTCGTCATCACAGATCGAGGAACAGCCTTCACGGCCGAGCTCATGCAAGCCATTCTGCACTTCAGCCAAACCGCTCACCGCCGGACAACTGCCTACCACCCCCAAACAAATGGCTTGACTGAGCGCCTCAACAGGACCCTCGCAGACATGCTATCAATGTATGTGGACGTCGAACATACAACGTGGGACGAAATTTTACCTTATGTTACTTTCGCGTACAACACGGCAACGCAAGAGACGACAGGAATGACGCCATTCAGTCTCGTATACGGAAGAGCGGCCAAAAGTACACTAGACGCCATGTTACCGTACGTTCAAGACTACGTCCATCCCGACGACGTGGATGCGTTCCTCCAACGCACAGAAGAAGCCCGCCAGCTAGCAAAGATCCGAATTCAAGACCAGCAACAACGCGACGCCCGACGCTACAACCTTCGACGAAATGACGCACAATACCAACCTGGCGACCAAGTTTGGGTATGGACCCCTATTCGCCAACGAGGTCGCAGCGAGAAACTCCTCCGTCGCTACTTCGGCCCGTACAAGGTCGTCAGCCGTCTTGGACAATTAACCTACGAGGTCATGCCCCAAGAAAACTCGCCATCACGGCGCCGCCATTCACACCCAGAAGTTTTTCATGTAGTCCGCCTGAAACCATACTATGCCAGATAGACGTTGAAAGAACATATGTGCCCGTCTATTCCCGCGAAGATTTACCTTCAAGCATCGGGTCACTCCTTCCTTTAAGGCCACGGTCCCACTGAATGTGACAGTTTAGGTACTTTTTAGCAGGTCATTACTCATCTCCTTTTAAATACTGTATTGTGGGATTGATGCCATTCGAAAGGCAATGCAATCCTCTTTCATTTGATATTATGTATGTGTTGCTTTTTACTGTTCATGCGTGTTTGTAGCGTTGCGAATATGATGGCGCGGACCCTCACTTGCTCCGCTAGTTCATGTTTTGTGAACGATCCATTAAAGATAGCACGCTTCCAATATAGCAGTTTTGTTAAGATGGTGTCAAAGCAGAATGTAACGATACACTTTTTTGGTATTTGCACTACTTTGTTTTTTTCATCCCTCCAAATATTGCCCTAAAATTGACATCTTTCAGCACAAATATGTTTTTAATGACACGCGCTAGGGCAATGGAATTAGCTACAGATGTAGTGCTTATAATTAATAATATGCAGAAAAAAATTTAATGTTGTGTAAAATTTGTTTGTTTAGATATTTTACTTCAAACGTAACACTTTTCTGTGCTTCGAGTCATGGTACTTCAAATGCCGCTGAAGAAATAATTAAACTATGATCAAATCTTTTATAACATTTAGAGCTACAATGGTTGCCCAAGAGGTGGACGATGGCTTTTTTTCATTTTCAAACTCATTACGCTCCAGGAGCCTTTCAAACTTACCTGTTTTTGACGCATATCTTTTTTGGACATCAAACAGATTTATTGCATCTAATAACATTTATTGTTTGGAATAGATATACATTGCGATGTATTAAACTTTCACAATGATCTTGCTTTGGTTTCTTAATAGGTGTAGAGCTTAGCTAATATTAAAAACAATTAAAAACTGTTTGGGCGTTTGGTTGCGCTACCTGGCGGATGGCAGACAAACTGCTGATTTCTAGTGTTCAAAAAATTTCCGAGGGCGGCGTTGGCGTCTGTATCATCATCAATCTCCATGTATTTTTACCTTCACATTTAAAAAAATGTATTGGAAGATTTACTATCGATAAATGAATGGTTTAAAGGGGTACTCCGCCGTTTTCTTCATAGTCCCCGATTTGCCTAAAAGCTTGTTAGACACACCAACAAACATCGCTGAGCTAGTAACCCAAATATTTGGACAAAATAAAGTTTTTTTCGTGCAGTTACAGAATTTACAATTTTGGACCTCATCGTGTTTTTCAAAGTGAAAAGCTCTACGGGCAACATTGAAAAAGTGACGTCATGGTTGGGTAGGAGTTCACTCTTTGGGCTGTAGACTTTGTTCACATCTGATTACAAACAGTTTCATAGTGCCAAATGAATGCTTTGGAAGGTCGCTCCAGCCCCCGCGCAGGAGCACGATACAAATGCTCGGCATAGTTCATATTTAGACTGCCTGCTCGAACTGCAATCCAGCCCAACCGTGACGTCAGGGCAATGAAAAGCGCGGGTATATTCGAATCTTCGTTTTGGCGTCGTTTTCATTTGCCGATTTCACAAAAACTATTCTGAATTTCGCGATACTAAATAGCATACCGAAAAGAGCAACGGACGGCGATTTCGAATATATGGTTAGTTGGGGTTGCTCAAAATATCGCCGGAGTTCCCCTTTAAGCACTGGGTCAGGTTAATAAATCTAAGACAAATAATTACACACGCGTAGCGTGATATAATGTGTTCATTATTCGATATGATTGAAATCAATGAACAATAAAGACGAAGAGGATAATAATACACCCGAGTTCACTTCATGCCTAGAGTCACTAAATGAGCTTTAAAATATCGGCACTCCGTTCCCCAAAATTGTTTTGGCCGCCGCCATTTTGGGTCTTGTTCAGAGCAAACGCAACTGTCGATCGTCATGATCCAAAAGTACGACTTCCTCAGCATTAGATGCGGTGCTAGGAAGCTGATGTAATATTGCAACGCTCTGTCGCGCGTTGTTTAAACATCTGTGGGGGACGGAAAAGCGTTTCCTGTGATTTTAGATAAAGCTTCAGGTAACTGGCAACCATGATTTTAAGCCACAATATGGCCAAGTGTCGTTACTCTGAACCGTAGCTAATTTACTCGCACAAGAGGGAAAAATGAGGAAGAGGCAGGTGCCAAAAGTGGCTTGTGGAATCCACATGGCTTACGTCATGGCCCCTCCAGGTATTACAAGCCTCTTGAACAAGAGCATAAATAGTGTCATTAAATAAGCTACGCGTCAGAGTAGCGACACTTGGCCATATTGTGACTTAAAATCATGGTTGCCAGTTATTTGAAGCTTTATCTGAAATCACAAGAAACGCTTTTCCGTCCTCTACTTTAAACTGTGTGCGACAAACCAAAGCAACGTTACATGAGCTTCCTAACACCGAATATAATGCTGAGGATGTCGCACTTTTGAATCATGACGATCGGCAGTTGCGCCTGCTCTGCACATGCACCAGAATGGCGGCGTTCCCAACACTGTTGGGGAAGAGGGTGCCGATACTCTAAGCGCAGCTAATTTATTTGCTCTAGTTCCCGCGAAATTCCTTTTCCCTGACTGAAACTGAAAGTAAATATGAATAATACACCATTATTATAGCTTATTTAGTTATAACCAACTACACATAATGAGAGCAGGAAGCGGCCGGGTAGGAGAAACGCGGGTTTTATATGCGACCGTTCTAACCGTCTCAAAAAAAAGAACGCGCAAGCTTGCGCTGGTTTAAAAAAAAAAAAAAAAAAAAAAAAAGCACCCAAAGAAAAGTGGCGGCACGCTGTGCTCTTTGTTATTATGCGTCTAACTGCAAATTGTTGTGTGTATGTTTATACAGCCGGAAGTTAGTCCGCCTTTGTGGGCGTCTGACTCTCAGCTGTAGATGAGCAATTTAGCCAGTGTGGTACAACCGCACGCCGGTACGATGCTCCTTCCAGATCGAAACGGGCAGGGGCGGGGTGGCTTCTGCAGCGCGAGCTTTCGCTCCAAGTGCTCCGAGCTGGTGTGCGCAAAACCATGCACTCGGCCACCGCCCCCCCCCCCCCCCTTGTGCGTCTAATTTATATACAGGTATAAGTATTTGAAGATCGACGATAGACGTCGATCGTCTCGAGGTAATGTAACGCAATAACATTATATAAATAATAAACTTGTTGAAGGACTGAACGCTGAACGACTCAATTTTTCAATTCTTGGATTGTAACATGGCGGTAGCCTATTGTACTTGCTGTTGATGAAGAGCAATATGAGGTGGCGAGGTAATGATTAAATGATGAGGCTCTATAAGGACGACGACATTAGTGGGTGTCGAACCACAACGTACAGTGCCAGACTTGTTTTAAATATCGTGTACCCAAAGACTTTCTTTACCCGCAACAAAATATGGTAGAATCAATGAGGACGCTGCTTTACAACTGTACGTGGAACAGGAAAACTGCACTGTGCAGAAGTGCGGCTTATTCGTTAATAGGAGGGACGGAATTCTAGCAGCATTCCCTGATTGACTACTTGGAACAAATGGCCTCGTTGACGTAAAGTGTCCCCGTTACAAAAGATTCTTGAAGCATACTTAAACCGCAAAGGAGTATGAGGCGAAAAATAAGAAAATGGAGCCTGGTGTGAAAGGTCCAAATCACCACCGTAGCTTCTACTATGAAATACAGGGGCAGTTACACAATACACAAAGAGAGCTTTGTGATTTAGTTTTATTTACACTCAAGGGCATTGATATCCAACGTATTCAGAGAGATGACACCTTTTGGTCAACCGACATAGAGCCTTTTCTACTCAAGTTTTACATGGAAGGCCCGACTTCCGCTGAAATTCCTTACGTAGACGAGTTGTCCGACCGAATAAACTGCAATTACTCCCGATCTGGGAATCTCTCGATCTTCGTTTGTAAGCCATAGTATCATGAGATCGAGGGGTGTGGCTCTTCGTCCGCCGAATATTGCTTCGGCGGGTGTTTTTACAGTGTAAGATGAGACCGTCGGCGTGCTGCTGGAACAACAACCTGGCCATTCTTCACTGGACTGCTTCTTCCGTAAACTTTCAAAAGGCTTCTTTTTTTTCGCACACCATCTGTTTTGCATGCCCGTTAGTTGCAGGATAGTATGGTGCACTAATGTGATGCCTGATGCCGGTTTTTTTTTTTTTTTTCAAAAACTTGTTTATTTTGTTTGAAGCAAGATTTGGCGAGTTATCAGAGAAAAGTATTTTCGGTAGGGCGAAAGTAGGTAAAAGAGACCGTAGAACGTCAATGACGTGTTTGGACGGCATGGCAAGCATCGTGTAAACTTCCAGCCACTTAGAGTACGCATCGACCATGACTCCGCAGATGCGGATACGTTTCGCCACCCACCGATTGAATAGTGGATCGTTTTCAGTTACTGTTCATGATGGCGTTGGACTCAAGGAAGACTCCGAGTCTTTCCAGAGAGTTAGCCTAGGTACCAGGACTTTTGTCGAAAGCGGTAAGTGTTCGAAACGTCGACAACATCGGCAGCCACGTGTTGTGCTTGACACTGGACACTTACCATTCGCTGAGAAGAAACTTGCTTGTTCGTTTGCCACGAGTCGTCCGATATCAGGTCATCACCGCAACACCATCTCCCGACAAAAACGCATGTCCATAGTTAGCAATCACGTGAACTTATGAATTCCCGAACGCTCATAACTTGCCGTCGTATAAAGGCCGTTCATTTCATAGCGTCATCATTGCAAATAAACGTCTTCCTATTTCTTCTGATGGTTTTCACCATATTACTCCTAAGCTGTACTTACAACATTATCTGTGTCGGTACTTCCGAAAATATTGCAACTGCGTTTGTTTTCTGGGAACCCTATAATGTAACGACCTTTACAACATCTTCCGGACCCCGTGAAACATAATATTTCGTGACGTTATTTTAGTCGTAATTAAAATGGTGAGGTAACTACCGTAGATCGCGAAGCAGTTTACTTGACGTCCGCTTCCACTGGCGTCTTGGAAGATTGAGTCTACTGAGCATGCATTCCTGCAGAGGAAATTTTCGTCGATAGAATATTGACACGTCAATCAACATTTGATTCCTTCTTGGTAAGATTTATTGCAAAAGCCCGTCATAACCGCCGAACCGCATGTCCCTATATCAGAGAACAATTTATACCCAGCCTGACATTCTCGCAAACATCCGTTTGATGGGCCACGCTACTTGAGCTGGCTGAGTACAGCCAGAGCCTTTTATACTGGGAGAGTTCGGCGGGTGGGAGGGGCTTACGGCCCGCTAGGTCTAGCGGACTCAGCGGGCGCCGCTTCCGCCATGATGTGCCTCCCGGCGAGTGGGTCCCCATTGACATGCGATGTATACGCGTGTAGGTTTTGCCGTTTGCGCTTTTGTTGGCGTAAGGAGAAAGTCGAAAAATCAAGCATTTTGTTACGTTAATCATACGTTAATCATAAACTTACCTCGCACAATCGAGAACTCGGCTTCCATTCAGCCCTTCTTGGTTTGGTTTCCCAGACCTTGTGCTTTGCGCGGTTTTCTTTTCCTTGCGGGAACCGGTACATCCTGAACCCCTTTTTCGCATTGTTCGAGCACCCAACGGCACTGCAGCCCCCCATTTCTTTTTCATCTAACGTCTGGCAGAGCGCAGCGCAGAACGATCATTTTCATCGTCGTCTCTCGCTCCATGGACTCTAGCGAGCTGACTGCCGGCTCGAGTCAGTAGGGCAAACGGGTTTTATCAGCCGTCATCAGCCCTACACCTACAAGGGTGAAGCTTGCAATTTAAGGTTATAATTATAATGCAATTAAATGCAAAGGTGCAATCAAGCTAGACGGCAAGGCACATCATGGCGGATGCGCACAGTTGCCAGACTGTTTGATCAGTGCTGCCAGACTGGCGGCTGGATCAAAGAACCGCCGAACTCTCCCAGTATAAAAGGCTCTGAGTACAGCTGGCAGCGGGGCGAGCAAGGCCACGAGGGGAACGTGATGGTGCTCGAGCCATCCCACTGTGAACCAATGTTTCGGTCACCCCACGGCCGCGGGTGCGTGTCGCCATCTATTGGTTGAACTAACGCCTTGTTCAAGATGGCTGCCGTGGGACCGCAGCCTTAAGGGGGGATAATGCCACAGTTAACAAACACCTCGATTGTTCGCGCATGACAGCGCGCCTCGGTCCTTTTCGGTTCGGCACGGGGCTCGCGCCTGGCGCTCTCTCGTGCCCCGCGCAATCTCGAAGAGCTGCCAGCAGATCGATAGGACCGGCCCTTCGCCTTTTTTCTCTTTGATCCTGCTTCGCAGTACGCTCATTAAACCCTTCTTGGGTCCTACCACTGCCAACGTCTCCTTCGCCTACGTGACAATATGATGAGGTGTGTATTCGAGCGACTCCAAGGAGATGCGTGAGGTCGGCGAAAAGTTTCGACTCAAATTTTCGACCTCGATCAGTGGTGATGGTGGAAGGAACGCCGAATCGTGCGATCCATCCGGTAATAAGAGCTTGAGCCACAGTAGCTGCGGTAATGTCGGGTGGAGAAATGGCTTCAGGCGAATGTGTGAAGCGGTCTACACAGGTGAGTAAATATGTGTGACCGTTAGACGGTGGGAGAGGCCCAACCAGATCAATGTGGATATGATCGAAGCGTCGATTCGGTAAGGGGAACGTTGATAAGGGTGTTTTAGTGTGGCGTTGGATTTTCTGTCGTTGACATTCCTGACAGGAACGTGTCCACGCGCGTACATCTGTGTTCATTCTTGGCCAAACGAAACGCGATGCGACCAGTTTCTGCGTAGCCCGGATGCCAGGGTGAGAGAGACGGTGAAGCGTTTCGAATACTGGCTTGCGGAAGTTAAGTGGCCCATATGGGCGGGGAGAGCCTGTCGACTTGTCACATAATAAAGGATGAGCGGAGGATGGCAGTTCGATTTCCTCAAGTGTTAAGGATGATGACGGCTGAAGGTTTCTCAGCTCATTGTCTTTTTGTTGCGCAGCGGCCATAGCAGCGAAATCGATCTGATGATGGTGTGCTGGTGTTTGTAAGACGCCGATGTCTGCCCGAGACAGGGTGTCTGCCACAACGTTGGCTTTTCCTTGAATGTGTCTGATATCAGTTGTAAATTCAGAAATGATGGCTAAGTGACGAAGGTCTCGAGGCGTGTATCCATTTCACTTGTAGCCAAAGCGAATGTAAAGGGCTTATGATCAATAAGGATGAACAACCGACGTCCTTCAAGGAAGTGTCTGAAATGCTTCAAGGCCAGATAGACTGCATGAAGCTCTCTCCCGAAAGTTCTGTACTTTGTCTCGGTATTTGTTAATTTCTTTGAGAAAAATGCGAGAGGTCGCCACTGACTTTTTGTCTGCTGCTGAAGTACGGCACCGACCGCTGTACCCGAAGCATCAACTGTGACGTGCGTCGGGGCGTCTGGCTTCGGGTGGACCAAAAGGGTGGCGTTGGCTATCGCCTCCTTTATGGCCTGGAATACAGAAGCTGCCGCACTAGTCCAAGAAATTGATGCGCTTTGGTTTCCCACAAGAAGTTCGTTGAAGGGTTGTAGCTGGTGAGCGCAGTGTAGGATGAAGCGCCTGTAAAAGTTTGGCTGGCCTAGAAATTCTCGTAGATGGCGTATATTTTTAGGTTGTGGAAAATCCCGTATGGCGCTGACCTTAGATGAAAGAGGTGTAACGCCGATGTGGTCCACGTGGTGTCCTAAGAAATCTAGTTGGTTAACACCTAGTTCGCATTTGTTGGCATTAACGACGATGCCGTGAGCGTCAAGGCGTTCGAAAAGCTGATGGAGGTGTCGTTGATGTTCACTCTCTGATGCGCTGGCTACAAGGTTATCATCTAAATAGGCGAAGCAGAAGTTCAAACCCCGTAGGACCTGGTCGATAAAACGTTGGAATGTTTGAGCCGCGTTGCAGTGTCCGAGTGGCATTCGAACGAACTCAAAAAGACCGAAAGGCGTGATGATGGCTGTTTTGGGGATATCTTCGGGTGCCATCAAGATTTGGTAATATGCGCGAACTAGATCGACTTTGGAAAATACTTTCGTTCCCTGCAGATTGGCTGTGAAATCTTGAAGGTGGGTGACTGGGTACTTATCTGGTGTTGTGATCTTGTTGAGCGCCCGATAATCGCCGCATGGACGCCAGTCGCCATTATTCTTGGGCACCATATGTAGTGGAGAAGCCCAACTGCTGGAGGATGGACGGATTAGCCCGAGGTCGAGCATGTGCTCGAACTCGCGCTTCGCTACGGAAAGCTTCTCTGGAGGTAGTCGGTGAAGTCGTGCGTAGACAGGGGCTCCTGTTGTGCTGATGTAGTGAAGAACATCATGCTTAATCGGACGTTGAGCGTTGCAAGGTTGTGTCAAACTTGGAAACGCGTAGAGAATATTTTCAAAACTTGATTTTGGTTTAGGGCGCAGGAGTGTCGGACTAATGATCGCTGGTTGAGTTGGAACTCCGCGGACAGTGAGGTGGGTTTCACAGTCCAGCAGGCGTTTTTTACACATATCTACGAGAAGGTGGAAGTGAGCTAAAAAGTGAGCTCCGATTGCGGCGTGTCGGACTTTAGCGATGATGAATACCCATCAAAAAGTACGACGCAGTCCTAGGTCTAAAATTACAGAACGTTCGCCGTACGTGTGTATGGGAGTTCCATTTGCCGCTTCGAGTGTGTTAGTGTTGAGGGTTTTCGTCAGGTCGTAACTGTTAGCGGGTACTACACTGACCTCGGCACCACTGTCAATTAAGAACCTCAAGCCAGTTTGTCGTTCCGTAAGAAAAAATAGTGTCAGACGGTCTGGAGATGTTCCAACAGCACTGGCCGTCCTCAGTTGTTGGATGGAGAGTTTCCCGCAAAAGAACAAGGAGGATAGCAGTTGCGGGCTTGCGTCCCGAACTGAGCGCGGCACCAGCACGTTGTACCGCCGCGTTCCCTGGAATGGCTGCTGCGGCGTTGTCTGGATCGCGACCTGTGAATCGGGCGACGAGGTCTTGGTTCATGCAAGTTTTCGGTGATTAACAGTGTGAGCCTGTCTACTTGCGCTTGAAGTCACTGTAGTTGCGTATCTTGAGATGTTAGCGTCGTGATGGCAAGAGTCCGCAAACCCACGGTCGATGACACGGTTTCAATTCAATTCAATTCAATTCATTTATTTACTCCCATTTGTACATATGGGTGACGGAGACAGGGAAAAAAGATGCAAACTGTGCAGCTTGACAAAGCCCCTGCCTCCTATCGGCAGATCGGCCGACAGGAAACGTTAACAGAAATATTTTAAAGGCGAAAAAACAAAACAGGCAGTTCTATGCAGGAGAAAAAAGTTTAAAAGTTAGAAGTGAATATTGTGCGTATTGTTTTCTTATTTAGTGCATCAAGACAGACATGGTGGTCTCTTAAAAAGTTCAGTAATGATGGCAATGTATGCCGTAACATTTGAAGCCCATAATTTGTTCTAGGACGAGGTACTCTCAGGGACCCGGCGCTACGTACTCCGTATACCGTATTTTTAACACTTAGTCTAGAAAACCGCAGTAATGGGTGGTTAAAATACTTAAGGGATGCCGCGTATACTGTCGCAAGCTTATATTTGTAATATTCTTGTATTTTTATTACTTTATGCTTACAGAAAAGTGGATCGGTGTGTGCGTAATACGACGCATTGGCTACGACTCGAATTGCTCTCTTCTGCAATAAAAAAAGTTTATTAAGGTTTGTACTGGTCGTGGTTGCCCACACCAGGTTACAGTAGGATATACGAGAATCGAACAATGCATTATAAATTAAGAGTTTAATACTAGATGGTAATGTATGGCGATGCTTATATAGAATTCCTACGATATTTGAAAGCTTAAAGGAGCTGTGCAACGATTTTAACGTTGAAGGAATTGGCATTTTCTGCTTTTGATATTGTTCACTGTGTCACAAATGGCAGAAAACACACCTCTTTTCATCGCAATGTTGCGATTCCGCCGCGTAATAGCGAGGCAAAACTTGGAATATTTCCCGACCTGCAGCCACGAGCGGCGGCCATGAGAAACAAGCGGCGTGACGTCACTTGGGTCGTTGTAAGAAAGATAGCAAGTTGTGCGAATACCTGCTCGATAAAAGGTAACTCTTTTTACAAATCTTGTCGTTCCAACATATATATAAATGCGTAAACACCCTGGTATCATCGACAAAACTTTTATTATACGGAGTTTTAGTGGCGCCATCTATCCTAGGTCCACAAAACCGCGAACAGCCGCCAGAAGCCGGAGGGGGAGGGGGACAGCGCCACACTGGCAAGGACGGGTGGTCACGCGGTCGGCAGCGGATGAGTTCTCGCTGCTCGCTGATGGCTCTAAAGAGAGAACTTTTCCGGAACTCCGCGCCTACTCTAGTGACGTCACTGTGCACGTGACCCGGAAGACGATGCACGAGTTGAGAGGCGGCAAAAACCTGGATCTTTTTCATTTTTTTAAGTAAAAACTAGGGTATCCAGGCAAAATCTGTTTTCTGTAGTTCACTGCAGAAGTGTCAGGCATCAACTTCCACAATTATTTAAGCAAAGCCCTGAAATTGTTGCACAGCTCCTTTAAGTGTAAGATTTTGAATATAGGAGTCCCATAACATATGTTCATGAAAAATTATGCCTAAAGTTTTAACTGTGCTTGCAAATTCAATTTCCGAAGAATTCAACATTAACTTTACATTAGGATTGCACACTCTACCTTTTGATTTAAAGATAACGGCTTTTGTTTTGGTTTCATTTATTTTTAGGGAATTTGAGACAGTCCATGAACTAAGCTTTTGCAGACATGTGTTTGCATCGGCTATCATTATATCAATATTGTTCCCTGAAAAAAATATACTAGTATCGTCGGCATACATGACAAATGAGGCGTTACTTGCAATAGCGGCTACATCATTTATAAATAAATTAAAAAGCAGTGGCCCCAAGACACTACCTTGAGGTACCCCTGTTCGGACTGCTTTCAGCATAGAAGAAAAACCATTAATTTCAACTGTTTGCATCCGACCGCTTAAGTAACTTTCAATTAAAACAAAAAAATGCCCTCGAATGCCATAGAAATTTAATTTTTTAAATAGAATTTTATGATTTATCCGGTCAAAAGCTTTTGAAAAATTGATAAATATCCCCAACGTTAAGAGTTTGTTTTCTATATTATTTAGAATAATTTCTTTTTGCTGTAGAAGAGCTAGTTCAGTAGTGCGACCTTTCCGAAAGCCATATTGAAAATCAGTAAATACCGAATTTTTTTCACAAATGTTGTTAAGTCTAGCGTGTATAATCTTCTCTAAGCCCTTAGAAAAAACGGGTAAGACTGAAATTGGTCTGTAATTGGACATGACATTTCTATCTCCAGACTTATATAAAACAGACACCTTCGCAATCTGCATACCCTTTGGAAAAACGCCAGTCGAGAGCGACAAATTAAAAATATGTGTGAGGTACGGCGTAATGATGTCAATCACATATTTTACCGGCTGCACCTGTATACCATTAAAATCAACACATTTACTGCTTTCGAGGTTTAAAAACACCGAACGTACTTCACACTCATCAGTAGGAAATAAGAAGCAGTTTTCTGCTATGCGTTGAGTTAAACAAAGATCACCACTTTGTAACTGAACAGGGGAAAATAGATTCGTAAGATAGTCATTAAATTTATTTGCTAACTCTACTCCACTGAAAGTTCTACCATTTATTACAAGGTCTTTGATAGCGTTTGCTTTACCGTTACGATTTAGGATATTATTAACTTTTTTCCAGATAACGTCACTTCTATTTTCATTATAAAACATTTTATAGTAATATGCACTTTTTGCTTTTCTTAACATACTAGTTACTTCATTCCGACACTTTTTAAACATTTTAAGCACATCCAGGTCTTTCGTCCGCACGAAACGCTCATTAAGCTTGTTTTTATTTTGTTATCATTTTTAGTATATCTCTGGTAATCCACGGTTTTCTAGACTTTTTGTGTGGTGTTATTTTTCGAAGTTTAAAACATTCTTTATATAATAGACAAAATGTATTAATAAACCAATCATACGCTTCATCGGCCGAATCCATTGAGAGTATCCCGTTCCAGTTTTGAGATTCCACACGGTGTCTAAACTTACCTAGCGTTTAGGCGTTAACAACCGGAGAAAAAAATGCACTATTATGACACGGTTTTTCTAGGTTTTCGAAATCAGAAAAAATATAAATTGGAAAATGATCACTGACATCAGAGCACACAACACCCGCGGTAATCTGGGTCAGAGGTATGTTTGTACTAAATAAGTCAAGAACCGTTTCGCTGCGTGACGTCACTCGAGTAGGATGCGTGATCACATTAGAAAAACCGTAAGATTGAAACAAAGAAGAAAACTCAACTTGACAAGCGGTAGCACAACTCATATCTATATTAAAATCACCACCCAAAATTAAACTGTAACAGTTTTCACAAACTAACTGAAATACTCTTTCAAGAAATCTCCAAAAAGCAGATGAATCAGCATTTGGAGGTCTATACAATACTGCAAGTAGAGTGTTTCCGAGTTTCACACATAGGGATTCGTAATTTTTAGTCATAGAAGTAATGTCTGTTATGAGACTGCACTGAGTATCTTTTCTTACATACATGGCTATTCCGCCACCACGCCTTGAGCAGCGATTTAAATAAAATGTCGAATAATTATCGAAGTTCAAAACATCTGATTCTTGCATAAACCACGTCTCGGTCAGCATTAGCACGTCAAAAGAAAATCCGAAGTCATTAAGAAGAATGCCAAGCTCGTCGCCTTTATTACGTGCCGAACGTACGTTTAAATGAAAAAAAGATATGGTTTTACTCTCTTGTTATCAAAAACCCTTCCCAAATCGGAAGGAAAGCAGACGTCTAAGTTGGTCATCTGCACAGAAACAAACAAGAAAAACACATAAACGCCTCAGCCTATCTTATCTAGAGTCTGTCAAGGTCATCTCTGTCCTTTATCGGAATGGCACGCATGCCTGCAGACTTTCGAACAAAAACCTTTCCATTCCCGTACCACGCGAAAGCGTAGCTTTTTTCTTTAGCCATGTTTTTATGGCCCGAACAAGTTCTCTGTTGAAACGAGTGAGGTTTTCTTGAATAAATATACGTGGGGTAACGTCCTTTAGAGTGCTTCTTTTCTTCAGCCATATGTCTTTGGTGTCTTGTCTAACAAAGTGAATAATAATTCCGGGAACGTGGTCTTTCCTTGCCGGCAACCTGTGTACAGCTACAACGTCGGAAACCTCTAGGTGAGGAACCTCTATTTTGTCAGCAACTTTATTTAGCTCGGTAATCAAGTCCTCATTTTCTGTCACCGGGATGCCGTGAATCTCTAGATTCAAACGCCTGCTTCGGAATTCTAGGTCATTTACTTCTTTCTGGAGTTCACCGTTTACTACTCTGCTCATTTTTTTCTTTTTCCTCCAAGTCTGTTACCTTCTTTCTCAGTTCTTTGATTTCAGCTTCTTGGTGTTTGATTTTCTTTTCGGACTCGTCGAATTGCTTCGACAGAAACTGGACAGACAATTCCATACTGTATACTTTCTCTCTAAGCAGAGGCAGACTGTCCAGCTTCTGGTTGATGGATGCAAGTAAAGATTTCACATCAGGTTCAGGTTCCTCATCCCCACTGTTATTAGCACGCTGTCCGGCGCCTCTACAAGGAGGATACCGCCATGTCGACTTTGTCGCTTCACTTTTCCCATTAAAGGATTTCTTTTTTATACCGGCGCATTTCCCGAAATGGTACCTGCACGCGCACATGCTACATTCCACAGGCCCGTCATCCTCAAGGAACGGTACCTGACAGGATGAACAGGCGTCAGACATCGTTCACACAACACGAGGAAACACAACACAAGACGTTACTGAAGTCCCAGTGGCAGCGGCAGCAGTGACAGCATGGATTCGGTCAAGATGAAAGAATAAAGAAGTTTACCAACCTGCAATAGGCGTGTTGTTCGGTTAGCAGTGTTGACAAGACGCTGCCGCCGCTGCCAAATGACTAGCACGGAGAAAACCGCCGCTTACCTTGCCTCGACGCCCAAAAACTGCGCTTGCGCAGACAAAGTTCGCCACGGTTTCCAAACTCGCTGGCAGTGTAGCGCAGGGTCAATGATGACGGGGCAGGAGATGGTCCTCGAAATCAGCAGCGTCGAAGAATGTAGACGACGGCGAAAAGCGGGCACAGGCCTCCGAATCAGCAACTGCAATAGGCGTGTTGTTCGGTTAGCAGTGTTGACAAGACGCTGCCGCCGCTGCCAAATTCTATCCGCGAGTTCTGCCATCGGGTCCAGGGAGACGCCGGATGAGGTAATCAAAATCATGCGTGCATTTGATGGGAGGCGTTGAAGGAACAACTCGCGAAGAATCGAGTTATCTATGGCCGCAGTCCCTATCAGTTGTCTCATGCGTCGCAGTAGCTGAGATGGCTTGCGATCTCCCAGTTCTTCCTCGGTGAGGAGTTGTCGAAGACGTCGCTGTTCCGACGCCGTTGTACGCTTGACAAGCTCGTGCTTGAGCCTGTCGTACGGCACCTCTGTGGGCGGCGTCATGACGATGTCCCTGACTTCGGCAGCTTCCCTGGTGCTGAGCGCGCTGACAGCGTAGTGGAACTTGGTCACTTGCGATGATATGCCTCGCGTAGCGAATAGGGGTTCGAGGTGGGCAAACCACAAGGCCGGATAAGCGGGCCAAAAGGGTGGAAGTTTGAGGGAGACAACTCCAATTAGTGATGTAGGCTCACCGTTAGCTTGCATGGTTACGTTGTTCGACGACGCCGGACGTGTGGGTCGATCACGTCCGTGTCACCATTGTGGAGTCGTGAGACGTCATGTCTGAAACAGCCGCTTTATCCCATAGGCCCGTTGCTCTCGGGCAGGGGGCGCGAGCGCGTCCGCAAGACGCGACCATGTTATGCTGGTAGCACAATCCAGGCGGCGCTGTAACGTTCGATTTTGCACGTGCAACGTTCGAATGCAAGCATCTGTCAGCATCTGTGGACGGGCGATAACAAAACGTCCAAAAAAAAGAAAAACTAAAATTAAAAAAAGAAAAGAATTATGCAGCTCGCGGACTCAGCGTCCCATTCAGCTTCATTATTTTATTGCGTTCTTTCATCGCTTCCGTGAGCCCGTATGTTCACTTTACGTGATAGCGACGCTGAAGCTACTTGCAAAAACATGTTCCCCTGAACGGTGCTTGCACTGCACGAGCGCGCGTGCTTGGAAGGGACACTGCAAGATCGGAGCTCGCTCTTGTAGCCTCTGCTACGCTGGCGGTTATACTCCGTTTCACCTTATGTTGTACCGCAGACAAAGCTGGAAGCGCGAGCTCATAGCGTCGGGAGCTACTCTTTACGCACGAGAGCTTGTGCCGCCGAGATGTGTCCTAGAGCAAGGAGCTCGCGCTTGTAGCCTTTCCTGCGGTACATCATAAGGTGAAACAGAGTATAGAATGGAACGGAGTATTAAAAAACACTAGTGGGGGGAAGTGTAATGACGCACGTTCGAAACGCGAGCCAAATATTCTATTTTGCTCGCCTGGAGCGCTGCTCAAAACTTGAGAGCTACGGGCCTATCCGTAGGATTAGAATGGCTCGAGTCCCGGGAGCACAACACGCGCACCCGATTGCTTGCCTGAGTAGTCCTCTTCTTCTTCACTCTAGCGGGCCGCTACAAATGCATGGGTACTCAGAGGGTGGTAAGAACTTCTTGTAAAACAAAAATAATATATTTGAGATTCAACATTTTACAATTAAATTCTAAAACACTTCTTATCGTTTGAAGGCCTGTGATACATATCGCGATGATTCAAGCCCGCAATGAAATTTTACAATGGTGTAGCACAGGGCAAGATTGATCAGCGGGTCGTTGAAGACCTGAAGTAAGCTACTGCGTTGAATGAATACTTGTCAACCGAGCGACGAAAAACCTGTCTCGAACCGATGATTACATAAACGACGCGAGTTTTATAATTATCTAGCATAAATTATAATATATGCCTCAGTGGTTTTCGCGAAATCAGGCTTAGAAAAGTTCGGGTGCGATATTTAGACTGTGCGAAGTTGGTCAGGCAATTATATGAGACAACGAGTGTCCCGGATGTGCTGGAATATTTGCCAGTGCAGAGTGACGTGTGACCATAGTACTTTGATTGTGACCGCAAGCCCGGTCGGAGGGAAGGGGGGGGGGGGTCATTAACGCGCATCACGCAGTAGTGATCACATGAACGCAATGCTTAACAAAACAGTCGGTACTCATCCAGTATGAAACGGCCAGGGGAAGGCAAGTGATTGAGGCTCAGAAAAATCTTGAAGCTATCTGGCCAAACTGCGCCCTACCCCCTTGCACGCTGGTAGAAATCCGATCGAACGCCGCCCGAGTGACGCTGGCCTATAGTAATTTTAGTTTGTACATGGTGCAAAATCCTGAGACTGAGAATGAAATTTGAAAAAAAAGTGCAAGAAGACAGGAAAAGAGGTACAGGAGAACGTCTCAAACTCAGCTCAGGACAACGTCGAGTTTGAGACGTTGTCCTGTCCCCTTTTTTCTGTCTTCGTACACTTTTTCTTCCAAATTTCATCCCCAGTCTCAGGATTTTGCATCACGATCAACATGCACCAGCTCGCCTGCACCTTGACAATTTTTAGATTGTAATTGCTTTAGATGTCTATTTTCCGGGACGGAAGAAACGCTGAGCAAAAAGCACAGAAGCCGAAACAACTCGAGGTCGAGGAGCGTTCTACCATACCAGTGACGTCGGAAGAAGAAAAACTGGGGACGAAAAAAGGGGGGGGAGGGAGGGGGGTATTTCGGACACTAAAGAAAACAATACGGGGAAAGACGATGTAGTCGAGCTTATTTTAATCTGAAATTATTTATGCATATGTATAGCTACTGTCGCTCTTCACAGCATAAAAGATCGCGTAGATGGTCGTTGTTAGAAACTCGTTGTCTGGGCCCGTTTGCTTAAAGCGCTAACCGCGGCTAAATCTGACCGCTATTGGCGACGTGCGCGACCGAGAGCGTCGCTGTGGTCGGCCTTCCACGATTGGCCCAAAAGCTGACTATGACGTCGGGAAGGGTATACCATCGACGGAAATAAGAGGAATGAAAGAACTTTAATTTCGACGGTGTTGGCAGTGTTCCTTTGAGAGCGCAATGATTTCAAGCTTCCACCATGTTAATAAGAAACACCATCGAACTTGTTGTTCGCAAGGTAATGACGTCACAAGGGGGAACCATAGGAGGGCGCCACCAAAACATCTCGCCTAAAGCCCCTCGATGTGTTTTCGCTTGTCTTGCAAGTAGCGTCAAATGCGCGAGTGCGCGAGACCCATGTCTCGAGCGGCTCTTGGAAGCAAATGGCGGCGCAGCACTGAAATGAGCGGGCCTTGGAAGCGAATGGCGGCGGTGCACCTGCTCATGGCACGTATCTCGAGCGCTTCCACAACAATGGTTGGCGGTACTTGTAAAAAACGCTTTTATCAAGGGGCTTTAATCTCGCCGCTAATACCCAGGAGAGGGATTTTGAAATCACATGACTGGCTCGGTAGGGATGCGAGAAACATGGCGGTGCCCCAGTCAGTGAGCGCCGCTCGCTTTGGAACTAATATTTCGTTGTAGCTGCAATATCGGGCGCGTTAGTCAGCAACGAATGGTGCAGGAGGCTTTTGCTTTGCCTTGCATCACTTAAATTGCAAAGCATGAGCAATGACCTCGCCGCATTTTTCAGATAGTCTTTCAATTCTGGCCGTTCCTAAGCCTAAATGAACGCGACAATTTTCGGCATGGGAACGTCTTTGGAAAGCGGATTGCTTTCCTTGACTAAATCGGCCGGGTGTTGATAGCACACCGAAGTAGACAGCGTCCCAATAGATCTTTTTCTAAATTACTCAAGCATCGGGGAGAACACTGGTAGTGTAATTCTACGGTCCGGGTGTGCTGGCCTTTCTCTTATAAAGTTTCCAAGTAAATAATCATAAAACGGCTTTGACGAACCCGCGTGCAAGGCGAAATTTGTCTTAGAGTTTTTGCTTTAGAAAAATTACTACTGCAAACGCCAGCACGTGCAAGGCGTGTAACTACGCTCGTAGCATGCACCTCGGTGCTTGGCAGAGGTGCTTGGGAAATTTAGAAAGAGGTCTATTGGCAACGTGCGCAATCAAGAGCGTCGCTTTGGTCGGCGTTCTACGATTGGCCGAGTGGTGACTATGACGTCAGCAAAGGTTTTCTCAACGACGGAAATAAGAGGAATGTAAGAACTTAATTTTGACGGTGTTGGCAGTGTTGCTTTGAGAGCGCTATGATTTCAGGCTTTCACCATGCTCATTACAAACACCATCGAACTTGCTGTTCGCAAAGCAATGACGTCACGAAAGGTAACCAAACGAGGGCGCCACCGAAACATCTCGCAGCTAATATGGACGCTGTCTGCTTTCGTGTGCTATCAATACCCGGCCGATTGAGTCAAGGCGTTGCCATGCCGACAATTATCACGTTCATTTATGCTTAAGAATGGCCATAATCGAAAGAATATCTAAAAAATGCGGCGAGATCATTGCTCATGCTTTGTGATTTAAGTGAGTTAAGGCCAAGCGAAAGCCTCCTGCACCATTCGTGCTGACTAACGCGCCCAATGTTGCAGCTACAACGACATATTGTCATGGATGACAAGTGATGAGGCGACGAAAACTGAAGTAAACTAAACGTTTAATGGGGGCGAACTTGTGTCCAAATTAATAAAAGGACAAGGAAACAGAAGAAAGCAGGAGAGCGTCGCGGCCGTCGATGTCGGCGAAACCACAGGATCGAGCGCTGGGGCGAGACTGAGTCCGGTTCGCCACGCGGCGCCCCTTATGTACATACGTGAGCTTCTGGAATAATCGGCGTAGAATGTTCGACGCGTAGAACGTTCGGACCTCGAACCCGCCCCCCAACATGATTCTCGAATCTACCAGAAAACTAAATTGCAGGAATAACAGAAGATGTGGCGCTCCCAGGAATCGAACCCTGATTTTTCGCGTGGGAACCAGGTTCGATAACCGTTAGGCCACGCGCGCGCTGCCTACATGGCCGGCTGCGCGCGCGGCACTGCTCGCCCCCTTTAAAAGTGCATCGCCCCGATGCAACGCAAGACAAAAAAAAAATAAAAAAGAACAATAAACTAAAGAGTCCTTTGGAGCACATAAGGGCCACAGTCCTATCGAGCGTAGTACGGCTTCAGGCGCACGACGTGGACGGCCTCAGGTCGTGGTGGGCGGCGTGCCGATGTTCGTGTTCCGTCGGGCATCACCTCGTAGTTCAGTTCGCCGAGGCGACGAAGTACCTTGTATGAGCCAAAGTACCGTTTCAGCAGTTTCTTACTGAGGCCGCGGCGACGGATGGGCGTCCACACCCACACCCGGTCTCCGGGTTGAAAGTGGACGTCCCGGCGACGAAGGTTATAGCGGCGTGCGTCGACTCGCTGTTGGTCATGAATCTTGATTCTTGCCAGTTCTCGAGCTTCTTCCGCGCGTTGCGAGATCAGTTGAGCATCTTCGTTGCCATCGTCGGCCGGCACGTGAGGCAGCATGGCGTCGAGCAGTGTGGCGACCGTCCGGCCGTGTACCAGTTGAAACGGTGTCATTCCCGTGGTTTCTTTCACCGCTGTGTTGTACGCAAACGTGACGTACAGCAACACCTCGTCCCCTGTTTTGTGCTCTACGTCGACGTACATGGAGATCATGTCGGCGATCGTCTTGTTGAGCCGCTCCGTTAGCCCGTTGGCCTGCGGATGATAAGTGGTTGTTCGTCGATGGCTGGTATGACTGAGCCGAAGAACTTCTTGAGTCAGCTGTGCCATGAAGGATGACCCGCGATCTGTGATCAGCACTTCAGGTGCGCCGTGTCAAAGGAGAATAGACTCGACAAAAAACTTGGCGACTTCTACCGCTGTTCCCGATGGAGGGCTTTCGTCTCGGCGTATCGTGTAAGGTAATCGGTCGCGACGATAATCCACCGATTTCCTTGCGTCGATGTTGGGAACGGCCCAAGTAAATCCCTTCGACCTGCTGGAAGGGCGTAGTCGGTGCAGGTATCGGCTGCAGGAGTCCTGCTGGCTTCGTCGGAGGCTTCTTACGTCGTTGGCACTCATGGCACGACCGCGTGTACAGGTGGACTGTTTTCGGGAGTCTCGGCCAGTAATACTTGTCACGAATGCGGGCGAGCCTCCTGCTGTAGCCAACGTGTCCAGCCGTCACGTCGTCATGGCAGGCTTGAATGATTTCTTCACGCAGGCTGGCCGGAACAACCAGCAGCCAGGCAGGGTTGCTCGTTCCGAAGTTCTTGAAGAGCACGCCTCGCCGCAGAACGAAGCTTGGCAAGTCTCGGGCCAAGACTCGCGGAACTGAGCTTCTTTGACCTTCGAAGTGGTCGATCACGGCGCGAAGTTCGGGGTCGTCTCGTTGAAGTGCTCCCATGTCGGTATCTGTAATTGCTCCGAGAAAACGGGCGTCATCATTGTCATCGGTGCTGTCGAGAGGAGATTCGACTGGGGCCCTAGACAAACAATCGGCGTCATTATGCTTGCGGCCAGACTTGTGCACAATGGTCACGTCGAATTCTTGCAGTCGAAGGCTCCAGCGAGCAAGGCGTCCTGACGGGTCCTTGAGGTTGGCGAGCCAGCAGGGAGCGTGGTGGTCCGTGACAACGCGGAACGGGATCCCGTACAGGTATGGGCGGAACCTGGTTAACGCCCAGACGACAGCGAGACATTCTTTGTTGGTTGTCGAGTAATTTTTCTCTGCCTTGGACAGTGCCCGGCTTGCGTAAGCGATCACCCTCTCTGCTCCTTCTTGTCTTTGGACGAGCGCCGCACCTAGCCCGGCGTTGCTGGCGTCTGTGTGAACTTCCGTTTCCGCTGATAGACCGAAGTGTCGGAGGATAGGGGGCGACTGGAGTCTGTCCTTCAGTTCGTTGAACGCTTGTTCTTGCTCCTCCTCCCACAGGAAGTTCACGTCGTCCTTTGTCAGATGCGTGAGCGGTGCAGAAATCGTGGCAAAATCGCGAACGAAACGTCTGTAGTATGCGCACAGCCCAAGAAATCTTCGTACGGCTTTCTTGTCTGATGGCTTCGGAAATTCGGCGACAGCGAATGTCTTTTCAGGGTCAGGACTTACACCTTGAGCACTCACGACATGGCCATGGAATTTGAGCTCACCGTAAACGAACCGACATTTTGACGGCTTCAGTGTCAGTCCGGCATTCTGGATAGCCTGTAGCACGGCTCGCAAACGTCTGAGTGTAATGTTCGGCGAGTTCCCGGGAAAGCGGGGCATTGACGAGTGCACGCAAGCTTGCCCAGTGTTCATCTGTTTTAATCTCGTGCGACATGCTCTTTATATACCAGGTGTACAGGGGGCGCCACCTGGCTCTCTATCACATTCCTCCCCCCCCCCCCCCCTAACAAAAATGAGCCAAGGTCCCATCGATTTTCACGGTGAAAAGCGCACAGGAGGCTTTCGTGCTCGATTACTTCTCCTCGGTAGTTGAGTACCAGGACTCCTTGGTAGCGGAATGCCAGGAACAGGCTGAGTATCGTCATGCTGATATTTAGCTGTTACGGTTTGAGGTACCGCTTGGGCAGAATCCTCTAGTGGTACAGGCACATTCTCATTAGGAGGAGCGGCCTGATCCACCGGCTCTGGTCGCGGACCCGACGATGCCCTAGCTTGGGATAGGTCAGGACGCAGATGTCCTTCATGACGTCTCCAACACCGACCATCAGGGAGTGCGACATCTTTGATGTGGTCACTTGGAGTGTCGGTCACAATTGCCGGTACCCATGGTGGACCTTGTCGAAAATTTCTCGCATAAACGGCATCACCGGGTTGGACAGTTGGTATCAGTCGAGCACCCCTGTCGTGCGCCATCTTCTGGATGAGTTGTTTTTTCGGTACGCTTGACCTCAGGTACGGGTGAAGTAGAGCCAAAGCAGTCTTAAACTTGCGGCCCATCAGTAACTCCGCCGAAGTGCACCCTGTGGTTTCATGAGGTGTAGTTCTGTAGTTGAGCAGGATTCGGGCCAGCTGACACTGGAAACTTCCATCAGCTGCCTTCTTCAGCTTCAACTTTTTGGTTTGACCCGCTCGCTCAGCGGCTCCATTTGACGCAGGGTGATACGGTGGTGTTAGAATCTGCCTTATTCCATTTTGTTGAAGGAAGTTCTTAAAGCTACCGCTTACAAATGCCGGCCCGTTATCGGATACGACGAGGTCTGGTAGTCCGTGACAGGCAAACATCAGCCGCAGGCCTGGGATCGTGGCTTCTGCCGACGGCGTGGACACAGGAACGACCTCAATCCATTTTGAGTAGGCGTCGACCACGATGAGTAGATATCGGTTCTTCATTGGTCCAGCAAAGTCGATATGAAGACGAGACCATGGCTTTTCTGGGAATGGCCATGGCATCATTGGTGCTGGTCGTGCGAGTCGCTGGTTTTCTTGACACACACGACATCCCCTTACTGTAGCCGCAATGTCTTCATCTAATGATGTCCACCATACATGACTCCTAGCCACGGCCTTCATTTTGGCGATCCCTGGATGACCTTCATGCAAGAGTCGTAGAACCTCTGGTTGTAAGGTTCCTGGGATGACGACTCTTTACCCCAACAGGATACAGTTCTCTTGTACGCACAGCTGAGTTGTTCGAGGAGCGTAAGTTCTTAAGTCTGGGTCATGCAGCTCAGCTCCAGACCACAAATGATCTCGAAGCTTCGCCAAAATAAAGTCTTTTGAAGTGGCGTCGGCCACGACAGACGCAAGTAGTACGCGAGGATAGGCCCCCTCGAGCATAAATACCTCGGCTGGCCGCTTGATGGAACATGGAGGAACTGGCAGCGGCAGCCTACTCAAGGCATCCGCATTTGCTATGTGTGAACCAGGTCTGTACTTCAGTTTGTAGCTGTAAGCCGACAGCATCAGTGCCCAACGCAGCACACGTGGCGAACAGGTCTCAGGTACAGGCTTGTCCGTAGCAAGCAGCCCCAGCAAGGGCTTGTGGTCTGTGACCGCTTCGAAGTCACGGCCCCACAGGTATTGCCGGAACTTAGTCACACCAAATATCAGAGCCAGGGCTTCCTTGTCAAGCTGACTGTAGTTGCGCTCAGCCGGCAGAAGACCTCTAGATGCAAACGCAATTGGTTTCTCAGCACCTGAATCTTCTCGGTGAGCAAGGACAGCCCCAATTCCGTACGGCAACGCATCGCAGATAAGCACCACTGCTTTCTTCGGGTCATAATGCGCCAATACCGCGGCAGACAGCAGTAACTCCTTGCTCTGACGAAAAGCCTGTTCCTGGTCCGCATTCCAAGTCCAAGGCGTCTTTGCCCCCAGAAGATGGTTTAACGGATGTAGAACGCTGGACGAGTTAGGCAGGAACCGACGGTAGAAATTGACCAGTCCCAGGTAGCTCTGCAGCGTTTTTACATTAGTAGGCCTTGGAGCTTTCAGTACTGCGTCAGTCTTTTCTGGGTTTGGTTGAAATCCCGCAGAGCTAACGACATGACCCAAGTATTTAACCTGGGGAACCAAGAAATCGCATTTGCACAGCTTCAGCTTCAGCCCAGTTTGCTGCAGCCGACTCAGCACTTGGCTCAGGTTTTCCAGGTGGTCTTGATCGTTTCGCCCTGTCACGAGAATGTCGTCGAAATATACAACGACGTGCTTAAGTCCTTGCAATAGGTTCTCCATCTCTCGTTGAAAGATCGATGGTGCAGAGGTCACACCGAACGGCAGGGGACTGTACTGGTACAGACCTCGTGGAGTGTTGATGGTAACCAGTTGTGACGACTTCTCATCAAGTTTAACTTGTAGGTATCAGTGTTGCGGAATGGGCACCCCCATTCCATTCCCATTTAATTCCGGGGAATTAGAGTTTTCGATAATTCCATTCCCTTCAACTCCTAGGAATGGGGACACTGGGCCCATTCCCACTCCTGGAATGGCTGAGTCACTCCATTCCATTCCTCCAATTCCTAAACGCTAAAGTGTCACTTGACAGCTGCATTACGTTGCAGGGTTGGGCAGAAATATTCAGAAATGTATTTTGAAATACAAATACTGAGATAGATGAAAATAGTTGTTAAGATACTGACACTCAAGTCTCAAATATATCTATAAAAATGTATCGTAATACGTATCGGAAATACATTCTAAAAGAGGAAAAGTCCTTGGAAATACAAATACAAGAAGACATTTTAGAGAGGGCAGAAATATAAATACTGATAAACAATACATTTTTCAAATTTCTTTGAGACGCCAACTGAGATGAGGCTTTAAGTTTGAAGTGGAAGTTTCTTTTTTTTTTTGTCCCGAAATTACTTTTTTGCAGGCTTGGCACTTCGTCTTGAAGGTAGTGGTTCCGGACGAAGAGTCCTAAATGGGTTTAAAAAACGTTCCATCAAGGATTGACCGCGGTCCCTTCCCTGGCGTCCTGTCTGACTGACCAGTGATGCGAAAAGACTTCGACCTCTAAAATAAATTCCATCAAAACATCGCCACTTCTCTGTCCAATAAGGGCGCCCCTGTCAGCACTGCATGACGTCACGGTGGGATGAACCAGTATTCGTGGATCTGTATAGGTGTTGCCTTGAACATGAAACTTTACCCACGCTGCTGTATGAAAGGACAAGACATACTTTCGTTGTAGCTGACCTCGTTGAAGACCATGCAGGCAGTTGCATTTGGAATTTTCGAGAAAAGTGGACCACCTGAAGCATCCTGTAGCACATGTCTTATCTTCTGTTACGGTTGAAAAATCGATATGGTGGCATCCCTGTTGTGACGGTCCTACCTGCCAACTCTCCGCCTCCAACGCATGAATGGCAGTCTTTAAGTTTCGCCTAGCATCATTCAAACAGGGACCTCGTGGATTGCGACCTTATACTGCCGGCACAGATCGAGCTCTTCGAGAAACAGCGCGCTCGAGACGAGTCGAAAGTGTGCGAAGTCTGGGTCCGCACAGCGAGGCCTCGTCTGGCCTCCTTCCTGGTTATCGGATCACCAGAGCAGCGGGTCACGTTCACGTCGGCTGATGACGTACCAGCCGTGCAATATTACAGGCACAGACACATTCGGATATGTGTTCAACTTCACTGGTGAAAGGCGCCACCGCCCCCCCCCTCCCCCTCTTCTTCTTTGCTTTGACGCTTGTTTTTTTCGTATTGCATGTTTTTCTTTTGCGCACAAGTCTGCTAGGGCCTTACGCGGGTTCGCAGTTTCCCGCTCAATTATTTCTGTACAACCGACCCCCTTACTGGCTCGGTATAGCTGAACGTAATAAATAAATAAATAAATAAATAAATAAATAAATAAATAAAATATAAAGAACCTGGCCCATTCCATTCCCATTCCATTCCGGGCAAAAGGCATATAATTCCATTCCCATTCCATTCCCCTGAACGTTGCCGCCATTCCATTCCCATTCCATTCCGGGTTGCGAAAATGCGGAATGATTCCGGAATCATTCCAATTCCGGAGTGGCAACTCCGCAACACTGGTAGGTATGCATCTTTTAAGTCCAACTTGCTGAATTTCTCGCCTCCGCTCAGCTTAGCAAACCGGTCCTCCACTCGCGGGATGGGGTACTTTTCAGGTGCAGTCACAGGATTCACAGTGACTTTGAAGTCTCCACAGATGCGAATCTGCCCATTTTGTTTCAGGACCGGTACAATAGGGGCAGCCCATTCCGAAGTCTTCACTGGACGTAGGACTCCCTCCCGTTCCATGCGTTGCAACTCCTCGTTGACTTTGTCAAGCATCGCAAATGGAACTGAACGAGGCTTGAAAAACCTTGGTTTGGCGTTGTCCTGAAGAGTTATCTTTGCGGCCACCCCCTTGAAAGTTCCTAGACCTCCATCAAAGATACTGGAGTATTCAGCAACGAGGTTCGCAACAGAAGTCACGAAGTTGACATCCTTCGCGTTGGAAAGCTTGATGCCAAGGCCTTTCATCCAGCCACGTCCTAGCAGAGATGGGCACGTGCCAGGGACAACATAGAGGATGTCCTGACATTCGCGGTTTCCAAGTCTCACCGTTGCAGTAAGGCTTCCCTGAACTGGGGAAAGTTCACCTGAATAGTTTTTCAGCATGATGCGCGACGGCTCCAGCTGCCTTGATGGAAATTCGCGTCGAAATGTCTCCTCAGACACAACAGACACGCTAGCTCCCGTGCCAAGTTCCATCAGCAATGGAGTCCCGTTCACCGTAACTTCCACTCGGAAAGGTTGGCCGTCGACTGCAGAAGATGTCATTTCCCACATCTCGTAGACTTCTGGCAGTGAGACATCTTGCGACTGGCCCGCTTCGTCCAAGGTGTGGACCGATCTCGGTATTCTAGTGGACGTCGTCGGGCCACCGGCGGTCGCATCCGCTGTCTTCCCCTTGCACACTCGTGCCAGATGCCCCTTTCCCCGACACTTGTGACAAGTGGTACTTGCATGACGGCACTGTGTGGCGTAATGCTCGCCTCCGCAACGAAAACACGAGGTGGTGCCAGTCTTCCGCTTCGGGTTCACAGCTGCATCGCGTGACACTGTGTTGGCTGACGCGAGGTTTGGCTCAATAGACGTCGATAGCATCTGCGAATCTTTCTTCGCTGCTTCCATTGCAACGACCGTCTTTTTTGCGAGGTCAAGGGTCAAATCTGGAATCTCTAGGAGTCGCCTTTGTATCATCTCGTCGTTAATACCTCCGACGATTCGGTCTCGCGGCATTCTATTTCGGAAGGCGCCGAATCCGCAATCATCCGCCAGCTTGTTCAGACAAGCAAAGAAATCCGCCGCTGTCTCACCGTCATGACGCATCCGTGAATTGAACTTAAAGCTTGCGACGACTTCTGAAGGCTTCGGTGAGAAATGCTCGCCTAATACCTCGAAAATGGTTTCTAGACTGGCCTCCGACGGTTTGACAGGAGCCAGAAGATTTCGAAGCAACGAATATGTGGCGGGTCCAAAACACATAAGTAAAACAGCTCGCCTTTTCTTATCCCTGACATCGTTGGCGATGAAGTACTGTTCAACCCGCTCCCGGTACTCGCTCCAGTTCGTTTCAGTGTCAAACGGCTCTAGCTTGCCGACCACCGGCATTTCAGAACAGGCGCACGGTCCGACGGCAGCAGTTCAACACTTCCACTTCCTCGTCGGCACTGTAATGTTCGGCGAGTTCCCGGGACAGCGGGGCATTGACGAGTGCACACAAGCTTGCCAAGTGTTCATCTGTTTTAATCTCGTGCGACATGCTCTTTATATACCAGGTGTGCAGGGGGCGCCACCTGGCTGTCTATCACACTGAGGTGCTCGTCAAAGTCACTGGCGAATACCACGACATCGTCGAGATAGACGAGACAACTTTGCATTTCAAGCCGGAAAGAACTGTGTCCATTACGCGCTGGAACGTCGCCGGTGTTGTGCATAGTCTGAACGGCATCACTTTGAATTCGTACAGCCCGTCCGGCGTGACGAAGGCAGTCTTTTCACGATCTCGTTCGTCGACCTGGATCTGCCAATACCCACTCTTCAGGTCCATTGACGAAAAGTTTCGGGCGTGGCGCAGCCGGTCCAGGATGTCTTCGATGCGTGGCAGCGGGTAGACGTCCTTTTTTTGTTACAGCGTTCAGTCGGCGATAGTCCACGCATAACCTAAGAGTCCCGTCTTTCTTTTTCGCGAGGACTACCGGTGAGACCCACGGGCTGCTTGAGGGCTGGACAATGTCGTCATCGAGCATTTCTTGGACCTGCTTCTGGATGACTTCTCTCTCTTTCACAGAGACACGGTACGGTGACCGATGAACAGGAAGCGCGTCATCTTCAGTAACAATTCGATGTTTCGCAACGGTCGTTTGGCGCACCTTTGACGACGTGGAGAAGCACTCAATGAACTCGGCGAGAAGGTCGCTGAGTTGTCGTCATTGTGGGGCAGGCAGGGTTGGGTCGATGTCAAACTGCGAAGGCGGCGTTGTTTTGGGTGGCCATGAAGAGAGGTCTTCTGATATTCCGGCAATTGGGGCTGAGTCCGGGAGTTCCTCGGCGTGACACAAGCCGGTGCCTTTCGTAAGGTGCTGGGCCTCCTGTGGGTAGTTCGTTACGAGTGCGACAGTGTGCCGTCTTGGAGCTCCGCGACGCCTCTTGCCATGCCGATCCCTCTTCCTAGAAGCAACTGGAGGCTTCCTTCGAGCAAAACGTCGCCGCAGAACGTCTCATCAACCCCGACGGGTACGAAAACACTTGACCGCGGTGGTAGGTTCACATGGTTTGCGAGGACTCGTACCGGGGATGACGTCGCTTTGGGTTCCTCCGGTGATGGAGCAGGTTTTCGTAGCGTCAGCCGGTTTTCTCCGAGGTCGATGACGGCACCATAGTCGCAGAGAAAGTCCATTCCGAGGATAACGCCCCTCGAACAGTCTTGCAGAACGACGAACTTGACAGGGCACGTCTCACCATGAACCAGTGCAAGAGACCTGTAGGAACATCGGACATCGAGAAAGAAGAAGCAGAAGCTTGACCAGACACAGCTCGTGGAAGAGCCTTTTCGAGCGATTCACCGTGGACCCTCGGTAGCCTTTGGTAGACGCATATATGTAAATAAAATGAGGGGTAAGCCTTTACCCCTCAGACCCAATTCGGGGGACTGACCTCTGGTCCGACGGCTTCTTCAGGCTTCGCCGTCTTCCGCTAAAGGGTAGCCTTCCGGGGCTGAGCACCTCACTCGGGCGGGGTGTCTTCGTAGGGGTACGCTTTACGGGCATAGGACGATTACCCCGCACCTCCACCAAAATGTCACGGATGACAAGTGATGAGGCGACGAAAACTGAAGTAAACTAAACGTTTAATGGGGGCGAACTTTTGCCCAAATTAATAAAAGGAAAAGGAAAAAAAAGAAAGCAGGAGAGCGTCGCGGGCGTCGATGTCGGCGAAACCACAGGATCGAGCGCTGGGGCGAGACTGAGGCATGGTTCACACTTGCGAATCGGCGGGCGAATCTGCAAGGATTCGGCCGCCGGGCGTAGCATCCACTGTGCATTGCCGCGGCCGATTCCGGTTCGGCGGCAGCCGATTAGCTGCAAGTGTGAACCAGGCCCGAGTCCGGTTCGCCACGCGGCGCCCCTTATGTACAGTCGGCACGGAATGAAACGCGAACAAGGAGCGCATGGTTTTCGACCCACGCTGAGTCACCTAGAGACGCAACACCGAAGGTTTGGATGCAAGCAAGAGTCTAACACATCGAAGGAGGAGCCATCAACCTGCAGCTCCCATCTGGTTCAAATGGTGCAGCATCTAGCGAAAACCATGCACCCACTGTTCGCGTTTCGTTCCGTGCCGACTGTACATGCGTGAGCTTCTGGAATAATCGGCGTAGAATGTTGGACGCGTAGAACATTCGGACCTCGAACACGCAACATGATTCTCGAATCCACCAAAAAACTAAATTGCAGGAATAACAAAAGATTTGACGCTCCCAGGAATCGAACCCTGGCTTTTCGCGTGGGAGCCAGGTACGATAACCGTTAGGCAACGCGCGCGCTGCCTACTTGGCCAGCTGCGCGCGCGGAAATATTATTTCCAAAGTGAGCGGCGCTCACTCACCGGGGCACCGCCATGTTTCCCCAAATCCCTACCGAGCCACTCACGTGATTTCAAAATCCCTCTCCTAGGTAGTGCGGCTAACTTTAGCTGCGGTTAGCGCTTCGAGCAAACGGGCCCAGAAGGCACTACTCGTGACATGCTTAGTGGTTCGGAAGTTCAAAGCTATGTCTTTGCAACCTAAATAACTGTGCCAATAATAATAAAAAAATGAAACATAATAAATGCGGAAATAAAAAGCTGGCAAAAAAAAAAAAAAGAAACTCCCAAGAATCCCCTGGAAGTGTTGTATTCTTGCAGATTCAGAGGCCCAGAACAACGAAACAAGTTTCTCCTACCAAGATGTGTACAGGCTAAAAGAAACACGTTCCAAGAAACGAAAAACGAAAATAAAAAAAACGAAAAATTATTTTTTTTAATGATGTGCTGAACTTGAATTATATTAGAAATCTTCTCCCATGAGTTAATTTATTCCTGAACGTGAAAAAACAATGAATACATCATTTTGTATTCTGCAGATGGCAATAATATGTACTCTCTGTGGTGTTAATTTAAATGCAATACCTCAAAGAATTTAGACGAAACAAATTACCAAGTTTAGGGCATAATTGCCCGTAGATACATGTTTGGACATTTCTTCCAAACTCAACTTGAACAGATGTTCATATCTTAAGACGACACTTACCTAGGCTATACTTAGATAAGTCTTAAAACGTTTAACATCTTTAACAAAAATAGCTTCGGCTATAGCGCGCTTCAAATATGGCACGAACGACAATTGTCAAAAAACCGTCGTCCTTGCTTGCTCCTTCGGGAATTTATTTCATTAAAACTAAGCATGCCAGAACATTGAAATAAACGGCATTGTCTTTCGCAAGGAATGCGGCACCGCATGTCGACATGCGAGAAAAAAATTACGAATGTACATTACGACTTGAATCCAAATGGAACCGCCCGCCCGTCTTTCGAAGGTCGACGAACTTGGAACTTTTACCCTAAAAGCTCGAAGTGCTTCGAACTTTTGACTTTTCAAGAATTGAAAGTTCGAAAATTTTCGAATTCTTTAGATAAATATCTTCGAAAGTTCGAAAATGATCGAATTTCTAAGCGTAGGGAGTTTCGAAGTTCGAAAAGCTTCAAACATTTTAGTGGAAGAAATTCGAAAGTTCGAAAATCATCGATTTTTTAGTCTATCAAGTATGAAAGTTCAACAAGCATCAAATTTCGCAGCGTAATAAGTTCGAAAAGGATTGAACTTTTTAGCATAATAAGTTCGAAGGCTCGAAAAACATTCGGTTTCTGAATGTGTAGAGCTGGAAATTTCTAAAAGCGCCGAACTTCTTAGTTTAACAAGTTCGAAAATTCGACCCGTCGAATTTCTAGATATGGAAAGTTCAAAAATTCGAAATCTTTCGGATCTTTCAAACCGCCTGATTCGATCATTGAACCTTCGGTTCGAAAGAGGTTCGCGGCATCCCTAGTCATAACCTGTACTGACGCTTGTGTGCCGAACAAATCATTTAAATAGACCCCGCTAGTATTCGTACCCGTGGCGACACCTCGAAAAGGCGGGAAGACCTATTTTCCGTTAGGTTCAAGCGTAACATCAGAGTAGGCTCGTAAAGGCTGGTTCACACATCTGCGTTCCGAGCTAAAGGAATGACAGAAACGACACGAACGACATGACACCGGGACAACCGTGGGACATGATTGCTTGATAAAGCTGCTCTTTGCCATCTCCGTCACGTTATGTAATGCGAACAGAATCGTCCCGGTGTCGTGTTGTTTCTGTTGCTCGGAATGCAGATGTGTGAACCGGGCTTGAGGTAATAGACCGACCCACCGCCAGTATCGCTACGCCTCCTCCGGCGCAATGCATTGCGGGAAGTGGAGTCTTTCCGCACGAGGGTGAGCGCCGCTGTAGGCTTGCGAGTATCGATCACGAGCCGTCTCGTGCTCTACCGCTGCCTCCTGTGAAGTACAACTATGACTGCGTCACGCACGCTCCAGACGGTTGGCGAGGGGGGGGGGGGGAAGGGGTTGTATAAAACGGGAAAGGGGGTTTAATGCCTATGCAGATTGTTATCCTCCAGGAAGGGGAAAGATTCGCATAGGCAACGGGGAAGTGGGAAAGAAAGATGTGGGAGGGGTTTGTTAAAAATAGTTGGCCGCAAATCTGCGGAAGGGTGCCAATCAATCAACGTATCTTAGGGAAACGTTGGAGAGGAAGTATAGAGCGTGGGCAGATCATAGCTCATGGGAAACAGCGACGCGAGCAACCTAGCTGGTAGTTGTGCCTCTTTCACAGGTCTGTCGACACAGGCCTGTCTCGTCGCCACGAAGCGGCGGCGCGATTAAGTTCGCGTTTCAAGGCTACCACAATTGTGATTGTGGTAGCCGCGACAGTGTGTGAGATAGGTCTATTGGTCAAAACAAACGGCGAGCTCTAGTTATCTTTTTTTGTCGGGAGGTGTTTACAGATATTGCGTTTTTCTGGTTGATAACAAGAAACTATTGATATGTCGGCCTGAAATGTTCACTACAGTACACACGGATGAGCACTGTTGAGTACTACATAAATAGGATTACGCTTCCAGCGAGAGCTCGATCACGTAGAATCGGTCAGCTGCCCAATGGCAAAGAAGGCGACGTAGACGATAGATCTCCGCCAGGTCCGACTCTACGAGCTATAACAATGTAAATACCTCGTTCATCGACTCTTAAAGACTACCGAAACCGACAGGTTAACCTCTACGCCACTACCTTTTTCCGAACACTTGCAAGACGAGAATGCAAAACGTCAGTCTTGGTATTTCGCGTGCATTAATGGGCACAAAATAAGCCTCGCATCATTCTAAAAAAAAAAAAAAAAGTGAGCGGTATACGAGGCCACTACCGCGTCGAGACACACCCCTTTAGAAAAAGTTTGGAGCGATTATGCATCTCGCGAGCTTTGAGTCTGCACGCGGCCAAAAGCACGACAGAAAGCAACAATTACGTCCAGCCGTCTGGCTGCCGAGCGCCGAGCCTAAACTTCATAGGGCAGGCTCCTTACGTAAACAAATATCTGCTAGACAGGCAGAGCACCCGCCCGTACGGCCAAACGTATCCAAAAGGCCGCCACGCCGCACGCACCACTCCAGCAACGTAAGCGCACAACGCACTGCGTACAAAGAGTGAGCAGCACTTGCGCTTGCGCCACCTGCGCCCTGTCCGTAGCGGACACCACCGTAGTGCGCTGCGAGCATGCGAAAAACGCGAGACGCCAAGAAGCCAACGCCGCGTTGATGACAGAGGGAGAGAAATGTCGTCTAAACGTCCGAGTAAAAAAAAAAAAGAAAAAAAAAGACATGTTGATGAAATGAAGTGAAATTCGAGCATCGAATATCGACTCGATCTGCCGATGAAACATCGCAGTGTCAATGAAACGATCTGTCTATGAAACCTTGTTCGATGAACTGCGCGCCAAGAATGACGCGGCTTGCCACATGAAAACTGGCGCACCCTGCGTGATCGACAGCGCGACAAAGAGACACACGAAGACAACCCCAAACCCCCAATCCACTCCAAACCAAATTAAGCTAAGCCATGCCAAATCGATTCAAATGAAACCAATCCAAGGACGGCTGCATGTATCAAGATAATAAATGCTGACAGTATTTTATAAAGGCCCAAATGACTGAAAAACAATGCCGGTTGATGATCCCTTAGATCGCAGCCTACTCCGGCAGGAACGGTCGATCAGCAAAAGCAGAAGCAACTCGAGCTAGAAGGAAAACTCGGCCTCCAACGGTCTCTGCTCATAGAATAGCATACGACTGAAGGACACCACAGAACTGCGGAACCCCTCACCCAATACACCCAACAGGGATTATGGTGAGATTTCATACCAGAGGTAGGTCATCCAACCAAATATTACCAACTCACCCCCAAAAATTAAAATCAAAAGAGAAAAAAAACTTGGTCAATGCATATCTTTATATAGATATGCTGCATAAACTTCCGCATAAGTACGTGTGGGTGGCACAAAAAAGAAACGGGGGTGATATTTGTATTAATCGTTCATTTGTGTACAAATGAGCGAGGTATGCACAGCGAGGCGATGCTCTAATCACTGCGACGTTGTCTGTGTAACCTGTCGGAAGGCGCGTTTGTGTTTTTCCGCTGCCCTTGTCAGCAGGCGAAAGTTCAACACACCCAATTTCGCCAACTTGCATTTAGTTACTTTCGTAATTAATCCGGGTGAACGAAATTTGGTAGAAATGTGCGGAGCATAAACATAAACATAGTACATTTCTTTCAAATCGGATAGACGGGTCAGAAGTTCACTGTTTTGGGGTAGTTTTCCCGTCGCACAACTCACGCGGAGACAAACCAACGGCTTGCGAGGAACAAAAGAAAAACAAAGAAAGCAACCTGTAAGCGTGATGACCTGTGAGTGTGAGGACCTGTGGGCAAGATGAGCGTGGAGACCTGTGTGAGTGTGAGGACCAGGGTTGTAAAAGTTACCTCAAAAATGTACCTAAGATACAGTTACACTTACTTATACGAACAGGTACCTAGGTACGTACATAGGTATTCGCTGAAAAATGTACCTAGGTAGAGGTACAGATACTTCAAAGATTCTTTATTTATTTTCCCCAAATTTGTCAAAATATAATGGAAGTAAAGCTTTTTATACAAAGGATACACACAAAAACGAATTCGATAAATGTGCTTTATTGGTGTCAATTCGATGTCCACATCGGTGTTGAATCTTTGCGTGCCTTACCCCACGCCCCAACTGGTCCACCGAGGCCACAGCTTCCACTGTTGACCATGTCACGCCAAGACCGTCGAAACTCGCTTGTTGACGTTCTTGCCCTCAGAGCAGGTGCTGTTGTCGACGGGCCAGAAGATGTCGGCCGTATGAAGAAACGCATGAGTCGAGTGCATGTGCACCTAACCTTCGCGACGACGAGCGAAAAGCTTCAAGCTTCCTCTTTGTTGCTGTTGTCGTCGTCGTTGTTGTTGTTTTTGTTGCTGTTGTTGTTGTCGTTTTCTGTTTTGTTAGTCGGAAGAAAAATACGCCTTTTTTTTCTTTTCTTTCGGAACTTTTTCCGTTTTGATAACTGCAAAATTGAGTCCGTTTTATTGAGTCGGAAGTATTACATACGGGGGGCGATGTTAAATTGTTTAGGATTGTAATTATAATTATTTTCAATTATATTCTATATTGAATTTATGACAGAAGAGACATGACAAGATACAGGCAAAAGAAAATGCGCACATCTTTCAAGTTATCTCCTCCCTTGTATAGCTGTCAGAGGAGCTTCAAACACGCAATGGAGTCGATTTCGGTTTGAGATGATGGATGCAGGTTGCTATTTTTCCTAAACTGTGTTCCGAAGCGATTCGATAAATTGGTGTCGCTAGAACGGCATCGCTAATCCACCGTTCGCTCAAATGAACACAGCCATTCGCTAAAGTGTCGTTCGATGAAACATCAGGGCGGGGCTTTGTTCGCTAAAACTTCGTTCGATCAAGTCAGTGCCTCCCAGGTCGTACGTTAATCACGGCACATGGTAGTGTGTTAATACATCAAGATTTATAGTTTCTACTAATTTGACGAAGCGAATAGAAAAGTACCTGTAAAAGAAACTTTACTTAGTTACAAGTTACTGGAAAATATACCTAAGATACCGAGCAATGACGGTACCTAGGTTTGTACCTGAGGTACAACAAAAGTACCTAGATACCGATTTCCAGTTACTTGTACCTAGGTACTTTACAACCCTGGTGAGGACCGTGAGGACCTGTGAGTGTGAGGACCATGAGGAGCTGTGAGTGTGAGGACCTGTGAGTGCGAGGACCGTGATGACCTGTGAGTGTGAGGACCGTGAGGACCTGTGAGTGTGATGACCTGTGGGCCTGATGACCTCTGAGTGTGATGACCTGTGAGTCTGATGATTCGTGATGACCTGTGAGCGTGATGACTGTGATGATATGCGAGCGTGACGACCGTGAGGATGACGGTGAGTGAGTTTTGGTTTTGTGTTGAACCGTGAAGTTGAGTCCGGGTGATGACCCTATTTTGAATAAATTGTGATCGTGAGTGGGCGTGAGTCCTGATTGAGGAAAAAATAGTGATCGTGAGTTTGAGCGAGGACAGCTTAAAATGCCGACCTATGCCTGTGTGACATACTTTCGCTAACACAAAACAGCCTTATGCTTTGTTTCGGCTTAAGTCCAGGCGCACCAACGCTACAAGGTAATGAAACCAATTAAGCGGCGTCAAATGCGCAAGCAACTGGGTCTTTTCTGTTTATGATTGGTTCTGTGACAATAGAACCCGTATAGAAACATCAGAAACACCGTGAGGATGCGCTTTTAATGCTCTCTGGTTGGTCCCATCAGCTCTTAGCGTCGGCTGCGTCTGGGGTGTTACGGAGTGCAAAATTGTCTTACTGCAGTAAAGAAGGCTAAAGTAGATTGGACACAAGAGCAGCGTAAGCTTTCGGCTGGAGCTCTTGTCAAATCATGAAAGACAAAAGTTTCAATGCTGACGCAACACCGAATCTGCTCCCCATCCCCCGCGCTGGACTTCAGGAAGGGACGTAGAGAATCACAGCAATGCGGCCTTGTTATTTAAACCGTTCCAACAATCGACTCCCGCGCCCTGTAATCGCTGTCTTATGTAGTACATTGTTTCATCTTGAGTCCGAGTGCAGTCAACGCTGCAAGCTAAAAGGAGCATTCCAAGCAGGGACATGAGTGCTGCGTCATGGCATTCTTAGTATTCCTTTCCGCGCGGAATTAATGCATCTCGAAAGCCAACCAGCCAACCGCACTGAACTCACCCTGGCCTTGCGCTTTCTGTATGTGTGCGTGTATCTTTCTGTTGTCTAGTCTTGACTATACGCTCAAACGTATGGTGAAACGGATTATGATGTCTGAAACCTGTACTGATAATGCGCAGTAGCTCTCTTTTTGCTGGAATGTCAGGCGCTGCACGCGCATCCGCAAATCAAGAACTCAACACTGTTTTCCCGTTGTGTATTTTCCCGTTGTGTTCAACAACTGGCGCAGCGACCTGTGAGTGCAGCAGAGAATAAACGGGCGATAAGTGCTGGAAAGGCGTATAGAAGATGTAGATTAAGTGCGCTCTGTGTAAAGTCTACAGATTCGATAATAATTATTATATCCAAGTCACAAAGAAGCGCGGAATTAATGCATCTCGAAAAGCATGCGCTGAATTAAGACTGAAATTAGCGAGTACGGAAATGCATTTTTAACAGTAACATCAGTCTTAGTTAGAGCTTCAGGTACTGAGCATTAACTGACAATTTCCCCGGCGTACTTTAAATGCCATATTTCCGGAACACGTTCCTGTCCAAGAGTAAACCTTGAGCGAAGGAACTTACAAAAACCGCAAATCAACCTTACTTTTACCATGACTTCCTTAAGCAGAAATTAATGCTTCGTCCATTTTCATGTCACATATTAAATATCTTTTCTTCCAAATTTTTCTGAGGCAAAGATTCGCTCGCGCAGAGTTATTACAATTCAACATCGGTCTTTCCGAACTAAGTAAATGCTGATCAAATCGCGGAATAATCTCCAATATAAGAAAGCAATACAAGCATAGAGTAAACCATGCAATATGGCGCCACGCGCGCCCATGCACCGGGAAACTGAGGGAAAGGAGGATAGGAGTTCGCGCGGGGACGTCAGAATGCCAGAATGCCGAACTCTTATTCGAATGATTAGTGTCCCAAACGCCGGACGACAGCGTTCAACGTTCTAGCTGGTTCGACGAGTGCAGTGGAGTCAAAGACTGCCTTTGTGTCTACTGCACTCGTCGAACGAATTGGAACGCGAGAATATTACGCCGGGCTCCGGCGTTCCGCTGTCTAAGGCGTTCTATGGGTACATCGGGTACAAATGCAGCTGACTTCAGGTCTACCCACTAATCATTTCAAACGGAGCTCGTCGTTCTGACGTCCCCGCGCGCTCTCGTCTCCTGCTCTCCCTCACCTTGTCCGCGCATGTAATTTTTCAATTTGGTAAAAGGAAAGAGATTAACGAACCTTTAAGTCGGCGTGTAGTTGCTGTCGACGCATCATTTTTTTCCTAGGAGCGAACTGTCAAAACCATCTGGCTAACCTACAAACAAGGTCCGAACTTGCGTCATAAGGGTGATCAGTAAGATTTACGTCCCAGGGCCGTAACTTTTGCATTTAGTGATCGAATTGAAATATGTTACATTTGAATAACATTCTGTAATCTCCCTTTTCCCAGGAGTACATAACTTTTCAATGTAGTACCCACCCGCGACGATGCACTTTCACCACCGGTGCGCTAATCTCCGCATGCCGACGTAGATGATTGAGCGCGGCTGCTGACGACCGCATCGGTAACCTCGTCAACGGACGCAAACCCTGTACCCATCAGGTGTTACTTTATCTTGGAAACAGTCTAAAGTGTGAGGCGCAAGGTCCGGCCTATAAGGTGGATGAGGCAAAACATCTTGAAACTTCAGCTCTTCCAGCGAGGCATTGGTCTCAGCAAAAGCCGGCATTAAAGGGAAGCTACGGAGGGTCTTGAAAAAAATGAGTTAGAAGTGAATCCTAGTGTATTTTTGCCCGTGAACCCGAATACCCAAACCATTCGCTGCGCCAGTATTGTTAAACGCGAGAAAACGCGAAAGAAAGTCGCTGTACGTGACGTCATCGACGGATCTTTTGGCTGCCTAAGGCTAGAGAGGCGGGGCTTCAGCCCTATTTAAAAATTGCTCGTATGGCTTTTCGGCGCGTCGAATTGAAACATAATTGTGACATCTGTTATTCTAAAGGCCAAACAAGCACAATTCAAGTGTTTTTCTAGAATGCAGAAGTGCGAAGAGTGGTGTACAGGTAGCAAAAGCCCATCGCCGCCGGTGGGGACTACACTCAAAAGTTGTGTGCTCCTTGAAAAGAGCAGATTCCAAACTTTTGTCCGAACGCAACATCTTACGATTTCATCACTAATTAAAGGGCGAATATATTAGCAGGACTCTTGGGGCACGCCACGCACGTACCTCTTGGGAAAACTCCAAAGCTGACTCCTTCACTTTTCTGTTCTGGCTTTCTTTTTTTACTTTTTCTTTTGATACCTTAATTTTTTGCTGTGTCCTTATGGCCCAGTTACACGGTCAGTGCTAGCGTTTTCCAAAGGGGAACCTGTTTGGCGTTTCCCGTGGATTATGCTGACGCATTCCTTAAAAATCTAACAATAGATCGTCCTGTAATTGTGTTCACCCCTTTTCTGTACTCTGCCTGCGAGAGTAGGTCAAGGGCCCCGGATACGGTCATCCATATCAGTCGTGGAAAGAACCACATCCTCAGCAGGCGTGGAAGGCCACACCTCCATATCGCTCGTGGAGGGAAACGCATCCAACGTTTTGACTAAACACACACATCCCAGCCCACGCATCGCTACTACGGAAACCCAGAGCGAAGAACATCCGGCGACGGCAGAGCGGCATCAGAGTACGCCCTCATTCCACTGCGCCGCGGTGCCTCCTTTTCTCTGGCTCCGACCAGATCCGCAGCGCGCCTTTGACGAAAACGAAAGCGGTCGTTTTGACGATAACCCCTCGGTGTCCGTCAGTTTGTCAACGCCGGGGAGAGAAGGAGAGGTTTACGTGCGCTTACATCAACGCTTTGAACCAACGGGAGCGTCGCACGCGTCACCCTCTCCTTCTCCCTTTCTCTTTACACTGACAAATAAGAAAAAACTGCCGGGTTTTCGTCCAAACAAACGTTCTAACGCTAACGCATCAAAAAGTTAATGGCTGAGAAGCAAAAATTATTGGTCACCCCTTGTATTTTCCAATCAATGCGCACCCGCACCTATTCGAATACGTTAGTTAGAGTGCTACGGCACACTTAAATATAGTATTTCACTGGGCACCAACTGCGCTGTCATCAGCTTTTAGAGCGCAGCTCTTAGGGGCCCGTTTCCGGCTTGAGCGGCGTCGGCGTCGCCGTCGGCGTCGGCGTAACCGCGCGGTGCATCATGGGTAATGTCCCATAATACACCGCGCAAGCACCCCACCGGGGTCACGTGACTTCGTGGGGGGGCACCTGACCCCCCCGAGGTCACGTGACTCCCCTGAGGTCACGTGACCCCCTCCTCGAGGTCACGTGACCCCCGAGGTCACGTGACCCCCGCCGATGTCGCGTGACCCCCCGATGACGTCATCGACACTGATGACGTCACCGGCATCCACATCGTCATCGTCATCATCACTGATGACGTCATCATCAGTGATGATGACGATGACGATGCGGATGCCGGTGACGTCATCAGTGATGATGACGATGACGATGTGGATGCCGTTGACGCCATCAGTGATGATGACGATGTGGATGCCGGTGACGTCATCAGTGATGATGACGATGACGATGTGGATGCCGGTGACGTTACCGACATCCGCATCGTCATCGTCATCATCACTGATGACGTCATCAGTGACGTCACTGATGTCGTCACCGGCATCCGCATCATCATCGTCATCATCACTGATGACGTCGTCAGCGACGTCACTGATGACGTCACCGACATTCGCATCATCATCGTCATCATCACTGGTGAAGTCATCAGTGACGTCACTAATGACGTCATCGGTACCCGCATCGTCATCGTCACTGATGACATCATCAGTGACGTCAGTGATGACATCATCGGCATTGGGGGTCACGTGATCCCCAAGGTCACGTGACCCCCCAAGGTCACGTGACCCCCCTCTGGTTAGTCTAACCCCCCCCAGCGCCCTTCCCTCCTCCTTTTCAAGAGCTGCGCTCTAATTCGGCGTTACAGGGAGTTGTAAGCGGCTTTCACTTTTTTAAACTACCAAAGTAAATTAAACAAAAATGTAGAAGCAGCTCGGCCACTCATCAGCTCCGGAGAAAGAAATGAATATTCTTGTAACTCGTTTATGCTAAATCCATTGCCTATTTATCTAAACCTTCCCCAATATTCCACTCTGTTTCCATTGTTGGGTAGAGCACATTCAAAAAGCACTAAAGCACACATTAAATGAGAAGTTGTTTACTTCAGGTAAACTAGTAAGTACATCTGGCGCAACCTACTTGACTCTACTTTAGAGACAATACACTTTCAAAGTAAACTACAAGTACTTTTTAACACAATCCTTCACGAGGCCCTTTCATTTCCCTTTAGTTTTTCTTGTTTAAAGGGGTACTCCACAGAATTTTTGAACTACCTCAACGTTGATTTTTTATGGGCTGAATTTAAACGAATTGTTACTTATTGCTTAGAACATTTTATAGCCAAACGGAAGAAATCAATAAAAAAATCGAATCCATGGGTAACCCGAGAGATTGTACAACTCAAGCGTAAAATAAAACGCAAACGTCGTGAAAGAAAGGAAAACGAAGAAGAGTTCCTAGAGCTTTCATGTCTTTTAAAGCAAAAGTTGAGCTCAGCGAAGGGACGTTATTTTTCTGAAACCCTACCGAATTTTACGAGAAATGCACCCGACAGATTCTGGCGTCACTTAAAACCTCGGAAAGAACGATTCGAATATATCATTGAAAACAATGAATTTGTGACCGATCCAAAATATATCGCCGATAGGTTTAATAACGTTTTGCATAGTGTGTTTGTTAATACAGATGGTGCTACAGAGGACTTGAGCTTAAATGCGACAAGTAGTACTATGGGGGATATAATAATCACTGAAGAGGGAGTCTTTTCATTACTCTTAAACTTAGACTTAAAGAAGTCAACCGGGCCAGACGAAATACCCAACGAGTTTTTAAAAAGATATGCAGAATGGGTTTCAAAATACCTTACCATTATTTTCCAAACATCACTAAAACAACACCAAGTACCCGCCGATTGGCGCAGTGCGAGGGTCGTACCAATCCTTAAAAAAGGAAGTAAGCATAATATTGAAAACTACCGCCACGTATCTTTAACGTGCATAGTATGCAAATTAATTTAGCACATTATTTCTATAGCTTTATACAAGTATTTTGAATCCTCTAACATTTTTCATTCTAAAAAACATGGGTTTCGCCAGAAACTATCGAGGGTCACGCAACTCATAGAAACATTTGACGGTTTTTCATTCTTCTAATTAGAAAGGACAGATTGATGCGATATGCCTTGACCTTTCTAAGGCATTTGATAGAGTACCACACGCTGAACTACTTCATAAACTTTCTTTGCATGGTGTAAATCAGAACGTGATATTCTGGATCAGGGCGTATTTATTTAATTGGGTGCAGTATGTAGAGGTTAACGGTGACCGTTCAATTGTATCTGAAGTGCCCTCGGGCGTCCCCCAGGGGTCAGTACTCGGGTCGGTACTATTTTTAATTTACATTAATGATATCGCGGCGGAAATAAATCAAGGGGTTACTGTGCGGCTGTTTGCGGATGGTTGTCGGGTATATTCAAAAATCGAGGAGGAAGAAGACCAGCGCAGATTAAGTGCATCGGTTGGGTCTATTCAGGACTGGTGCTCAAAATGGAAGAGGAAAATTAATACACAAAAAACTGTTTTCGCACGAATAACTAACAAAACTAAGAATATTCTTTCTTATACTTACGAGCTTGATGGGTGTCCTTTGGTTGAAGTTGACAGTTTTAAATACTTGGGTGCGAAAACTTTATAAAAAATTAAGTTGGAGTAAACATATAAATGAAATATGTCACAGAGCAATGCAAAATCTTTGGTTTTAAGACGGAACCTGGCCAGTGCTGTGCCTAAAGTGAAGTTAATGGCCTACACAACGTATATTAGGCCTACCTTGGAGTACGCTGCATCGGTATGGGACCCCGATAGAAAAAAATCAAATTGGTGAACTCGAAAAAGTTTAGAGGAAGGCGGCGCGATTTATTCTATCCAAATACAAGCGACTTGATTCTGTCACAGGTATGCTGAACAGCCCCAATCTCCCCTTACTTTCCGTTCGTCGAAAGATTGCTCGACTAAAGTTTTTCTTTATGTTTTCTCATCACCTGTATAACACTAAACCGGATTCTACACACTAAAAATTTCAACACCAATGTTCGTGTTAAAAGGGTGTTTTTCCGAGCTCACATCCTTCCTACACCATTTTTACATGATTTTTGAATATTCAAGGGTGTACGGAAAGGCCTACACCCTTCGTACATCCTTTTTACACCCTACGGCTACCGAAATCGTGTTAAGAGGGTGTTGCGGTGGTACACCCATGATTTCCGAATCGTCGAACTCGGAAACCGCCGAATTGCAGACATACGCGCCGACAGCAGAAGTCAAGAAGCAGCCTGCTCAATTTAGAGGATTTCGTGAAGTTCAAGTAAGCACAATGGGCAGCTGACATCCAAGCCAAGCCAACGCTCAAGTTGTTTTCAAGCCAGATGAATGCCGGCGTTGTGTACAAGCTCCTTGGTTGTTTACGTGCAAGCGACCACGAAAATAGCATCGGTTACTCACGCACTTCTGCTCAGAATGGTGAGACCACATCGGTTCTATTATGATACATTCCGTCTCATCCTGAGATGTACTAAAGCGAAGGCTAGACGTGCGAGACGGTTCGGGCTCACAGCTTTACTGTGAGCCTGTACCGTAAAGGTCGGTTCCGACACTTGCGTTTGAGTGTGTTTGTCTGCGTGGCGTTTAGAACCGAAGACAAGTCACCGGCACATCTGTGCTTCGTATGAAGCGTGGATTCCAATTCAAAGAATCATTTTGGCACGCGATATAAGCAGCAGGGATGTCCTGGTTTCTCGCAGCCGCAACGCGGTCAAACGCAACTGTTTGAACCAGGCTTTACGTGGTTGTCCTGGGCTTGTCCCTCGCGCTTTATTCTTTCGATTTTAAGTATTCATTTTCAACTCGCTCGCTTTTACCAGTACTAGTAGATACTCAGGCTGCACGAGGGTTCGTGCAGTGCGACCATCTAGCGATGCTATGAGCTTGTGCTCGAGCTTTGGCTTTAATGCATCTTAGTGGGGAAGGCAATCATCGGGGATATATGACACACGATGATGCCAAGTCTGTTCACGGCGGACTCTCGTGCTGTTCTGATTGGAGGAGAAGGGGCGTGTAAAAAATTGGCAAATGGAACATGGTTAGCGACAGCGCAAATATATGTTGGAAAAAGTTCAGAACGTTGAAGTGCAGCAGCCTGAAACTTTGGAGTTAAGCAATTAGAGAATCATTTGAAGACATCTTTAGAGGTTCAGCCTTCTCTCCCCCCACACCAATATCGAAGGCTGCTAGGATATTGGTTCAGGCTAAGCCCTCTGCCTTTCAGTCAGCGAACTCGAGCCGTTCCACCTGACCTTGTTATTTCATAACAGATATGTTAGAAAATGGAATGCAGATTTTCTTTACACGGCCAAAACATAACGTGTTATCAAATAATACCTGCCATATTCATATTCTACATTTACAGACCGGGGCTGCCCCGCCTGTGGAGGGTGAAGATGCGAGCAGCCTCGAAGCCCACCAACAGTGGCTGTGTGCTGAGAGCGAAAGCTGGTGCCTGACGAAGGCCAGATTGATCTTCGAATGGATGCGACTGCCTGCAAATGGCTACATGCGTTGATATTGATGGGCATATAGACTGCACAGAATGCTTATCCCTACCTGATGGATGCTAGGAGGGTATGCATTTCATATTTTTTTACTGATCTCTACAACAATTGCTAAATTGCGCTTCCCCGCTCCGTGATTGCGGCTGCCGGACGACCATCTTGGGACACGGAAAATTAACCTTTTGGAGCGTTGCAGAGGCTGGCCGGCAGCGTGCTGCAGACATGTTTTTTGCTTGTTTGTCGTCATTGGGAGCGTTAAAGTGGCCCTGCAATAACTTTTTGACTGGTTTTTAATTTGGACCGAACCTGAGCGCACTGAACGTAGTAATTTAAAGAAACTTTTCTCAAATTTCGCTTTATTTTAAAAGTTATAGGCAAATTAGACTTACAAAAACAAGCAAAAAATAACATCCTTCATGACGTCGTAGGTCCTGGTTCGAGTGGCCGTGAAGTAGTGAGCTCATCGAGCGCTCACGGCTGCCGCACTCAGTGTCGACGGCTCGAAAGGGTGCCACTAAAGCACGTGTTGACTAGGCTGTATGAAGTGGGCGGCCAGGGCAGCTCGCATTGCATTTGCCGCGCGATTAAAGACTAATTCGGCATAACACTTCATTGGCCACAAACGACGGTAAACACGGGGTAAAGATCAGTTCAGAACGGGAGCCACCTCGCTGCCATACCGCCAAAGGGTCAAATCGCCAGCCAAGCCCGCGCCGAAAGCCTTGGGAACGCTCGGAACTGGTCGGATCCTCGAGCCGGTATACGACCGCAGCGCCACCGCGTACATCCGGAACCTTTCTAAGCCCATTGTTCGTCGGAGCCTCATCCCACTACGCCTTTCTAGTACAGTAAAACCTCGTTATAACAAAACGGGATATAACAAACTAATGGATATAACAAAGCAATCATAATTCCCCTTGCTTGCTAATAGTGGGAAGAAATGAACATTGGCTATAACAAACTAATGGTTATAACGAAATAATTATGACCGCTCCTTCAACTTTGTTATAACGAGGTTTTACTTCATGCGCCGTTTTTTTCACCGCTTGGTGGCGGGTATGTCGAAGGGTCTTTTCTTGTTTCCGTACTTTCTAAACTGCATTTGTTTCTTTTCTGATCTAAAATACTGAACAAAAACTACTTTCATACATAATTGAAACGGTTCGCGACACTTATATTTTGTATCTCGACTAAAAAGCTTTTAGCGGCTCTGACCAGTAGTAAGCCCAGGACCAAAGACGTCACATTTTGCGCGCTTTCGGCAATGCGGGTCGCCCTCGTAGGTGGAGGAGGTTTCCGCGCCGTCCGGTTAAAATATGACTCACTGATATTTAGTTATTCTCTCCGTGCCCGCTGGCTTACCCGAACCCAAAGAGACGTGGAAACCGCAAAAGAGGTAGACGCTTAAGTATGATTGCAGCTCCCCTTTAAGTCCACACTCCTTTACTCCTACTCTGACGCTCCGAGTTTCATACTCCAGGCACAGCAACTAAACGGCGCATGGCGTACAGGAGCGCGACACACCGAATCTATTGACAAGCCGCACAAGCTCCTTCCCACCGCACGGTTATGACGAACCTGGCATCCCGTGGATACGGGTGGGAGAAGCCAAAATTATTTTGGTGGTAAATTAATTAAAGCCAGTGTAGAGCGGCAGGGTACAAAGTAAAAGACACGGCGACGTTATGAAGTTTCTACGAACGTTTAAGTATTTCTGAGAGGTTTGGAGACTCGCTTCGAGCACGTGCGGGGAAAGGCACCTTGGCTGATCTATTTATTGACCGTGCAAGCTGTTTATATTTGAATTAAAGACAACATTCTTGAACCCGTTTGTCGACGCACGAAACCCTCACACTTGCCAGATATTTCGTGGTTCCGTATTGCTGCGATACGGAATGCGATGGAAGCTGTTGATGTGCTATGCCGATACCGGAACACTGTCGTTCAATAGATAGCACATCAATTCGTTTCAGGCGAGACATGAACATGATGTTTCGGCTTTCCATTCGAAGTATCTTGATTCTCTGGGCAAAGCATCCTAGAAAGGGCAGCGCTCCGACTGTCTTCTCATCTCAACAACTTTTCTGTCGCTGTGCTGTCGGCAACCTTCCGTTCAATAGATGAATTCGTTTTCAGGCGAGATGCACGAACAAACCTTTCCCGCAATGCTAACTGATGCTCCGGCTTTCCAATCTAAGTATCTTTATTCGCTGCAGCTGGACTAAGCAGTTTAAAAAGGGCAGCCGTCCCACTGTCTTCTCGGCAACTTTTCTGTCGCCGAGCTATCAGCACACTCGTTCGATAGATCACTTTGTTCTCAGGCAAGGCACATGAACAAACCTTTTCCGGAATGCCAATTGCTGTCTTGGCTTTCAAATCAAATTGTTTTTACCTGCTGCATTAACCACTAATGGACTGAAAAGGAGCAGCTGTCCGGCTACGCCTTTTGTTTCAACAATCTCAACAATGGCACAGCCATCTTGTTTGTGGACGTGACATCACGGAGCACAAAGAAGTCACTTGTGCTCCAAGGAATGCTCGGCGCACGAAGAGCACGCTCGAGTGTCAGTCTCCGGCGGCGCTCCCCTCTGTTCAGTGAAAGGAGCGCCAAACGCTCGCAATGTGTAAACAATAAGAATTTCCTTTGAAATCACATAAAATTTTTTGCAACAGCGCGGCACCGCAAGAAAAAGGCACAACTTGTCGAACGTCGAGTCTCGCCGGTCTTGCGGCGTGATCAAAGCTTCCTTGGCCTGCCAAACTGCTGCGTCTCTGTGCCTTTTCACGCTTGGATACTTGTCAAGAATCGATGCCATGGCAGAGCTTTGAAGGTATGTCGCACATAGGCGTCTTCTCTATCACCCAGCTGTTCCAGCGAGTTGCTATCAATAGGAAACGAAATCGGTGGTTGCTATTATGGATTAACCATGGCTATGTTCCAAATCTACTCAAATGGATCACATGACAGCACAAATAGAGCAATGCCGTGGAAGAAGGTAGGTTTTCGAAGGCAAAAGTATGAAGCGGCGATATCTGAAGTTTTTCAAACGTGGCCCGTCCATATGGTTGTGTGCAATCTGTCGTCGTCGCCATAGCCTCCTACCCCTCCTTTGTCGCCACTGGATCATGCCCGCTTCTGGACTGCAAGTGCCGCAAGTTACAAATACAGTCGTAAGAGTAAAGTAAAATGCTGCTCCAGAGGCACATGCATCTTCATGCTCTTTGCACTCACGAAACAAATCCACACGGCGTTAATTCTTGATCGGTATTCAAGCGTGCGAAGACAAAGATGCAGCAGTTTGGCATGCCAAGGTAGCTTTTATCATGCCGCCAGAACAGTAAGACTTGCGTTAGAGGAGTTGCCCCTTTTTCTTGCGATGCTGAGCTTTCGTAAAAATTTCCACGTGTTCTCAAACGCAATTCTCACCGTTCGGGGTTTTAACAAACTTCTTCGGTAAATGACAACGAACGAGCAGAAAACATGTCTTCAGCTTACTGCCGCCCAGCCTCCGCAACGCTCCATAAGGTTGACTGATAATCTTTGTCCCAAGGTGGCCATCCGGTGGCCGCACCTGAGCTGCAACGACCAAGCGGAGACACGCGATCCAGCAAATTGTCGTGGAGATCAATGGTATTGCTTGCACGGCGTACTATTAGTCTTCACAGCAAACACAAGTGTCGCTGCGGTCGCCACGTCTTGATTGGGTCAGGTGTACCGTGACGTCTGGTGACGGACTCCGCTTCGCGTTCTGGCATCTGGCTGGCTTCCCTGCGCCCGTTTCCTCACGATCGGAGGTTTGTGATCATGCTGACCTACTGTTCAGCGCTGCAATGCAATTTCCAAAAAGAAGCTGGCATCATATTCTACCACCCGAAAACTTCGAGATTAAAAAGAGCATGGACAGTCAGACTAAGGATGGGAATGGCACCGTCAACATCGGCCGTTGTGAGCTGTAAGCACGTTGAGAAGCGGGGCTTCGTTTACCCAGTGTAAAAGGCGCTGGGTGAGACTTATGCCGACAGAATTTTCATAGCTTTTCCAACCGTGTTTGTCACGTTTACCCTTATAATTGGGTTATAAGTATGGAAAGCTATCGGTGGAGGCAACTCCGTCGATGAACCCCCCCCCCCCCCGCCCCCTCCACACGATATAAGGCGGTTGTGCAAGGGGTTGTGGAAGCGGCGGTGTAAGTGTTTCAGACACTGAAATTCTGTTCTTTGCAGATTCATGAGTTAAGCACGAGACACATGTGCGAAAAATCCATCCGATCCGACGCCCGATCCGACAGTACGACTGCCTGATCCGAAAAATTTGGTCGCTTCAGGTGTCAGATCGGCGATCCGACATGCGTCAAACGCGCCAGATGGTTTTGCACGGCGGACGGATTGTCGGATGCGTCCAGCCAATGACAGCACAGCTAGCGCGAACGTCATGATGACATACTTGGTCTGTCGGGACGAATAAGAAAACGGGACGGGCGACGGGAAGCCGGACGCGTGGATCCCGCTGATCCATTCGAGAAAGATGGCCCCGGCAAAGAATGCACGCGCTAACAAGAACGAGCTCCTAGCTTCGCTCGTGCGAGCTAAACCATCAATCTGGGACCAGAGATCTATGAACGCGGACCTCCGCTGGAGTGCTTGGAAGTTGGATCTCCTGGGCGGAGCCGAACGGATCGTTGTGTCGCTTGCAAGATCGAAAGTGTGTACGTGTGTCTCAATTCGGAGCAGCGTTCGGACTGTCGGATCGGACGATTCTGCCGTCCATTTGTCTCGCGCTTTAGGAGAACATCAGACCCCGCTTTGCGGGCATACAAATGGCATTTAAGTCAAAGGCCTTTGGGCGGTCTCACTTGTAATTTTCTCCCCATGGCCCAGAATATATTTAACATGTTGCTCGAGCAGAGTGAACCTCTTAATTTATTCAAATCATCAGCAGCGTTGATTGTGCGGGATGTAAATATATTGCAATGCTCCTGCAAGTGTGGTGGCATTTCTTCCTTTTCATATACCATCTGTGATTCATGCACTGTCTGCCCTGGAAACCATGCTCGGAATGTTGGTTGAAGTTTCGCCTGCAGCTACAGACCATACCTCAATAAGGCCGCATATAATAATTCACATTTCCTACGTAAAATGCGCAAAAAAAAAAACGAATGTAATATGCCGATTGCTAACGCCGTCTCGGCCTTTGTAGGGCGAGTGAGGGGTTAAATTTTGTCCTCAGCAGGACGTCATCCCGGCTCGCTGTAAAAGGTCTCCACCCAAACTTCTCGGTGCTAATACTCTCACCATACAATGCACCTGTTATTTGTTTGGCCCCTGGTCATGAAATCATTCTCAGTTTGCCATTCCATCTCACCGAGAGCCCGATTTTGGTCATTGAGGTCTCAACCGGCTTGCACTGAAGAAGTATTACCGAGTTTGTTTCACGGCACTCGTGCCCACGCGTGTCCACTCGCAGCGTGGAGCGGGTTCGTTTCAGCCGGCACTCCACAAGTGGTTGCACTCTCCGAGTTCGTTTCATTGCTGACACCCCACGCGTGCATGCACTCGCTGCACTGAGGAAATCGAGATTGCGCCAAAATGCAATCCCGTCGTGCCTCGCTCCGGCTAGGCCGGCAAGGTGCTGGAGCAGATGACGAAAGTTTGTCTGCTACGATGTGTCGCAGAACTGAAAGGAAAAAAAGTAGATTTTCTGATAGAAATTCCGTCCCGCGGGCAACGGAATCAAACGCGAGCTTGAACTGTGAGCGTATCCTATTTCATGAAGGAAGCAGTTGACAAACTGTGCTTTATTTGGAGGTTTTAAGTCGCTCTGTTGTCATAAAAACGCTTAAATATACCAGTGTGTAAAGAAATGCTCAGAACAAATGCATCAGCGGCCCCCGAGATGTTTATCACCAACGTGTGCTGGTGAAAAATTGAACATTTGTCGACAAAACTGCCCCAGCAGAAACTTTGACTGCCCAATAAGCATCAAAGAAAGCTAAATTTAGTGATTTTACCCGAGGCTTGGGCAACATCATCATGTTGAACATTTACCTACTTCAGCTAACTTGCACCGTCATATTTTGTTCGAGAAAGCTCTCGTTCTCGACGCCCTCACCAAAGCTAATATCTGATCCACCTGTAATGACGATCGAAATTGAAAAGTTTTGCTGGGTATTCCAGCAGACTAGTTTTAAGGCGTACCCTTTCAGTGGTCCATGCATAATGCCATGCTGAAATGGATCAAGCTTCTGCTCAGACAGCATCATCCATTTTCTTCAGTGTAAACGGTTATGAGAATTGAAAGATCGCAACCAGCTGCTTTGTAGACAGCTGGTTGTGGAAATTTACGCCGTCTGTAACTATCCCTATGACAGCCGTGTTGCTTGAAGTCATCGCAACTATAAACTAAAGGCTGCAGCGACCAACGTTTGTAGATAAACGTTGGTAGCGACTGTACTCTCGCATTCCCACCCATCACTCCGAACAGCAAGGCGCCAGTTTCGGTTTGAGGTCGGTATTCTTTCTACAACATAGATGGCGGCAGCATCAGTCTTCTGCACTTGGTGCATTTGGCGAATTCGTTTGAATCCAGTTCTCAGTGCAACACTCTGCGAGTGCGATGCATTCTGAAAGAGAACTCGAACAGTGCCAGTGCGTGTGAAACGAACTCACTATAAAATACCGCTACCAGACGCATCGTCTGCTAACATGAGGGAATAATAATGAGTTTGTTTGCTACTAGGTAGGTATCATTCTCTGACAGAAACAAAACGACGAACAGACTGGCAAGTCATCTGCGAACAGAGCCAAAAAGGGACAATCGTCTGCTATGAATTGTGTGCTGCGCAGAGTGAGATCAAAAACTAATTGAAATATGGAACATCGGCTATTTTACGGATGCAATTGTCCTGTGCTTCGTTTGGCTATGCTGATTTGTTTTCTGGCTGTGTGTAACTTGACGCCCACTGGTGCTAAAACAAGAGCTTGGGACAAGCACCCACCTTACCACGATATCAATCTCACTATCCGAAAGAGTATTGGATTTAATTACTGAGTGCCTTTTCCATTGACAAGAAGGCCCCAACATTTTTTAAGAATGCCAGTAGGGTTTTGTTGTTGCATCTTTATACTCGCAACTCATTCACTTTGCCAATTTCGTTTTTCTAGCCTGGCTCAGCTGGCAAGCTGAGCGGCGAGTCTGAAACTGTACCAATATTGTTTCCGGTCAGACTGTCCATTATTATTTATTGTTCTTCCCTGCTATTGTGATATGTCTGCACTGTAATCATGACAGGGGCTTGAATGGTGGCTCCTACTTTCTACACATGGGTCCTAGGAAACATTTTGTAAGTGATGAGGTGCCCACAATCATGGGCGTCAGCAAAGTGGCGGAAAAGGGGGGGGGGGGGGGATTATTCTGAAGGGGTGTAGCTTTCAAACCTATAACTTTGAAAGAAAACAAGGTTTGCCCCCCTCCCCCTCCTTTTCCCGCAAAACGTACTGCAGATGCCCATGCCCGCAATCTAGGCCAACGGTTCTGGAAAGAGGGTTTGTGGAACCTCTCCGTAAAGGCATTTTAGGAGTCCGCAAAACTCTGCCGGCAATATTTTTTTTTTAAATATGATTTGGGGCATTGAGTTGAGCCCAGTCCGGCCATGGCACATTCACAGCTCCGGGAGAAAAAGGAATCTACAGAAGAATGCCTCTTTTCACTCTTCCCCATTTTTATTCTTGGTAAACACGTTTGCAGTCCCGCCCCCCCCCCCCCCCCTTCCCCTTTTTTTACACTGCCTTTGCTTGCCACGATTGGCGGTTTCCTTCTTTTCTCTATAGCATCCTTTCTGCTAAAGTGGAAAGAGTGTAGACGGAGCTTCTTCCCCTCACCGTACCGTCTTAACCTGCAACATACTATACTCTCGGGAACAAGATAATAGCCTTGTATCATTTCTGCCGCCACAAATGCTGTGCTTAGCATGTTTTTGGCAGAGGCTTTTGCTGTCACCACATGCCACGCTATGAAGTGGAGTGCCACGGTGTGTGCGTGCCGCCTGTCGCATAAAGCAGTGCACTTTCAAGCTGCGTGGATGCAATGACGGCAGAAAAAACACCAGCAGAGCGGACAATACAGAGCATGTTATTAACAGCACTGGTTAATTCCCAATAAATCACAATCTGAATCATTACTGTAAAACCATTTATTTTTGGAAATCGGTCACAGAGGACATAATCGCGGCCACTAAATTTTGCGAATTATAGACGCCTGCATTCAAACTCTTAAAGAGATTATAAAAGCAATTTCGAAAGTTTATTTGACGTCTGAAATGGGCGTCGGGCTCATCTCAGACACTGTTGACCAAGTTCCAGCCCGAACAGAAGTTTGTGTGCCGCACCAATCAATTAAACAGTTGTGGTAATATTCGCGCAGGGACGATGCCTGAGACCCCCCCCCCCAAGACGGCGGCAGAAAGGTGAACTAAAGTGCGCCGTCAAAGCGTGACGACAACGGGCTCCTCGTCAGGCGATTGCTTCAAACGGTTTAAACGAATGATGCGCTCTTGGTTTAGAATTCGGTAGTGAGATGTCATACAAAAAAGTAATTTGAATGTTGGATAATTTTTTTAAAGCTGTAGTTTGGAATTAATAGGTTTCATAGTGTGTATAGGAATAGGTTCCATAGCATGTGTAGCGTGTGGGATGACAAGGAAGAAGACTTGTGGAAATAAATGACAGCTGTATGCTGTGCTGGTTTTGAGACGGTGGTGTGTATGTTCCTTTTTGTTTCCTTGTCTCAAGGAAACAAAATTTTGACAGCAAATTTTGAACCCTGCTAGTGCACACCTTTCTGATCCAAAACTGACTTCGAGACCCAGTAGGTTTCAAAGCCGGTTTCAAATAAGAAAACCAACGCAGAAGTCAACTTCGAAACCTGAGATGTTTTGAAGTGATTTTTGGCATTAGTTCCCAAAAAGATATGTCATCAGTTTGGTGGCCGGGAGCTAAAAGCATTTCATGCTTAAAATCATACTCATCAGTGCGGCCTTTATTATTCTCTGACTGAATCAATTCTGCTTTTATATGCAGGAGGGAACCATTTGGCTTTTCGAATGGCGGCCTACTGGCTTTTCGGCTTCGCCCATGGCCAGAAGACGTACAATACGAGCTGCCTTCTTGAGAGGCTTTGTCTTATTCTAATCTACTCACAGCTATGGCCAGTTGCAATCAAGGTGATTAATACAATCAAGAAAACACCTGTAGCCTGATTGCTGATCACATAGTGCAATCGCCAGTCTGTGAAACTCCTGCCAGGATTGTTCCGATTTTCGAAATCATTAAAGGTTTTGTTTGTTTTTCTTGAGATGGCAGCTGCAAGTTGTGTGGCTCACATACCTAAGTATGCTTCAATTTATGACCAGCTTTATTCGTTTATATTCATCGCATTTCTCTAGTCCTCCGTGTTGTTTCCTAGTCATCAAACTAGGTATTAGGCACCTGTATGGAGTAGTTATTTTGTTTTTACGTTTTTATCAAAACGGTTTGTGTCACCCTGTCTGGAATTCATCACCCTTACTACGAAATGTCAAATTAATCTCACGTTGAGATACTTTTTAAAAGTGGAGATGACCGGCATTAAATGTTGTGTTTCTTTATCACTCCTGTTCATACTTTGTATATTACTTCAGTCAAAAGACACCACCAGTGTTCAATATGCCCCGTCCGAGCACAAGCTTTTCAGCCTGGATAAGGTGAGCGTGAGTGAGCACGTACTAAACAGTACCGAAGGTAATGAGCGTGCACTGCTGCATTTTCAAAGTTTCAAAAATGCTCTTTTTTAGAAAAAAATAAAAGCCAGGCATTATTGTGGTATATTCATAACATTGTGGCTTTCTTGAAGAATGCGGGCATTCTGAAGGTGTTGCCGAAGGCTTGCCAGGGTGACAGCGCGGTCGAAGGCGACAAGTGCGAGCTAGTACACGCTCTATCGCAAGCTCTTGTTCTGCGAAAGCGCTTCTCAAAGTCGCTCTTGCATGCCTGTAGCCTTTGCTGCCCTACAGTGGTAATGGTAGGCAACTCCGGCTGACACAAGAAATCATCCCATCGCTGCCACACTCCGTTTCCCTTTAAAGGGCTGGTGAACCGAAATTTGGATTTCAGAAAACGATGCAGAAGCCGTAGGCGGGACGCTACAATCCCTAAAACACTACTCGTAGTCACAAGGCGATATCTCGAATGGACTGCCGTATTTTTGGAGAAAGAGGTTGAGATTAAACGAGGCCGATGAGGCGCGTGACGTCGAGATATCTCGTTTTCTCCTCTCTCTGCTTCGCCCCCTCAAGACAGCGAGGTGGAGAAGACGCGAGGTCGTTCCCTTCCCTTCTCGGAGGAACAAGACAAACAAATCTGTCAAATGCACCTCCTATTTTTAAAAATAAGGTCATCCATTCGAAATATCGCTGTATGAGTGATGTTTTGGCATTTGTAGCATCTTGTTACACGCTTTTGCCGCCGTGTTTTATGGAATCCAGATTTCTGTTCAACATCCCTTTAAGTGCAAGTGAAACTGAAATGCTAAGAATGAGCACGTTGTCCTGAACGACAGTTGCACTGCACAAGCGCGCATGCTTAGCAACATTCAAAGCATGGAGCTTGCTCTTAAAGCCTCTGCATCAGGCTTCCTGTTGCAGCTCGTGGTACCGAAGCAAGCTTTTGGGCAGACACTTTTTTATAAGCAGAAACTTCACCTGGCACCGCAGAGCTCCGACCGGTACTCGGAGTACTTAGTTGCGGTACTTTAGATAAAAGAGAAGGGCAACAGGTGAAGTAGAAACTTCACCTGCACCGCAGTGCTCCGACCAGTACTCGGAGTATTTAGTTGCGGTATTTTAGATAAAACAGAAGGGCATTGAGCAGTGCAAACTACGATTGTCAGGTAAGAAGTATCCAGTTGCAGTAATTGTTTTGCTTTACATACAAAAAGGCTGGAGTATGCTTAAATGCTGGGCTAGCAACCAATTGCTACCAGGGGCCCTATGCTACACGCCGGGACCAAGCGGAATCAATGGACCGGGAGCCATCCAGCGACCTGGATGCAAAGATGGGTTCAGCTTCCGCGGGATTGGTGCCACCTGGATCTTGTCCCAAAGGGCCAGCAGCAGCTGGATAGCCTCGCATTGCGATGCGGGGATGGGGATGCCGAGCGAGCTCGGGGCATGCCGCCCACTCAGTGTGAGGGCCAGGTGCTCCCACTGACTGGCTAGGTGCATGTTGATGAGTTCCTGGAAGGTGTTGTTTACACTTAGCCGCCGGAGCTTGGCGTTCGACGCGTACGGCAGCACCCCCAGTGCCAGCTAGTACCCCTTGCGAATAATCACGTCCATCTTGCCCTTACCTCTCGACAGCAGGTTGAGATACGGATTTGCGCAGGCGATGTGGCTCACGACGAGTGGTTGGGTCAGCCGGATCAGGTCCGACTCCTCGAGCCCGTGTCTGTGACTCATTATCCTTCTCACCATGCACATGACTTGCGTGGTTGTCTTGACGAGTCAGTCGACCGTGTACTTGGCTTTGCCGTCCCGCTGGAGGCGAAGGCCCCAGGATCCGAACCCGCTTCACCACCGGCACGGGGGTACCATCCTTTAACGTGAGGCGGATGTCCGCCTTCTTCTTCTTCGGGAATTGGCTTGCCCGCGCGGAGGAGCAACAGCTGAGACTTATCGGGGGCGCGCTGGAGGTTGCTGGCATCCAGGTAGTTCTGCACCGTCTCAATGACTTCTTCGAGGAAGTCTTGCCTCCCGCTGTTCGATCCCGACGTAGCCCAAATCGTCAGGTCGTCCACATAGAGTGGCATAGAGGGTATGCTTCATTCGGGGGATCCGTTCCAGTAGAGGAGGCGGCTTGCACATCGCCAGGTAATAAGGTGGGTGACAGGACCGAGCCTTGCCGATTGCCCTTGCTCGGTATCGGGATGGTGCTTGTGCGGATGGACTCGATTCCGATGGTGGCCATCCAGTTGCTCAGGAAGTCCCGCACATAATCATACATCCGGGGCCCGCACCCAGTTGAGGCCAAGTTCTCGAACACCAGCGTGTGACTGGCGTTGTCAAAGGCGCCCTTTATATCCAGGGCCAGGACCGCCCGCGTTGTCGTACAGGAGATTCTGTCAAGGATATCCTCCTTGATCTGAAGCAGGACATCCTGCGTGGAGGTGTGACCAGAACCCGAAAATGGTGTTCATGGTGGCATTGAGTTCAATACAGGATGGTCCCCTCAAATATCGCTGTAAACAGCTCATCAGGGCATGGGCATTTAAAAAACTGAAATGGAGTGTCCAGGTCTGTGACGCTCGGCGGTATACCTGATAACCTCTATTTCTTTTGGATCCTTTTCAAGGGAGTATATTTTCCACTTCGGGGCACTTTTCTTGTTTCTGGCACTTACTACTGCAGGAACTGTTTCACCCTCACTTTCTTCTTTGCTTTCACAGCACTCATTTGATGTTAATGTGGAAGGGAATTGGCCGCATTCCACTCTTCGTTCCTACGTAAAATGTGCTGGCGTCCAATACCTGCCACAAAAAGGGTACTTAAGATTCCAAAAATAACGTAAACATATGATGCCAGCATTTCTTTTTTTTTTTATATATTATGCCAAAACTCTCCCTAAATGCACACTGCATTTCACAGCGCGCTAAACTCTGCCGGAAAAATCCGCGCCTGCACGCAAAGGGGCGTCGTTTCCTCAGCAGTGTATTTTACCTTGTGAAATTTTAAGGTGCTCCTTTTGCAGCTAGAACATCCTTAAAAATACTAAAAATGCGTTCGCCACGGACGACCGAGTCTTCCGCTGGCAAACGCTGTCGTTTGCATACGATACGCCTTGAAATTTTCACCCCATGGTCGATCAGGCGCCGATTTTTCCGGTTGCTTTCCCATACCTTGAGCCACCCAGAAAGACCGCGCGCCCCCGTAGATAAAAAAAAAAAAAAGAATGGAACGGCCTTGAGTGTTTTGTTTACTTACCGACTTTGTGCGTGGACCGCGCCACGTTGCGCTGCCTGATGCGCCCGCGTTTTGGAACTAATTCAGTTGACAGTTCCCTCCGAAGATCAAGCCACTGAAGCCACGGCGGTAATCGGACTGGTAGGGATCCCTTTCGAGCGGGCGGAAGAAGACTACGAAGAATTCGGCAGCGAACGGGCGGAAACTCGATTACGTACAGCTTCAGTAGTCGACGCTTTGTTTTCTTGATTGCGTTCGCGGCGTTCACCGTGGACTCGCGCACTCGGCCGTAGCCGAACGGCCGAACCAGCTGGACGGCTGCCGGCGCGCGTACCGACAGCGTCGCCATAGCAACCACGCCGCGAGTGTGGTTGCCAGACAGAATTCACACGATTTTTTTTTTCTCGTCACTCACGTTGAGTTACTAGAAGTTAGGCGCGTATCATTATAATACATTATGCTGTAAGAAGTTAATAAGGGATATGTGTACCTACCTAAGACAAATGCAGAAAAAATATTGTTGAAAAATAAAATTGGCGTAATCTTTTCATATCTTGATTAAGACTAGCGTGGTCACTGGGCTAACCGATGCGCGAAATAGGAGGGCATATATACCGCTCGGGGCACTGGTTAGTTTGTATTAGTAGGATGTATGCACTATTTGTGTGTGTTGTTGAATTGATCAGTGCTTGTATGCCCGTGTGTATGTACAGTGTTGTGTGTATGTTCATGTCGTAAGTGAATGTAACCGCGCGGTGGGCAGCAAAAAAACTGCTCTTTACTTTTTTCAAAAGTTGATCACTTTTGTTTTTCGTCGCTAGATGGGGGTTGTCGCCGCCCAATTTGAAAAGTGTGGCGGTTGGTGATCTATAACTATTAGAGGGCTAGATGCCATTAGTCCATCCGTCGTGTTGATCGCTCCGAGTTGTTCGGTTCCGCGGCGCTGGTAGCTGTGTCGTCGTGTTATGCTGCCTGATTGCAACAAAAGGAGGTTAGGCGGCTTCCCCAGCGCGTGTTCTAGGTGCTGAATGCCGCTGTTCACGCACAAACGTTCATGAGTGGATAACGCACGTAACAGAGGTGAGCACAGGCAATAGTTAATCGAGAGCCACACGGAGCGCGAGTGCGATACCTCCTAGCCGCTGTCGACAGAGGGTGTCGGAGCGATTCGTTGTCAACTTGTCGTCCACGGCAAGTGGGCGTTTTGTTCAATAAAGCCAGCCTGTCAGTGTTTTGTAAAGCATCGCATCACAAGCGCTTTATAAGCGCTTGTGATGCGATGAAAATGCGACCGGCATTGAGCAGGCCGAGCGAGACTTCGGCGACAGTCTTGGCTGTTCATTCTCCAGCGGTTTCGGCCTTACTCGTATTATTTGCGGTGTTGGCGCTTGGACATAGAGATGTTTGGAAAGTTTTTTGCGCCTACAGATGACACCAAACGAGCGTGCGAGCAGTATGCTCTTGCTCCGGCGAGAAGCCGCGTACGGCTCGCCAGGCTCGTATCGCCTGTCGCATACTGGCCGCCATATTGTTTTTAGGGTGTTAGCAGTTAACACGATTTTCACCACCTCCGGTGGCTAACACCCTTACACGAATAAAGGCGTTAGCCAGAGGACGAGCCATTTACACGAATAAGGGTGTAAAAATTTTAAGTGTGTAGATTAACACATCGCGCATCGAGAGAACTCAGATACGTTAGCACTAATCAGTTTGAAATGCCCAAATGAAATATTGACGCTTATAGGTTTTCTTTTTTCCCTAGCACTGTAAAAAACTGGAATGATCTCCCACAAAATATATTGTCATTGAACTGTTTAGATGATTTTGAGAGCGCCCTTTTGAATATGACTGGTTTGGAATGATAAATAGTAGTTAAATGATTTTTTAGAAATTTCGTTAAAGATTTCGAGTGCTGAGAATTCATTTTGTTGAGTGCTATATAATATATTGAATGTTTGTGCTATTTCAGCCCCTTTATTTTAAGTGAATGTCGCTGAATTTGTACTGTATTGTAGTCCTGATGTGTGTTTCGGTGCTCTTCTATACCCCACACCTGTTAAAGCCCCATACTTCGGGTGAACAGTATTCATAAATAAATAGATAAATGAATAAACTATATTTTCTGACTCCCCGGCCTTTACCCTCTCCGGTATGCGATTTAATACAGCGAAATTTATAAATTTATTGTGTAATTGGCAAACAAAAATAATGCAAAAACCAGCATTCAAACATACCCGCACATTTCAGTGCCGTGACGTCAGTGGCAGGCAGGCTTGCCAGTCGAGCAAGCAGTCTAAAAAATAGAATGTGCCGTTCATCTGTTCCGTGCTGGAGCGCCGGTGCTGGAGCGAGCTTCCAAAGCATTCATTTGACACCCTGATGCTGCTTCGGATCAATTAGGAACAAACTATAATGTCCAAATAGTGAACGCCTGCCTTCCACTGACCTCGCTTCTTCGTTGTTGCCAGTAGAGACTTTCAGTTTGAAAAACACGGTGAGGAGCAAAACTCTAAACTTATTAGCTTCGCGAAAGAACAGTATTTTGACCTAATATTCGGGATACCATTTTAGCGGTGTTTGTTGGTGAGCTTAGCAAAGTTTCTAGGAAATCGGAGACAAGGAAAAAACATGTATGCATCGCCCCAGGAGTAATCGAAGGTGCAGCAGTGTTTCAGGAAATGGTGGCACATATTGGGGATAATGGTAGCGCTTCTGGCTTTCAGGGTAAATAAATAAATACTGTTAAGTGGTCACCGAGTAACTATTTTTCGGAAATGGTGGCCAATTCAGAAACGTACTAGAAGAGAAACACACTAGACGAGAAACGTAGAAGAAGAAACGTATTAGCAACAGGATTTGGTTGCTCGTAAGAATGTTTGCGTATGCTCGTGCCACGCCCAGGCCACTTCGAAAAATTCGGAAAATGGCGGAATGCCAAAAATGTATTTGAAATAATGGGTACAACATCCTCAAAATTGCAATTAAAATACAGTATCAAATACTCTCGATAAAGAGTATTTGCAAGATACCAAGATACTTCAAACAGTATAGGAATTACAGTATCTTGAGTAGTGTATTTGAGATAGGCACAAGTCTAGCGGGATGCCATACAGCCGCTGCATCCTCTTTTGGTTCTTTCAAATCTGCCCTGTGACGTCCTGAGATCGAGTGTCCAGCTGCGGGTGCCGACGGTGTCTTGCTACCGCAGGCTCGCGTGAGTCTTACTCAGCCTGAGAGCGCCATTGCCTTCCTTGTCTGCTAACCGGACACAAAGAGAAACTAACATTCAGACGACCGAACCTCGCAAGGTGATTTGGTGATCAGTCTAAGGTGCCCTTGCGATCGCCAGTTCGGTTCATTCAGATCTTGGAAGCTTCGAAAGAGTCATTCTGAACCAGTCGCGCCGAGATCGCTACAGAGCATCACCGATATACAGGGTGTTTCACGAGAAGTGGACAGATTCGATATTCAGAAAACTACGCTTCGGAAGAAATAATGACTCATGTCATTTTGGTCCTGGGCCAGGCGCCTATTCAGGAAAATTATTAAAGTCCCGGGATAATTAGATTCTTAATTATTTTGCGTAGTTAACTTTTTAATATTGTGCTTAAGGGCCTGGTTTCAATTAGGAAATTGCTCAGCATCATCCAAAAAACTAAATAAACAAATTTCAGAACAATAGAAGGCACGCGCAGCATTTTACGGCTTTCTGAAAAACCGCACAAATTCGGCGGGTTTTTAAGTTTCGGTTTGCAATCGGAGCGCTCTTCGGGCCCGACGGCGCCGCGCTTCGTGGAGAAATAGTGCAACCAACATCTGCCTCGGTGTCCTCGCGCAACGCAGCAGAGGCTGGTTGCACTATTTCTCCACGGGACGCGGTGCCGTCGGGGCCGAGATGCGCTCCGATTGCAAACCGAAACTTAAAAAAGTCGCCGAAGGTGTGCGGTTTTTCAGATAGCCGTAAAATGCTGCGCGTGCCTTCTATCGTTCTGAAATTTGTTGATTTAGTGTTTTTCGATGATGCTGAGAAATTTCCTAATTGAAACCATGGCCTTAAAGACAATATTAAAAACGTTAATTACGCAAAATAATTAATAATCTAATCATCCTGAACTTTAATAATGTTCCTAAATCGGCCCCTGGCCCAGGACCAAAACGACACAAGCCTTTATTTGTTCTGAAGCGTAGTTTTCGCAATATCAAATTTGTCCACTTTTCGTGAAACACTCTCTAAAGTGCACATGCAAGGCCATCATTCCGAGACATTCAGGCTAGTTTCAAAACTTGCCACCAGCGGCGCTAAAAACCGACCTGCCGAATATTTTTCAACCAGAGAGAAAGTTCCCCTCGCCCACACTTCCCATTTCCTCCTCTCCCAGTCTTAACTTGACGGCGGGGGGATTCCTTTTGTTGCTGCATTTCGGGGCCGGATAAGCCAAGCTAGCGCACAATGTGCGATTTGCGGCGATACCAAAGAAGCGATACCAGAGAAGAGATACCAGAAAAGCGCCCGAAACCGAACTGTTCGTTCCGCAGCGTTTCAGAGCTTAGCCTCTCGGTCTTGTCCCTGAATTTTTGTTTAGTTTTGCAATAAGCATTTTTATAGGCTGCTTGGCTACTCCGAGAATTTGATTGCTTCTGCCGTCCATGTACAGTGACCCAGGGCCATGTAAGGATGGGCATAGGCCAAGAGCCATTGTTCAGGAACCCTAGAGTTCGAAGGAAATACCGCATTTTCCGGGTAAATAGTCTGCAGGAAAATATTTTGTGTTCAGAATAAAAGTATTTGCTTAGATATTCCGCACCCGGTACATAATCGAAACCCAGTGCAAAGCCCGCACTTAGCACCTAGTCCGAACGTAAAAATTATCATGCACAGCCGACCTTGACAAATGCCTACTGTATTAGCTCACGATGAATCTTTTATCATACGTAATGCAACATTAGTATAGTAGTCCGTTCGTCATAAAATCCTTCACGGTTGTCAGAGTGAAGGATCTACTGTAGATAGTCTGCTTGGAGTGAATTTTCAACTTTGTAACATGTATAGTCCTGAAAATACGGCACTACAGATACTACAGAATGTATTAGAAGATAAAGTAAGTAGGCAGGCGAGCTGGTTGACGTTACACATTTTTTGAAAACCGGAGACGACGGACGAAATGTTTTGTGTGTTGTCCCCTTCTTCGTCCGTCGTCTCCGGGTTTCAAAAATGTGTAAGAATGTATTAGGCTTCCCTGTAGCAAATCTAGCCGTTTGGCGAGACCCTGGGTACTTTAAGAAGAAGCGACGAGCCTTACAAGGCTCGCCGCTTCTTCATGCCCTCCCTATCATAGCCTCATGTAAGGACTAATGGTATCTTGAAAAAAAATAGGAGTGTTTACGGGACGGGAACTCGTGCCAGCGTGCGTACTTGAACATGTCCGGTGCTTCTACCCCAACCCACCTGGGCCCGTTTTCTCGATCGCGAACCGTGGGTTAAAGAGAACTATTGTCCCTAGAGGGGAGAATTCTAGGTCACGTGACTGAGAGAGCAGGGGCGCCGAGGGAGGAGCAGTACTTACAAGCAAAATGGCCGCGACGTCGCTTAATGAGAGGTAATAGTTCTGCTTGGTTCTGCTGAACATTCATTTCGATCCGGCTGTTATATTAATGACGCACCATCAACCTATTAGCACGTCAAGCAAAGCGGTAGTTCAGAGGGACTACCGCTTTGCTCTTCAGCAGTCCGGGATCCAAGACATATGACGGTACATAAGCCTTGCAAGTGTTTTTATGTTGAGTAAAAAAATGTTTTGCGAACCAGTGTTGGTATATATTTATACTAACACGTTTAATTTGTTGCACTATGCACGCCAACTCGTGAGCAGCGATTACTTTGCGGAGAAAGGGGGTTATCCTCGATAAAGTCTTCGTTCCATGTGAACAGCTGGGACATTGTACTGTTTTTTTTTTGTTCGCAGTGCGTTGACAGTATGGCGACAGCATTGAGGTTTCTACATATCCCCGGTGGCCAGCAATTCAACGGTGACGAGAAGCTTAGCTTTTCGTCACCGGTGGATCGGTTGGGCAAACGGAAGAGGAGGCAAACAGTTGAGACCAGCAGGAATCGCAGAAACGTGCGTCGCAAGGAACAAAAACGAGACTACAGCACCGGCGTTGCCAGACTGGAAGGCACACGGGAAAGTTATCCGTTGTTTATGGCGAAACATATTAAAGGAAATGTTTTTACATTTTCGAATATTCGTCGACAAACTCTAGCATAGTTGCTGAAATTTCTTCGTACCATCTGAAGCAAATAAATTGGTCTTCAAGTACAACATTTCTATATTTTGACTTAAAATACCGTACTAGATCGATAACAACAACCGAAAAAAGAGGATAAACAAAATTACTGGCTTGTTTCACCGATAGATGGCGCATCTTGCGGCCCAGTCAAAAATAATTATTGTTGTTCTATATCCAGCCGTTTATTACAGTACCTAGGTACTTTTCCCTTCCTAGGCACCGTGGTTTACCAATATGGGTTTACCATCGCTTCGAGAAAACCGTTCCTGGTGTTGTTACCTATTTGGGACACACGTTGGAATAAACAGTGCTGGGGGCTGTCAAACTGTTGTTTTTGTGCTGAGATTTGACCGAAACTTTAAATATTGAGATCTGCGAAAATCCGTAATACGAAGCAGAGCCTTTTTTTTTTTCGGTTCCTTGCATTTTTACATTGCACTTTTGAGATCATAGTGACCAGTGCCGCGTTTAGACGCCATATTGCACGTGGCCACACCGGTGACTAGAGCTCCACTTTTCCGCAAGCAAAAGGTTAAAGTACAAGATCACACGGTCAACTTTTGGGAGTGTAATTACAATATAGCGTTGATTTTTCTCAACTCAATATCTCTTCTCGAAATGGTTAATCACTTTAGTAAAGTCACCCCTCTTGAGCTTTCTAGGCTAACCGCCGAATTCAGAAACCTCACTCAAACTACACTCAAACTGAAGGGCCCCTCCACTTCCTCGAGGAAGGCGCGAGGGCCGGCGCTGGCCAATCGTGAAGACGTATCCGCCGTCGCGATTGGCCAGCGCCGGCCCTCGCGCCTTCCTCGAGGAAGTGGAGGGGCCCTTCAGTTTGAGTGTAGTCTGAGTGAGGTTTCTGAATTCGGCGGTAAACATAGCAAAAGCATTTTCCAAAACTAATTATTTCACACTACCAATTCCTTTCTTAAAAATCGCTAAATTTAATTATATCACATTACAAATTACTGATTACTAAAATTATGGGCATTATCTTCATATCACATTTAATTTTTGCAGGTACAGTTTGCTGGTCGATAATGAAATATCATTCTGCTGGTGCTAACAGTATAATGTAGGCGCAATATAACATATTCCTGTCATGCCGCGAACTTGTTCAGGAAGCCGCCGATGACAACTAGGTTTTACGATGCTCTAGTAACCCTAAAGCATCTGAATGACTGGTGTCGCCACGCTGTACTACAACGAAACATATGAGATAAGACCATAACCGTGCTCTCGATAAGTTGGTTTTTAATGAAGAAGCGGAAGGTAATCCTTTTTTTTTTAATTTTCTACTTTTTTTTGCAAGTTGCAACACAGCAAGAGCTACTAAAGCCTATTGTGATGTGTCATTGATATCCGATGAGCTGAGGTGACGTAAACTGTGCAGCATAAAATGCTTTGACGGAATCGTTTGTTCTTAGGATCACGCGTGAAATGCGAGCTAATCGGACCTATACATACAGCCAAGCATGAAGGCTCCGAGCAATAATTAAAATGCGACAGAAGCACTTCGATTTTCCGGAGTGCCATGACTGTATCTCTGATGACTTCTCTAATCAAGGTGAACACACGCATACATGTACCGGAGGCACTGTTGAAGTCTCAGGTGCTCGGATTTCCATATAGTCTATCATCTGCGCCGATGCCAATTGCGGTTTTCGCTTTGCTGAAATATTTCAACAACTGCCAGTCGTGAACGGGTCAACGAAAGAACTGATCGTTTTCACGTAGTTGCGTTAAAACTGTGTGGTTAGGCTACTGTATGGGTGCACTACTAAAACCAATTATAATGACATCTAAAGCGATAATCACTCTCCTGTGTACTTCATCTTGTAAATAACACATCTGCGATTGACAAGTACTTTGGCGCGAGTGCATCGTCGGCAAAAGTCGCACCCTTAAATGACCTCCCTTTTTTTCTAAATGTGTGGGGGGGAGGGCAGTTGGAGAGATGTGCTCTGATTGTTAGAGTGGGCATTTTTGATCACCCGACCTTTACAGCTCCCGCATGAGCGCGACGTTCGATCATGTCAACCGCAGGGTATTGTGTACCTTCGTGCGTGTAATTTAAGCAACGCTAAAATGAACGAGGAGTGCACCATTCTTAGCATGTGCATCAGTCAAAAGACTGAAAACTGAGAGTAGCCAGACTGGACTTAGGACGTATAAAACGTGCGGAAAAATGGGGCAAAAATTATCTTCATGCAGTCAGTGTTACTGTTTATTTGCGAAAAAAGATTTTGTTTCGTTTTTTCTGAAACAAACTAAATCTGTGTGAAGCGAAATGGAGATAAACGGGAATGCTTGTTTATCAGTAGATATTTGAGCCATGTAACGCGGCCACCTGAGCAGTGTTTTCTCGCACACTGTCACAGATTCCAGTTTAATAACATTTGAGATCGCTGTACCAACAGGTGTAGTCAGAATTTCAGCAAACTTTGGCTTATTATCTGCTTCATTCGGTTGCACTCGTTTAAAAAAGTATTACACAAATTTGTTTTATTTCTGTGCGCAATATTAAAAGCATTGGGACATGTAACATTCTGCGTTTTGTTGGGCTCCAAGAGGACATAGAAATAAACGGACAGGCGCCGCTGCATCGCTCAGCGTGTCTTGAATATTTCGGCGCCTTTGTAAAACCAGATAAACCAACCAACTGACCCAACCTGACCCAACCGGCTCTTTTGAAGCGTCCTGCATGTTCAGGCTGTCCTTGCCTTTGTTGTTATTTTCGGTGCATATAAAAAATGACCACGCAGCAACTGCACCAGCTTATCACATTACTACATTTCATGATATGTTGATATGTGGAAGCTTAAAAGTGAAATTCAGACAAAATAAAAGGTTCCTCGCGTTATTCGAGATCTATAGGAAAGGAAAGCGTACACAGGGGGGACCAAATTCGAATCCGGCACCACACTGTGCGAGCACGGCACGGACCTTAGTGCGCTACGAGGGTCCCTATGAAAACGCCGAAAATCAAGAGGCCGAATTATGAAAAGGCCGAACGTCAGTACGCCAAAATATTGAAATGCCGAAAAACTGAAATTCAGAAAAATCAAAATGCCGAATAATCAAAATGCCGAAAAGACATAAAGCCGAAAACCACGAGAAAAACAATTACGCGCTTTGTGACTACCACTTGTTCGTTTTCCGCCAGATCACTTTCCACTGACACGAGCATGTTTAACTCGTTCTGCAAAGGCACCAGTATCAGTAAATTAAGCTGATGTAAACTTTCGTATTCTTCTATCTGTCGTAAAGCTAGGCATATCAGTCGGACAAGACAGCTCTTATTGGTCAGCAGAAAAAAAAAACACAAAAAAACAGCGCTGCCCAATGTTCGGAGCACAGGAGCAGCAGCAATTTGTGACAGTAGGCAGTAAACACATCATTGAATCGGAGGGAAATAGACGAAGAAGCGTTTGTGGTGTGCTCCCAGAAGGGAAAAGCAATCGCCAATATAAACGTCTTCGGCACTGCGCACGCAATCCGGGATGCTTGTCTTTACAGATTTCTTACATTGTTGTTATTACGTATTTCAAGGCAGTCAAATCATCTTTAAGGTCGCCAGGCACTAACGCCGCATGTGGTGGGGATGCTAAGATGTGCGTTCGTTTCAGCCGGAATGCAAATAACAAAACCTCAAAACTAAAAAAAAAATGTCTTTAAAAAAAAATTTTCAGCAAGGATTTGGGTCGGCTCGACAGGAATGGAGAGGTCGATGAGAAGCTGCTCATTTCATAAACTAAAATGGCGACCATACGGGGAGCTTGGCCTTACTTTTCCAGCATCCAGTGACGTTAACTCAGCTAACTGCTTGCGTCCTTGTCATTCTCCTTCTCGTGACGCCGAGCAAGGCCGTTTGGCTGCGTGGCTGCGGATGGCACGGACTGGGGTTCGGACCCCGCGGCGCCGCTCTTGGTAATTCCCGCTAATTACGATTAATTATTCCTGGATATAATTACGTATGACAAATTATGACTGAGTATGCGTCTTATATGCTGTGTATGTTAATGCATTGCCCGCTATCGGCTGTATACTCTTTGTGTTGACTTTACCTGGGTGTAACGGTTTCTCGTTATGCTGGTACGTAACGCCTTTTTTATATAAAATCCGGTCTTGAAACACAATCTGTGTAAAAGAAGTCGGAAGCGCCTCCGCGGTGCTCGGTTGCAGACTACGTCAAAAGGCGAAATCATTGCTTAATTACGATGTTTGAACGCTGAAACTGGGAGGGAAATTGACGATGAGGTAGACGGGGGAAGACAGCGTCTTAAATCTTGCATTTGAGACACTGTCTGCCCCCTTTATTCTCTCGCTACTTTTTTTACTTGAAAGTGTCCTTCCCAGTCTCGCGGCTTAAACATCGTATTTAATAATGACGAGCTCGCTTGTACGGCCATTCTTTGGGTAATTATTTACTGTCTTTGAAACCTCGCGTCTCTATTCCAGGGAAAACGTAGCCGCCGCTCCTCCTGCGTCGATATTTTTGGGGTTTTCTTTTCGGCTTCTTAGCACGTTCACGGACGTCTCCTATAGTGCGCTCCTCCCTCTGGCAAGGCACTGTGGAGGCTGCAGCACGTCCGTTGCCCGCCCTTGCGCAGGATAAGAAATGGAGAATGCCCCTGAAAAGCGCATGGGTGCACCGTCACAAACATCTTAATGTTCAATAATGGTCTCTCTCTATATCTGTGAGTTTTATGCCTGCTGTCGTTAAGCATGGAATGAACACAAACAGGCAAAAGTAAGTTTATTGAATGTTTGTTTAGACAGCGGCAAGTTACTCAGCCCGAATGGGTGTCTGATATCTCCGCTATAGATGCGGACTTTAACCTGCACCACGCAGTAATAATAGAGGACCGCACGCACTCGGTGCACCGATCCCCCGAATAAGTCGACGTTTCAGGAAATGCTCGAACGGAGCTGGACGACGAAAGCAGGACCACGAAACCCGACTATCAGGATGTTTCATTTTCAAATGACGTAAAAGATGCAGTGGTTAAAGGCAGTAATGTTGTTTATCGCATTTGTATAAGGCATAATCAGATGGAGGAAGAAATATGACCACGTGGTCCAAATTAATTTCGCCTCCCTTAAATAAAGGGGGCTCCCGATGGCTTGCGGGCTCTTTAAAAAAAAGTAGGAGTACAATAATATAATGTATCGCGTTAAAATTTACTACGGAGGTACCCGTATGTGCTGCACTTATTGCCTTTATCTTTATAAAGCGTGCGGGTGTGAGCTGAGCCGGGTCACACCAAACAGATTTATATATATATAACTACGCTTGGCAACTGAACGAACGTCTTGTTATGTAATAACGTTCATTTATTTATTTTAAAATTTTTACTGGGTGCTTTTATATATGTAGTAGAGCGTATACTTTTAATCGCTTCTGTGTTGGAATAAAATAAATAAAGAAACAATTCATACCCAACTAAATTACTGGGAAAAGAGCTACTTCACTCCAGGAAGTTTTCTTCTGAATGCGAGAGGGATATTTCCAATGTTCTTAAACGTCTTAGTAAGCCGCATAATTGAAAGTCTTCACAAAGCATTTAAATTTTTTGTGTGTTTTTTCTTGAAACACACTCAACTTAAATCATTACGCTACCGTTTGCATGGGCCGCACGGAAAACTTGCCAAATGAAAACTTTCCATTCCCGCACCCCACTTGGAAGCTGAGCGAAAGAAAGGGGGGAGGGAGGGGCTGTGACAGGCATTGAGTGAAATCTGTCGATGGTATTATGCCGGTCTCGTTCGATTCAACTCTAAATGCAGCGAGACCAACGGCGGAAGAACGAGTGCTGCCTTCTCAAACATTCCTTCGACACTCGAAATCGGGGAAAGCATACCAAAGAAAGCGACCACGCGTACGAACTCCGGCACAGGGACAGACGCTGGAAAAAGCAAGACCAAAATGTTATCGGAGTTTTCCACCCGTCCGCAGTTTTCGAGCTATTTCAGAGCGGCCTCGCAGAGTGGTACTTGTGCGTCGACGTGCGGCGAACTTGAGCGCGGGGAGAGAACTAACTAGAAAGCATGACCGAGTTGAACCGATCCACTTATTCGCTGCAAAGGGCTCTTATACGGCACGGGCATGGCGCCGCCTTAACGACAAACATTTCGTCGAAATGGCGCGACGCACGTAGACTCTCCATGCCCTCTGTGGAGGCCTGTTTCCTTTCAACATTTTCGCTTACGGCCGACTTGGATTTTCATTAGATGACGCGTCGTTCTCAAGGCGCGTCATCTAATGATGGTGATGATCATCATAGCAACGGAGGAAAATTTGTCAAGCGTGCAGCGTACGTTCCCTCCACTAAGGCACGGTGTGCAGGACCGGTAATTGTATTGCAGCCATACAGAACATCACAGTTCTCACCACAACAACACCGGCGCGCTTTTTTTTTTATCTTACCAGTGTTGCAGTTGTTGCCAAAAAAAAAAGAAGGAACGAAATACGTTACTCGTTACTTGCAAATATTAGGAGCGCGTTACCGATCTGCGTTACTTCAAAGTAAAAGTAACGAATTACCGTTACTGACAAAAAGCAAAAAAACGTTACTTTTGCGTTACTTTTTTTAAGATTATGAATTAACACGTTTTAATGTTTGGACGTTAGAGGTATCCATAAACACCATATTTTAAGAGACATTTTGCCCATATAGAAATTTAACACAATTAGCTTATGTTTTTTTTACGGCTTCACCTAAATACTCAAGAGAAAAAAAAACCCAAAAAAACGCCAAAAACTCACAAATTCACATAGGTTTGGCGCCTAGAAACACGGAAAAAAATGGAAGTCTAAGTTTTTTTTTAAGTCTTGCGAAGGATATGTAACGAGTAACGTGACTACGTCACCCACTACTCGAAATAAGTAACGTAAGTACGTTACCCGTAACTTTTTTTTTAAATCTAACGAGCACGTTACGCGTTACCAGAAAAAGTAACGGGTTGCAGGTAACGCCATTACCTGTAAGGCGTTACTGACAACACAGCATTTTACTTCCACAAAATATCGGTGACAAAGAAATCTTGCAGCTGACGATAGTTCCCCAAATGACGCTTGGGAACACGCTGACTGGCAAACTTGAGTTCAAGAGAGCAAGAAAACCGCAGTGTTTAAAGGGGCACTGACACCCCAAAGGTCGTATTTATTTTTATTGTCTAAAACGATGCAAGTTGCAGCCATAGACACGCAAAAAAAAACGCATCGCGAAAAAAAATTTTCCCGCGCGCACGCGCGCCTTTTTATTTTTGGCGTTTGATTTTCCCCCCTCTCGCCTCCTCGCTTCTTTTGATCGGTGACGTCAAAAATCAGGAAATTTAGAAGCTTTGTAGGCGGCATCTTTATAACATTTAATGACGGCAATCCTAAAACATGTTTTTTAACGCAATTGCGAACGCACTACGGCCCTTCTTTTTGAAATACCAAAGATCGAGAGTTCGTTGTGGTGCCGTCTCCTGGATTTGTATCCTCCAACGGAAAACAGGCGACACCGCTCAAAACCGGTCCGCCGCAACGCCGGCGCTAGCCGGCGCTCGCTCCTTTCCTCCTCGCTTTGGGTCGCCATGGCAACAGCAGGGAGTGGTGACAGGAAAGGGGACTCTCAGGTCTCCGCAATTTTTGACGTCAAGGCACCGGCGCCGATCGCGCGGGAACTTCGAATTCGGCATTTGGAAATTGTTTTTTTACTTCACGAATACTGAATTCCCAAATTTCAAATTTTGAGGGTAATGTCCCGGCATCCTTTTCGACCGTTTCGGATAATAAAAAAAAAATATGATTTTGATGTGTCAGTGCCCCTTTAAGGGTTGGGACACGCCCCAACGAAAATTGAACCCACGTCCCCATGATTGTGAGCTCGCCAATCTACTACTGAGCAACGAGGAAACGTTTTTTTTGTTTTCTTTATTGCTAGACATTATTCATTTACAGAAAATACACGGATAAAACAGGTAAGTTGAATTATGACTGACGCAACCTGATAACAATATCATATGCGACCGATACGTTTTGGACCGGCAACCAATCAGGGGCCATCTCGCTCCAAGAGGGAGACTGGAGAAGAAGAAAAAAGGTGATCGACGCCGAGGGCTAGAAGCCTGAGGCCAGATTCTCAAAGCGAACTTACGACGAAAAAAATGCGTACGACAAATTTGAGAGAAAATCCGTATTCTCGAAATGAAATTGTCGTAACTTTTGCGCAGGTTACGACAGAATCCTAAGACAGCTCCGAAGCTGTCTTACACACTTTCTACGATCAAATTAACATGGTCGACAACGTCGCTCAGTTGCTCGGTCGTGACGACCAACGGACATTTATTTTTCTACCTGCTCTTCTTGCTCGTCCCGACTTCAAGCAGCAAGAAAAAATGAAGAAGTACTTGAAACCGACCACGACGAACATGAACGCTGGATCCACAGACACCCGGAAAAGGCGACAAAGGCAACGATCTCACCGACCAAGCGAGCTCGGCAGATTATATAGGCCTAGCAGGCACTCCGACCCGTTCCGGCGCAGCATTGCTCAGACGGTCCTTGGCCAAGACCGTCTGCCCACGACCGGCGGGCTTGCTGAATGGCATATGCCGCGCGACCCTTGTGGACCCTCCCCGCATGAATAGTTTGATAGCTGAACTAAATTTCAGAGGTCAACCGATTGCCCTTATCATCTCGATCACCTTGTTTTCCGAGGCAGCGGCGACGAACGCTGTCGTCGCCGCTGCCTCGGATATAGAGCTCAAATAAACGCCATATGGATTACCTTCGCAACACGGTATGTGCAACTTTGTTATTAGTGTGCCATTTTTAACTGTCGAGCTATACCAGTTTGTGGGAGATACGCGATGCCGGTCCAACCATTTTTGCTGAGTGTCACGTCAGTATCGAGTTGCAATCGCAGAAGATCGGTCCCGAAGCGCTTACCGAAACGCACGCGTTCGCTCCGAGTGTGAATCAGTGTTGCGGAATGGGCACCCCCATTCCATTCCAATTCCATTCCGGGGAATTATAGTTTTCGATAATTCCGTTCCTTTCAACTCCTAGGAATAGGGACACTGTGCCAATTCCCACTCCTGGAATGGCTGAGTAGCTCCATTCCATTCCTCCAATTCCTAAACGTTAAAAGTATCACTTGAGAGCTGCTATACGTTGCAGGGTTGGGCAGAAATGTTCAGAAATGTATTTGGAAATACAAATACTGGGATAGATGAAAATAGTTGCTAAGATACTGATTCTCACGTCTCAAATATATCTATAAAAATGTATCGTGATGGGTATCGGAAATACATTTTAAAAAAAGGCAAAAGTCTCTGGAAATACAAATACAAGAATACCTTTTTATGAGGGCATAAATATAAATACTGATAATACAATACATTTTTCAAATTTCTTTGAGAAGCCAAATGAGATAAGGCTTTAAGTTTGAAGTGGAAGTTTCTTTTTTTTTGGTCCCGAAATTACTTTTTCGCAGGCTTGGCACTTCGCCTTGAAGGTAGTGGTTCCGGACGAAGAGTCCTAAATGGGTTTAAAAAACGTTCCATCAAGTATTGACCGCGGTCCCTTCCCTAGCATCCTGTCTGACTGACCAATGATGCGAAAAGACTTCTACCTCTAAAATAAATTCCATCAAAACATCACCACTTCCCTGTCCAATAAGGGCGCCCCTGTCAGCACTGATCACATTACGTCACGGTGGGATGAACTAGTATTCTTGAATCTGTAGGTGTTGCCTTGAATATGAAACTTTACCCACGCTGCTGTATGAAACGACAATACATACTTTCGTTGTAGCTGACCTCGTTGAAGACCATGCGGGCAGTTGCATTTGGAATTTTCGAGAAAAGTGGACCACGTGAAGCATCCTGAAGCACTTGTATTATCTTCTGTTACGGTTGAAAAAACGATAAGGTGGCATCCCTGTTGTGACGGTCCTTCCTGCCGACTCTCCGCCTCCAACGCATGAATGATAGTCTGCATCAGGTTTCGCCTAGCATCATCCAAACAGAGACCTCGTGGACTGCGATCTGAGATGGCCGGCACAGGTGCGAGCTCTTCGAGAAACAGCGCGCTCGAGACGACTCGAAAGTGCACGAACTCTGGGTCCGCACAGCGAGGCCACGTCTGACCTCCTTCCTGGGTATCGGATCACCAGAGCAGCAGGTCACGTTCACGTTGGCTGATGACGTACCAGCCGTGCAATATTACAGGCGCAGACGCATTCGGATATGTGCTGAACTTCGCTGGTGAAAGGCGCCACCGCCCCCCCCCCCCCCTCCCATCCCCCTCTGTTCTTTGCTTTGACGCTTGTTTTTTTTGTATTACATTTTTTTCTTTTGCTCATAAGTCTTCTAGGGCCTTATGCGGGTTCGCAGTTTCCCGTTCATTTTATTTCTGAACAACCGACTCCCTGACTGGCTCGGTATAGCTGAACGTAAAAAATAAATAAATAGAATTTAAAGAACCTGGTGCCATTCCATTCCCATTCCATTCCGGGCAAAAGGCACCTAATTTCATTCCCATTCCATTCCCCTGAACGTTGCCGCCATTCCATTCCCATTCCATTCCGGGGTCGCGAAAATGCGGAATGATTCCGGAATCATTCCAACTCCGGAGTGAGAACTCCGCAACATTGGTGTGAACAGGTATTTGCGTGACTCTTGCTGACACTCTCGTAGTTCAAACGTATCTTTTTTTAACGTCGGCTCACTCCTGCATTTCCGAGGCCGCGAGAAACGCCGCGGCGGTTTGTTCCCTTCTACGTCGCTTTGCAAACGACTGGCACGGGGCTTTTACCAACGATGACAGTTGTGTTGACTTCGTAGCGATCGAGTTTGTAGCAGTTAACGAAGCGTTTAAATCGTGTTAGCGTCGGTATACCACTGCACGGACACGAAACCCAGACAAGCGGTGGCGGAAAGGCCGCCCGTGTTTATGAGAATCAGCTTGAACGCTAAACATTTGCACACAGACAGGACAGGACATACAGAAAGCAGTCTCAGCTGTCTATCAAGGAGTGGTTAGCCTGTGTTTGTTATTAAAATCCACGTGCTTCGAACTATGCTTAGCTCTCTAATTGGTTGTTCGTCTTGCCGAAGACGCCGTTGCCATAGCAACAGCACCGGAAGTCATCGTTTCTCCGTAACAGGTCGTAACTTTCCTCCTCCCACTTAAGAACGCGTTTGTGAATACCGTTCTCGCCTCACCTTACGATGATCGTAACTTTACGAACTTCGTAGCTAAGTTGTCGTAGGTAAGAGGTCTTTTATGAATCTGGCCTCTGTACTCCGCGACTTGCGTAACCTCCTTTAACGATTGCGTGGGTGGGATTGCAATCAATGCGGATAGTAAGTGTGGGAAAGGATTACATGAGAGCACTTGTGGACGTAGGAGCATCGATGTCTGGTTGGAATGATCGGTCGGTAGACGCCAAACGCGCTGCCTTTGTCTCTACTAACTGTTCAAATGCGAACACCGACCGTCGAAAGGCCAGCAGCGTTCGGTGTTCGGTGTTCGCGTTCGAACGCAGCTAGCTTAGCATCTTCCCACAAGTCACTCCAACCGCGTCTCGCAGCTCTGACGTTCCCGCACACTCTCACATCTACGTCTCTCTCTCAGTTTATGCTGAGAGGAGGATCACTTTTTTTTTTGTTTCGCTGAGATCTTGACTCCTTCAGTAAAATGATACGGCGGTGGTCCACCGTTAGCTGCCAGACAATCTTCGAACGCTCATAGACGCAACGATTAAGAAACTATAAAGAATCGGTTTGGGTTGAGTTATTGTCACTGGATCCTGGGAAAAGGGTACCAAGCTCCCCATATGGGTGCCATTTTGGTTCATAGTGTGGGAAGTTTCTTCTTGACCTGTCCATCCTTGGTGAGCGGATTTAAATTCGCTCGTGAAAGGTAGCTTTATAATGGCGTTTCTTGAATACCGAGATTTTGTTATCCACACACCGGCGAAACAAAAACACATGATCGCTCCATCAACACCCGCGGTGTTGGTGCTTGGCGGAATAAAAAAAATAATTTCGGTGTCTTCAAATACGCAAGAAAAACATCATTGTAAGAGAACTGTGTAGAAAAGCATTATTCAAAGTGGATTGCCTGCACAGCGCCAGACTTCTTTATTGGCGAGGAACGCTTTCGCTACGATGATGCTCCATAGCGATCTTGCTGCGACTGGTTCGCAATGATCTTTCGAAGCTCCGAAGATTTGAATGGATCGAATAGAACGATTTTACCTGACAGTTTGGCTACGCCACCGCCACCGCAATGCATCGAGGGAACCTTAGTCCTTCTGCGCGTGCCCCAATCTCCCTGGAGCTCTCCGCATGCATAGCTCGAAACGTCCGAAAGCGTCTCGAGCACTGCCGCCTGCCTCTTGCGTACTTAAGTTATGGTGGCTTCACACATGCACCCAACGCTCAATGAGATCGGTATATTGGCGATTGCAGTGGCAGCTCAGAGCGATTAGCCAATCGCCTTGCTAGGAATTGGTCGTCTAAATGTATTTGTTTTTGTCCTGACACCCCCCAAAAACTTTTTTTTTGTTTTTTGCCAGGCGACATTATGGTGTCGGCATACTACCCAATTAATGTTTTGCTACAGACTGACGTATTTTTTTTAAAAAGCCAAACAGCGCAACTCCTCGAAACCGAAACAGAAACCCCCGTACCGCATGAAGAAGTGGAGAGGAGAGAGTCAGCGGCGGAAGTCACGTGGCTACACCCGACCGTGCGGTTTTTTTTTTTTTTTTTCTTCCAGGCAGCAGACAAAATGCGTTGCGGGATCCGTTCGGCGTGCGATTCCTTTGCAGTTATGTTTGTTCCGCTCGCTACCCTGCACTTCAAAATGAGCTGTTTTGTAAATTAAGTGTTGGCAATTAGTATCGAGTGCACGTGGTGAATTCCCGTGATCGGCTCCGAAAATAATACTCCCAAGATGTTGCGTGAAGAGCTGCCTTGCATGTCCTGCATCTGAAAGTGGCATTGTGCGGCAGAGTGCACAAGCGTCCGAAAGATCAACGGGTCGGTATCAATGGCTGGCTGCAATTTCTGTAGAACAGTTGCGGAAACATTGGAAAGCGGACGCTACCCGGTTTATATGCTCCTTACATTTTGTGGAAAGTGGCTACATTCAGTTCGCAAGTGTCTAAAATGGAATCCCGTACCATTTCGTTCATCGTCCATAACAATTTTTTTTTTCAGTGTATTGGTAAAAAAAAAGAAATGTAAACGACGCAAAATCTCTGAAAAAAAAAATGATACGTGCACATTAGGGATCGAACCCGCGCCTGCTGCGTGTGGCGCGGACTTCTTTCCACTGAGCTATTGAATTTTTTTTTCTTTATTTCCACTGAGCTATTGAAGGAACTATTTCTTTCGTAGTAATGCAGCCCGTCGACTGTATGTCGGAAAGTTAGCTGCCGATTTCCCTCCAGTACATCCACTCCCGGCTTGAAGTCGGGCAGCACCACGCATTGGCCACATTCCCACCTAGTAAAGAAACCGTAAGCGTGCGTATTCAACTTGAAGTACGCACTTCGTGTTTGACGTTTGGGCGAGCGATGTCTTCGGCCACGAGAAGGGACGACGGCTCGGCGTCGTCTTCATGCAATAGGCTTGCTGGTCGGGATTCTGATCGGTCCAAAATATATCTTTCGAAGGAAGACAGAATTCGCCGGTATTGTGAACGATAGTTCTGAAGTAGAGGCCGTAAAGGTCCCACACCCGTCGTCCGCTGCCATCCGCTGGTCCCACAATACGCGAAACGACGCCATGTTGAGAAATATGCAGTGAACGCACAGAATGCTTCCAATTGCCTCTGCAACCTTTTTTTTTATTTTTCAATCAACGTATTTGCAGCGTTTTGGAAGCCGCAAGAAATGGGTTTTATATTTTTTTTTCTATTTTTAGTATTGACGGTGTGCCTTCAATGAACCACGACTTTGATTAAATTTGACTTACGGAAAAGAGAGTGAGCGTGACTCAAACCGGCCAGTTCTCGATCGGCGGTTTTCGGGCGGAGAGAAACCAAATTTCGAGCCGCAAATTCTGTTACGGGTAGTTGGGCTCTCATATATGTCATGTACAACTAAAAACCTCGGCGAGCATAAATACCCTGTCAGTGTCCCTTTAAGGTGATCACGTGACCTTACGAGGTACCGTGACGTAGTGCACTCTCAACAAAAGGATAGTTGTAGGGCACTACACTTGGGGTAGTCAGAAGCCGTCACAGATATCGCTACCCCCCCCTTCGTTATACTAACAACCAAATGGGCAGTTACACGGCACGCAATCAGCAGGTAATCACAGTGAGCACCCCCAAAAGCAACATGGCGGCTGGCAAGCGACAGTGGAGCCATACGAGTAAAGCCTAGCGAGCTGGACTGTTTTTTGCTTAAATACGATTCTCAAGTGCGTACGCCCGTTCACTGCCTTCCGTGCGCACAAAGCTCTCCAAAACGCGCCTCGAAGCACCGGCACCGCACCTAATACGAGCAGGGGCGACGATTTGAGGTGGAGGGGGTGGGGGCACCTTCGAGGGGGTTTGTCTGCGATTGCTTTCGCGAGGCCGGCTGCATTTACTTCGCGGCCAGAAAACATTCAAAGGAAACATTATAGCGACAAATGGAATGTTGTCTTTATTGAACAGAGCATCTGCTTGCTGTGCTTGCCGCAAGTGATCCGGCGTTTTCGGTTGACAGCGGCGAGGCGAAGCATCACCGATTTAAGCGGCGTCGGTTCCGATCGTTCAACGCTCCTGCTCACCTGTTAGCATTCGTTATCCACTTTCAAGTCCCTGGTAATCCTCACCGCGTCTGTGCACGCACTTGGCGCTATTCACTGCACGGAACACCCATTCAACTGGCTATGGGACTGATCCCAATTGGACGAGAGGCCGAGAACCGAACCAGACCGAAACCTTTGTGGCTGCTACGTGGAGCCATGGAACGCCTCCGTGTTTTTCACTCAAATAAGTAGACACATGGACGCGCGACTCCTTGAATTGGGCGGCGACACGCGCAACCTAACGGACAGTGCTCAAACTAAAGAAAAGAAGAAACCAGCAATTTTTGCTCTGAGCGCCTCGCCAGACATGCCGTATGTACATATCCCACGCCACACTTCACTCATACGCGACATACAGACATCACAGCATTTTATACATCAACGCATTCAGAAACAGCACAAGACACAACATCAAATATTGACACTCTACATTCCTATCTACACCTCAAGTCGACACCACCAGCTTATATACTGCTGTATTTTCTGTGATCAATTGGGATGGTGACCACTGTCACATTTTGCATAAATACGAAAGGACTGTGCAAGATTTAGCCGTATTCTTTTCCTCTACTGCCCTTAGGAAAGTGCTCGTACCTCTAATGTGGGGCCATTGCAAAAATGAACTGCATGTTATAAATAAATTTGAATAGTTGCTACACGTCACATTTTGATCAGTTTCGTTTTCTCGCTAGCCTTCACTTCAAGTATACACAAGCCTGTTTAATTAATTGTATTAATTATCGAAACCAATTTATGCAATCACAACTTTCTGAACACACTGATGCATTTTCTTTTCTCTTTTTACATATTTGACTGACTTTAGCGGCGGTTGGGTACACGTTGAGTACACTGAGCACGCGCAGGTGATTCTAGCGAAGCCCGTCCGCCGGTCCCCCCGAAGCGTTATTTCAGTTTTCTTCTTTTCGCTAAATATGCGTTCTATGCGCTCGCGCTCGCGCCAAGAGGACAGTGCAGAATTTCTGCTTTCGGGCCCGTGCCTTCACCTCCAACGAACGCGAAATACGTATGCTAAATTATCTAAATCCTGGCTGAGACAGTAGCGTTTGACTGCGTGCGTCTGACTGCGTTGCGGTAGCAAGAAATCAGAACATCGCTGCTGCTCATATCGCGTGCCAAGATGATTCCTTGAATTGGATTTCACGCTTGATACGAAGCACAAACGTGCCGGTAAGTGGCTTTCGGTTCTCGACGCAACGCTGTCAAACGCTAGTGTCTGAACCGGCCTGGTTTGAAGCATTTTTCTTATCCAGTATACTCGATGAAATGTGCCAAATGAACCAGAGAAGGCGAATCATGTACCTCGAGACAGAGAAATAATGAAATGCACGGACATGATCCCAGATATCTGTGTACGTTCGTCCTGTCCGGCCTCAGTCGTGGTGTTCAATGTTTCATACTTCACTGCACTTGAAAGCAAAAAAATTGGGTACGACAGGCGCGCAAGTTCGGCGGAACCGAGGAGGCCATTTGCAACTGATCTGCACGCAGAACTGACCGATCACACCCTTATTGAGAGCACGCTCTTTACTGAACCGCACAATAAAAGACGACGAGAGTATCTCCTCCGGCGAACATTCAAGTCAACTCACGCCTGTGCGTAGCTTCCTGTGCTTTTCTAGAGATTTGGTTAAATTCCTCGAGCACGACGCCAGCTGCCAGCTGTTTACTGCTGTACATGGTAAAACCCGCGACGGAACTAAAAAGGACAACCGCGATACTTTTTATCTGCCTCGGGTTTTAGCAGGTGCCTACCAAGGTTGCCTGTACTTGTTTGTTTTCTGCCAGTTTAGGCGAACTGAGCCACACCCTTGTTTCGACCGGTTCAAATTTGAATACATGATAACCAACGCACAAAGAAAACAAGTTTCAAGTACTTTTTGAGATTTTTGAGTGGCTTTTACTATTGAACGACTGCATGCACTTGACTGTTCAATTCAAGAGTTTATAAAACGTGAGTACCCCATGCTTGTCACCTGCCAACAGGGTGCTAACTCCCAATGGCTCAAGCCCAGGGGGTAGTTAAGTAAGCCTGTGGGGTAGTTACAGCCGTCAAACGCACGATGACGATGGGGTGTGCTCACTTTTTCTTAGAGTGTGGGAGTCCCGTGACCTGATTGGGGTCACGTGACCTCACGGTTACGCCGACGGCGACGGCGACGCCGACGTCGCTCAAGCCGGAAACGGACGCCTAAGAGCTGCGCTCTAAAACGACTTGATTAGAAAGCTAAGACAACAATTAGCTTTCCGCGAAATGTTTGTTTGCACATCCTGCCTGAAAACGAATTCATCTCTCGAACGGTAACGTACGTGCCGATAGCACACCGACCGATCTGTTGTTGAGATGAGAAGGCAGGCGAACCGCTGCTCCTTTTAGAAGGCTCAGCCCGGCGAATAAAGATACTGTGTTTTGAAAGCAGAATTATCAGTTAGCGTTGAGGAAAAATATCTATTCATGCATCTCATTTGAAGACAAACTGACGAGATATCTATTAATTTGTGGTGTGCTGGAATCAGCGTAGCTCATTGACGGGTTCCGTCTCGCGCTCCTTGGCGGAATCACGGAACATTTGACAAGCTTGACGGGCTGCCGGGTCGGCAAGTGAGTTCAAGAATATTGTCTTTCTTCTAAATCTGAACAGCATACATGGTCAATAAGTTGTTCGGTCGAGATAATTCTCCCGATATATGCTCCCAGCGAGTCTTCAAAACTTTCAGGAATATGAAAATATTCGTGAAAATTCCTAACGTCACAGTCTTCATTTTTTTTACTTATTAGACAAAGCTTTCCGTTCTTCTAACTTGCGCTATTCAGATTCATGTTACATGTCGTCCACAAAGGCCATAATTAACATATCTTCGAAACAATTTTGGCTTCCGCCACTCGTATTCATGGGATGTCGGGTTCATCATAACCGTGCGGTCGGAAATGGCTCATGCGGCTCGTCAATAGCTCGTAGCGTCGGAGTAGTAGTGAAGAAGCGTGGCCCTAAAGCGCGATCCGAACCAACGCTTCTTTTTGCGCCTGTAGGTCGTGCGGCTGCGGATGTGACGTTTTTTCGTGACGTCGCGCCGCTTCTTCGCTCCTTCCGGGCGCGCACAAAAAAGTTGGATAATTTCAACTTCTTTCTCAACGCGCACAAAAACGCGCGGTGACGTATAGGGCGCTCCTGTGTCCCGGCCAATCGGTGGAGGGCAAGCTAGTTCCGGCTCCGCGTTTCTTCGCCGCCTTCTCAGAGCAAGTGACAAAAGCGCCCGGTGCGCACCCACAATTGGCCCTCTCCTCCCCCACTTTTATTCTCTTCCAACATAACAACGCGATCTCTCTCTCTCTCTCGCCGCCTTCTGGCTGCGACAGAATGGCCTGGCCGGCCAGTCTGTTGCGCGCGTGCGCGCTCGCCCGAAGCTGGCCCGTCCAAACCAACGCGCACGGTTCTGACTCAGAAAGCGCGCCCGGAAACAGCAAAAACGTCCGGAAATGCGTCACATCCGCAGCCGCACGACCTACAGGTGCAAAAAGAAGCGTTGGTTTGGATCGCGCTTAACGCGCCCACTTTTAGAAGCAAAAGCTCCACAGCAACCTGAGGTACGTCGGCAGACATATTTGACATCTACATATTTTGTATGACTCATATGTCTGGGCCGTCATACAGGTACAAAACGCGTCTCAGCCCGCGTCTGGAGGCTGTATTTAGTAGTGCGACTTAAGCTTCAGATAAAAAGTTCTTTATGCTATATCCAAAACAGAAGCCGCTTTGGCCTAGTTTTCTACACCTGTTCGCCACTTTCACATGCTTATGTCATTCCCGAGCTAAGTTAGTATAAATGCAAATAGCGAGACAGACGCGGCCAGAAGGAACGAGTGGACAGGAAAATAAGCGCTACAAACGCTTGCAGAATATTTATGCTGTTCGACCAACTATCCCTTCACTTTGTTTCTGTCTCTTATCGATATCAAAGTTTTAATTCGTGAAATACCCAAGGGTTGTTGCGAAGGTATGATTTTCGATTTCAAAGTTAAGTCTAAGTTATTCCACTTGGAGTCCAGAGTGTCAATAATCTGCGGGTTTATGTACACCAACTCAAGGTAATGACGTCAGGCTGAGGCGGTGACACTGACTGTTGAACAGAGCATGCGCGGAGCTCTTCGAAAAACAGGCTCCCGCGCATGAGCAGTGCCCTCAGCCCCTGCGGGCAATCACGCGCTTGTTTACAGACAATGACTTGGTGTAGGTATATCCATACGCGCTAATTACTATGCGGACGAATGCATATCGTCCTCTGCCATTACACGAATGCGCCAGTTGCACATCACAGATGCGTAGTCGGGAAGATCCACCTACCCCCCCCCCCCCCCCCCCCCCCCATGCTCCTTGCTACGCGCTTGCGACACAATGCGCAAAAATAAGCTCCTTTTGTACATATACCAAATACGCCTTGTTATATAACATATACCAGAGGTCTCCAAACTTCATGGATAAGGGGCCGGGTTATGTTTATTTCGCAGTCTCGAGGGCCAAAAACAAAAAAATACTATAAATGAGGAAAAACAACAACAAAAAAAAAAACGCCGAATAAATATTTCTTTTGTAATTTTCCGAGAGGTGAACCACCCCGAAAAATTACCCGCTTGTATTTTTGGCACGACTTGGTAGTCTTTCAAAAATATAAAGATTTCCCCTCCTCAGGTAATTGCAGAACACTGGCCCATGGCGTCCTCGGCAGAACACGTGTTACTCAGTCACAGCGGGAGATGAGCAAACATTGCAAAATGGGAAGGACAGTTCTCTATAATCAATTGCCCCCAATTTGATAGCAAGATCTGCAGCTAACAAAATATAAAGATAGCGGTCTTAAATATTTCTAAATTGTACACCGAAAGTTAGCCCACTCCTCATTTTCACCCAACTAGCTCCCGCTTTTAGGTGGGCTGTCTCTGGATATTACGGTGGATACTGATTTAAATACGAAAAGTATAAGTAGAATCAATTTTTCTTTAATAATCTTAGGTGTATGAATAGAAAACCTATATGCGAACAACAAAATTCCAAGTAACTATATGCAAATAACAAAATTGCAAGTAATGCATACATATTTAATATTTAGCCAATTATGCCATTGTGCAATAATTGTAGCCCAGATACCCACCTGGCATAAATCAAAGCGCGCTGCATATTCGCGGAGGCATAATAATTATTTTTAGGGTGATAATGACCACAAGTGATACCTATGCTACAGATCCCTATACTTCGGCTCAGCTGAAGTCCAGACGCAAACGATGCTACAAGCCTCGAGCTCCGGGTTTTAAGCGTCCCTGCCAAGTACGCGTGCTCCTGCAGTGCAGGCACTGCTCGGGGTCACATGCTCCCGCCTTTAGGGGCCCAGACGCCAAGGATGACTATGTGCAATAAACATGACACGCAGCTATAAACCGGATGAGAATCAGAATGCACAAGAAGTGACCGGCGCTGCGCCGTTTCTTTACACGCGCTTATCTTTGAGCCCCGGGTCTACTGGAAAAGGGCCGTCGGCCTGATGTCCCTGGAAGGACGGCGCTCAGCCGCTTCCAGGGGAGGGCCTTCGAAGCCCGCATCTGGCCCGCGGGCCCGGGTTCGCAGACCCGCGCCATACACGAAAAGCATTTTCGGCACGTCTCTGCACCTAGTGCGAGCGCACGAGACGAAGGTCTGAATCCAATGGACCCTGGGACACACGGGCATCCACGGCCACGAAATGGCGGATGATGTGGCCGCGAGGGAGCTAAACACTCCTCAGCCGTCACCACGGTGTAAGATAATACCAAAGTATTTGATAATACTCTTCAGGTGAGGACAGCACGCTCCCCGCGCAGTGCAAATAAAGTTCGCTTTTCACACTCTCTCTCTTTTTCTCTCTCACTATGGTTTCAAGCGGCGCCGGCATATGACTCGTCGACCCGTGGGCACGGCAAAGACGGCTCGTGCCGCCTCATGCTCTACACGCGCAGAGCTCCAGCAAGGTTGGCGCTCGTGCACAAAGACCACAGTATACCAGGGTGTCATGGCAACGAGATGATTTTTTTTGCATTCACACAGCTTCGCCGTTTGGCCGCCGGCGACAGTGTCAGCCGCGGGCACGGTGGCCGCGGAATGATGCAGCCTTTCGGATGCCCGTCGAACGAACACTATCTGATTCCTCGCGCACCGCGTCCAGCCCCGCCGTGTCCACACCCAAAGAGTGTATCATACCAATACCACCTAGAACACAAGGCCTGCGCGTTTCCTCCTCTAAACGTCATCACTGGTAGATCCCCTCAGCGCCCCCTAGCTAGCCCGGATGAGCAACATCGTCTGCTACATCGTCTGCAACATCGTCTGCTCCATTGAGTGTTTCAGTGGTTTGCGTAGCAGATAATGAAACACATGCTCATGTCGAGTGTCTTTTGCTATTGCATACGATGAAGTTAGACGTTCACGTGGAGCGTCAAATGCATGAGTGAAAGTGCCTTACTGCTGTGCGAAAAGCCGCAAAGCCCTGCGCTGGGCGCTGGACGCTGGCACTGGACGCCATTTTTGAGGGCGCTGTTCATACTCCGTTCATTCCTAAGCAGAGAACGCAGCCAATGCCAGAAGCACGAGAGCTCGAGGTGGCTGCTTTGAAGCGTCCTTCGGCAAAACGAGCGCACGCTCGAGAAATGCTCGTCCCAAAGCCAGGAGCGCGTGCTAGCCGGCGCTTCTGGCCAAGGGTGTGTTCGCATGCACGTTACAAATGACGTGCAAGCTCGCTATCAGCTCGCGCTCAGCAGACGCGCACGCAGCTGTGGCCGCAAGTGAATGCGACGTAGTTGGCCGTGTTCCAAAATTTACTCGATCTTACTCCAGGATAAATTGTTTATACCTTGGCGTTCTAAAACCTACTGCGTCCAGCGTTTTTCAATATCTGTCTTGTCACGTGACACGACCCGTCGGAGGAACTCGGATCCGTTTGGGTAAGATTTGGAACGCAGCCGTAGTTCTGAAGCGGCCCATATATACTCTCGTCAAGCTGACGAAAAGGCAAACAGCGCGCAGAAAACGGGGACTAGAGGAAGTGCAGACAGGACAAGCGCTGACTCTCAACTGAAATTTAATCACAAGGAAACAAAACAAAGAAACAGCAACTTTTTGGTTTTGTTTTTTAGGCTGGAGGGCATATGTGAGGCAGATGTCGTGAGGTCTGTTTAATGGCGAATTCCACTGGGCGTTTTGGAGCGCGCCGGGATCAGTTGACCAGATCCGGATTGGAGCACAAGATCCGAACGGGGTCGCGCCGCCTACGGATCCTCAGTGGAACATGACCACTGCTCCGGGATCGGCGGATTCCTTCCCGTCATTCAACAGCCCGGGAATCCCCTTTTCGCGGCCGCCGCGGTCGTTTCGAAGACGTTTTCGCTACGCGGCGCTAACACGTGTTCGACGCACGAGTGGCAGGAATGGCTCAGGCGCTTCTAGCAACGATTGCCGGAAAGCCCGTAGCGCGGAAAATACCTTCTCTTCTCCTTCCTGGAAAACGAACCGGCTGTCGAGCCAATGGGTAAGCAAGCGGCCATTATGAATTCTTATGATGTCGAGACAATCTAGGAGCCCAGCCCGCGACGTGCTTCTTCTTCTTCTGAGGCGAGATGGGCGAAATCACAGTAGGCGAAATCAAGCGAGATGCCCCACGAGAAAGGAAGTCACGTGTGTGCGCCGAGGGCTCCGAAATCGTTGGAGCGACTTTTCTCGTGGCGAATTCCACGGGTCGTTTTGGAGCGCGCCGGGATCGATTTTTCCGGAGCGAGCCTAATTCACGGGCCGATCGGGATCGAGACGAACTTGTTCCACTGGTCGTTTTGGATTAGCTCCCGCTCCAGATCTCGATCTGGATCCGAGAAAAGTCGCTCCCCCGATTTTGGCGGATTCAACCGGAAGCCAGCCGGGTCAGCCGCCGGCGCACACACGTGACTTCCTTTCTCACGGGCATCTCGCCTGATCTCGCCTCAGAAGAAATGGTAATGGCCGCTTGCTTACCCCTTGGCTCGACAGCCGGTTCGTTTTCCAGGAAGGAGAAGAGAAGGTTTTGCCGCGCTACGGGCATTCCTGCAATCTTTGCTAGACGCTCCTGAGCCATTCCTGCCACTCGTGCGTCGAACACGTGTTAGCGCCGCGATCTCGAAAACGTTGATGCTTGGAACTTGGAACCAGCCGCTACCAGGGGGGCTATGTTGCGCTTTTTGCGCTTTTTGCACTCCCAGGAGACTTGGAAGAGGGAAGTGACGTCAACAACGCAGCAAATGCAGATTGGATGTTGATTTTGTTTTCTCTGTCAACATCCAATCTGCGTTTGCTGTATCGTTGACGTCACTTCCCTCTTCCAAGTCTCCTGGGAGTGCAAAAAGCGCAACATAGCCCCCCAGACACCTGATTTCCTTCAAAAATACCCAGGACGTTTTGGGGGAATGAATCGATCACATAGCAGGCGGTAGACAAGTAGACAGCGTTGAAAAATATTTATTCCACCGATTGTTATGAAGGCCGATGGTGTCGGTGTCGCAGTTTTGAAGCACTGTCAGTTCGGCTCAACACCACGTTACAAAAGACGGTTTGGGGTACTGCCGGTGCTAACGCAATTTCACTGTAGAAATAGGAATTGCATGAAAGAACCGGACAGAAACACTTCATACGGTGGCGTAAATGCCGAACATATATCAGCGATGTCACTTTTTCTCGGTTAGGGCTATCTGCTTTGTCAACGAATGAAGAACATCTCTATAAAATAAAGAGCGGAAAATACTCCCCGTGTCAAGTTTTCTAATTACAGCCACTGGTTGATGTCGTACCGTAGTAATTCCCGGCCCTTCGGACGCACTGGCGCTTTGTAGAGTCACATTTCCAGCGATACCGTGCCGCACACGAACGAAGGTAAACAATCAAGATGGCGGAGTGTACGTCCCCGCGTTGTCCTCGCCGTCAGCGCGGTGTGACAGGGTTGTCGGACAACAAATCGGGCAACACTGTTGCCGGGCGGCAGCAACATGTTGCCCGACTGTTGTTGTTGCCGCGATGTGACAGGGTCGCCGGCAACACGACTTCCCCGTGTTGCCGGATAGATTTGTCCCACTGTCCCCTCAGTGTGACAGGACCTTTACCTCTTGGCTCGACAGCCGGTTCGTTTTCCAGGAGGGAGAAGAGAACGTTTTGGCCGCTCTACGGGCATCCCGGCAATCTTTGCTAGAAGCTCCTCAGCCATTCCTGCCGCTCGTGCGTCGAACACGTGTTAGCGCCGCGATTGCGAAAACGCGTCTTCGAAACGACCGCGGCGGCCACGGAAAGGGGATTCCCGGGCAGTTGAATGACGGGAAGGCATCCGCCGATCCCGGAGCAGTGGTCATGTTCCACGGGGATCCATCGCCGGCGCGACCCTGTTCGGATTGTGAGCTCCATTCTTGGATCTGGTCAACTGATCCCGGCGCGCTCCAAAACGCCCAGTGGAATTCGCCATCGGATCCAGATCAAGATCTGGAGCGGGAGCTAATCCAAAACGACCAGTGAAACATGTCGGTCTCAATCCCGATCGCCCAGTGAAATAGGCTCGCTCCAGAAAAGTCGATCCCGGCGCGCTCCAAAACGACCAGTGGAATTCGCCATTAGAAGTTTTCGCACGCCATTCGGAGGGGCTCACTTTCACTCACGAACTTCAGGATGGGGCTTACCTGCAATTTTTGGATTTGAGATTAGAATTCATTGCTAAACACGTTTGCTGGACTTATCACCCACGCTCGAAGAAGGGTCTTCTTCCATATGATTCATCGCACTCTAAGCTGGTCAAGAGAAGCATTGCCTCGTCTTGCCTACAAGCTGCACTCGAGAAGTCATGTCATCATGTCGTTAACGATAGTTTCTCCCGGCAGGTTGAGAGACTGACCGTGGCAGGTTTCCCAACTTCGGTTTTATTGAGCGTTGCGGAGGGTTTGTTGAAGAAACTCAAGGGAGAACCCCGTCCCCGGACTGAAAGGCCAAATAAGAGACCGCTCGTTATACCGTATCTCCATAAAATTTCACACAACTTGGAAAAAGTTGCCTTGAGGTACGATGTGCCATTGGTGTTTTCCGCTCCGTGTAAGCTGTCGCAATTATGCGCGAGAGTTGCCGATAAGAAGGACAAAGGCCCCGCCTGCTCGGTGAAGCATGAGCATCAATATGTTATTTGCAAGGTGGGAGTTGTTTACACGATTCCACTAACGTGCGGGAAAGCATACGTCGGGCAGACGGGCAGATGTGTTAATCACAGATTGCGGGAGCATGACTTGTCGTTGCGATCTGTGGTTGGAGCTGTAGGGGGGCATTTGCCATTGCATTGTCATAGTTGTGGGTGCAAACCTATCTTCAGTAAGACTAGTATCATTGGCAAAGGTAGGGAAAGAGTGAATAGAGAAATTTTAGAGGCGCATGCAATCATCAAAGCCGGCGCGAACTGCGTAAGCCAAACGTCACTGGGCCTCAGTAGCAAAGAGATGTTTTTTTTTTTTTGGACACGTGGTGAATTTGTCCTGTGACGTGGGCGGAGTTGCTGTTTTCTTTGTTTTGTTTCCTTGTGATTAAATTTCAGTTGAGAGTCAGCGCTTGTCCTGTCTGCACTTCCTCTAGTCCCCGTTTTCTGCGCGCTGTTTGCCTTTTCGTCAGTATGAACCAACTAACCCACATCGCCACCCTTATTCTCGTCAAGCTTCGGGGTGTTTGCCGCTTGGGGCGGGTCGGGGATCTACTAACGAAACGTCATGCGCAGGCCTTGTCTTCTAGGTGGTATTGATCATACACCGTGGCCCTCACGTGCCATCCAAGAATCCGATCCCTCATCGCCTAACGATGCAACTAGCACTCTGTAGTATTTACAATTGTCGGTCTTTTTAGTTTTTTCAAAGATGGCATAACAACGCACATCAGTTTTGTAATAAAAGAATGTGCCACGCGCTGGCGGCCTCGAGGCCAGCGCTCGATCAGGCGTTTTGCCAACACTCGAACAGGACGGCTGTCTTTCCTTTCGCCACCGGGTAAACCAGACAGGGTTCACTCGGGAAGACGGCTTCTCCGGCTCGGCCATGGAACACCGGCACCTCCGTCCGATGAGTCTTTCATAGTTTTAGCGCCCCGTAGGTGGAATAGTACATTTTGGTGACGAGGCTGGGATTTCTTTAGTTTGAGCTGAATTTTTGTAACCTTGTTCGAGTAGTTGGCAGCGCTCCGCGTCCCGGTCCAGTGGTTTGGAATACCGGCGCGTAACAGATTCTCTTTCGTTCCCTGGTTCCATATTTATTTTCATGTCTTTTTTTTTGGTTTTCGAGATTTTCGCACGTTAAATGATTTTTTGCGTTCTCCTCATTTAGTGCGTTCAGTTCGCGTGGGACATTATCTTGTACAATCTTAACTAAGGTTCTCAGTTTGTTCCAACCTTCGAGATGACTTCATTTTCCTCTTCCATTGTGGTTGGTTCGATGGCATTCCCACCGCCAGCCGTGTTTTTGGCTGTTCCTGGTCAACCCAAAGACAAACGAAAACATATCGAGGGGCTTTAGGTCAACCGATAGTTGCTTGGCCAGCATGGAAGCGTGGGTTTTTGACACACCTTGAAGCATCGGGTTTGGAGTGTGTCGAACCGCGTCGGAAAAGGCGATTTTATTTTCACTATTGGGTTAGGAAGCCCAGCGTATCGTAGACGCATTTCAATTGTATGAGACTCCTTCTGCAGAAGGAACCGATGAGTTCCAGATTTTCTTAGAGGCCGTTGGCATTCATCTTGAATTTTCTGGTAGTGTTGCTCTTGAGCGCCAGAAACTGCGCGCCTTGGTACAGCGTCCCGGACTGTCAGTCACCGAGTTTCTTGCCGAATTACGACATCAAGGCTCGTTCTGCGATTATGGAAACGTTCTCGACGAAAGACTCTGTGAGGTGTTCTTGGAGGGTTTGGAATCTAGACGCGTTCAGGATTGCCTCCTGAGGGAATGCGAGGGCAGCGAGGTACCGACCTTATCTCGAGCTATTCAGTTAGCACAACAGTTTGAGCAGAGGGCGAAAACGGCCGCGAGTTTCCGGAGAGGAGAACAATCGCAAAACAGAGACTCGGCGGAGATTCAGCGAATCGGGGAACGACGTCTGCCAGGAACCCAAGATGGCGGCACAGCGTCGTCATCTTCATTCGAGCATCGCCAAGATGGCTACGCCGGATACCCCTCGTGGCATCAACCTGGCTATCCCCTGTCCCAGCCTGGACCCAGAATGCCTTGGCTCCCATTGGCCGCTGGTCACGTGCCCCGGTTTCCGGCGCGGGTGTTCCAGCCTCGACGAGATCGTGACCTTGCCCCTCCTCGAACTGGTGGAAACGCAGACGGCTGCGCTTGTTATTTTTGCGGACGCCGCAGCCATGACCGGGCGCTTTGCCCGGCGTCCCAGGCAGCTTGCTTCCTATGCGGGAAGCTGGGACATTTTGCAGTGATGTGCCAAAGTCTTCGCCCGCCGTCGGCGGCCTTCGCCTACGACCGCAGACAAGTGTCGTTTCCTGTCCAGGGCCGAGGTTCTCGGCGAAGCTTCGCTGACCGACAGTCCCGAGGAGTCAGGTCCAACCTGGTAGGCATGGTCGACCCGCCGCCGGCTCCAGAGATGCTACCAAGTGTTACGTTCGCGGAGGATCCACTGCCCGTCGAGACAACTGATAGAGGAGAGGGTGGCATTGTTCGTCGAGATGCATTCATGGCCGAAATCACGGTAAATGACACACCTCTTCGCATTCTTGTTGATACTGGTTTCTTCGTATCAATTTTAAAAGAGCGTACCTTTAAGGAAGTTAACAAGAGTAACAAGATAAGGTTATACCCGCCGTCGAGGACCCTCGTCCACTATGTGCAAGACACCATCCCTGTGCTCGGACGTTTTGTGGGACAAGTAAACTTTAAGGATTGCTGGGCATCGCTGGAAATTTACGTAACCAGGACGGGACGTTCGTTGCTCGGAATCGACGCGGTCCGAAAAATGAAACTTGTGCTGAATGATGCTAAATACGAATGTTTGTACGCTAATGCAGCTCACGGAGGAGGAGCACCGCAGCGGAATGTGAGGGCCACGCCCAAACCACAGCGACAACCGTTCACCGTCTCGTTCCGTCAATCATCGCAGCCTCTTCGTTCATCCCCTGCGGCGAGTTGCAGTCTTCTTTCTGCTGGAAATAACATTCCTGGCATATCCCCTGCTTCATCAATCTCTGGAGATACTATACCTAAAGCCATTTTGGACAAGCCAAGTCCTCAACGTCATTCTGAAAAGACGAGTACATCAACAAACCATCATGAGACTCCTGCTTCCACAAAAACGGATTCATCGAAGTTACCGCCCGGGTTCGAAGATTTTGAACATCTCTTTAGCCCAGGTTTGGGTCTGGTGAAGAATCATACACACAAGGTTAAGGTGCGGCATACAGTTCAACCCGCCCATTCAAAACTCTGTCGCCTTCCGATGACATTAAGGGATGAAGTCTCCGAAGAAATTTTCAAGTTGGAACGAGCGGGTATCATCGAACGTAATCCAGCCTCTGAGTGGGTGTCGCCGATTGTTGTTGTCCGCAAGCCAGATGGCAACATTCGTATGTGTGTGGATCTACGAGCGCCGAATCAAGCCGTTGTTATCGATTCCTTTCTGCTGACATGTATCAACAAACTTTTGAGTTCTTTGCGTGGAGCAGCGTTTTTCTCCAAACTGGATTTGGCTTCAGCCTATCAACAGGTCCGTCTCGACCCGGTGAGTTGTGACCTCACTTCTTTCATTACCCATGAGGGATTGTTCCGCTTTAAGCGAGTTTGTTTCGGGCTAGCATCCGCTTCCGCAGCTTTCCAACAAATAATGTCCAAAACCCTAAAGGATTGTCTAAGAGTCCAGTTTTACTTAGATTATGTCATTGTGTATGGATCCACTTTGAAAGAGCACGATGAGAATCTCCGTTGTGTCTTATCTAGAATTCCCCAAGCGGGAATGAAGCTAAGCCGCAGAGGTGTTTTCCAAGTAGAGGAGCTCTCATTTTTGGGACACCATCTTTCCGTGAGAGGGTTGACACCCCTTTCATCTAAGGTAGATGCAGTCCTGAATTTTGCAACTCCCTCTGACTCAGTGAAGCTAAGATCGTTTTTGGGACTTATTGAGTATTATAGTAAATTCATACCACATTGTTCTACGGTCGTAGAACCGATCCGCCGTCTCCTCCGTAAAGGATTTCCTTTCAACTGGTCCCCGGAAGTTGAGGCCAGTTTTCAGAAAGTAAAGGCTTCCATTCAAGCAGCGCCAATTTGAGCTATGTTCGACCCAACGTTGCCTATCGTCGTGACAACAGATGCTTCGCATTATGGTCTTGGGGCTGTTCTTCAGCAGCAGTATGGGAATGAACTTCGTCCTGTAGCCTTCGCGTCGCGCTCGCTAACCGATGCCGAGCGAAGGTATTCTACTGGTGAGAAAGAAGCACTAGCATGTCTATGGGCGTGCGAAAAGTGGCATGTCTATCTGTGGGGAAGGTCTTTTGTGATTCGGACGGACCATCAAGCGCTGGTTACGTTACTTTCAAACAAGGGATCTGGAATCCGTCATCTTAGAATCACCCGTTGGTCATCCAGACTTCTGAACTATAATTTTAAGACGGAGTTTCAGAAGGCCGCCACCAACGTCGTTGCTGACGCGTTTTCAAGGTTGCCAGTGCCTGACACGGAAGTGGGTATGCCATTTGACGAGAAGGTTGTTTCTGTTGTCATGGTTCCACTGTCTAAGGGTGGTTTTCAACAGGCTACGGCCAATGATGTAGTTCTGCCTTCCGTTATCTGATATACCACATCGTCTTGGCCTGAGGACAGCAAAATGAATCCAGGCCTGCGACCATACTACCAGGTACGAGATCAGCTGTCGCTGTACGATGGCATCTTGTACAAAGGAGAGAAGGTACTTGTTCCTATGCAGTTCCGAGACAGGATAATGGAAGTAGCGCACGAAGTACACCAAGGGATCACGAGAACTACAAGTGTGATCCGTGAGCATTACTGGTGGCCTCTCATGAACCAACATATAAAGAGCAAGATAGAAAACTGTACAGTGTGCCACTCAACTGACAAGACAGTGAAGGCTGCGCCGGCTCCTCTGCAGCCCATCCAGTTTCCTTGTCAACCCTGGGAAAAGCTCGGCATTGACATTTTGGGTCCCATTGATCGTGCACCACCAAGTCAAAGATTTTTCATTTTCCTAATAGACTACCACTCTAAGTGGCCAAAAGTTCAGGCCACGTCGTCGGTAACGACAGCGACCGTCATCAGCTTTCTGAAGAATGTTTTTTCACGTGAATGACTTCCCTGTGTGATTGTTTCTGACAATGGGGTCCAATTCACCTCTCGAGAGTTTCAGGATTTTTTACGGCAGAATGGTATTAAACACAAGAAAACACCGTTGTATCATCCTCAAAGCAACGGGCAGGTTGAAAGGTTTAATCGCGTTTTGAAATCTTGGCTTCAGTTGGCCGTTGTGCAAGGTCGTTCCCTTCCAGACGCCGTTCGGGACCACCTGGAAGCATGTCGTCATACGGTACATCCAACAACAGGGCTCGCACCGTCTCTTCTTCTGCATGGAAGAAGACACAGGTCAAGACTAGATGTACAGGGTATGCCAACCCGCGAAGTTCCTGCTGACCTTCCAGAGAGACGGGCTCAACTCCAACAAAGAGTCGACAGGTATCAGAAACACATGAAATCTTACTCGGATCACCGTAGAGCGGTGCGAACACCTCAGTTTCACCCGGGCCAAGCTGTCCGTGTCTTCAAGCCCACTCATCAGAATAAACTCCACACTAGATACACTGAGCCACAAATGATACAAGCACAGCTAGGACCTGCAACATGTCAACTAGCTGATGGTAGAAGATGGAATGCAGCGAAACTCACAAAAGCTGCACAACTGCCTTCGATACAAGTTTCTGACCAAGGCTGGGATGACGATGATGATGATGACGATAAAGCCTCTAGTGACCTCGCAGCGTCTGGTCTATCGAGGAGACCCGGTTCACCTGCTGCACGGGTGGCAGGTACAGCCCGCCATGCAACTCTGGGTTCTCCCAAGAGGCAAGATGTTCTTGCTGCATTCCCTAGTGTCCATGGTCAGGGTCTAGCTGTGGACCCCGGGCATCTTGTGGCGCCCGGCATCACTCCAGTGCCAGGGTCTCCTGCTACTGCTCCTGGGCCTGTCCTTCGGCGTGTTCCTGTTCCTGGGCCTGTCCTCGAGCCTGCTACCGTTCCTGGGCCTGTCCCCTGGCCTGTTCCAACTCTTGGCCCTGTCCCCATGCTTATTCCTGTTCCGGGGCTTGAACAGCCTGTGCATTAAAATATTGAACTGCCCATCCCTGATCTGGATGGTTTCCCAGATCCCCGTGAAGAACTTCTCAGTGTTCCTTTGCCGAGGACGAGTAGTCCTCTGGACGCTCGTTCCTGCACGCCATTGTCGACGCCTCCACCTGAAGACTCCGGTGACGAGACTACAACAGAATTACAGGCACCCCCTTCGACCTCTGAGTCATCTAGAGCTTCTACTATATTTTCTCAGCCACGAAGTCGACCAATACGCAAAAAAAAAGACTTCCAATGAAATTCATGAACTACATCCTCGCAGTTGGTAATGGTAGTTTGGACTCAGACTCTGAATTTAGTGACAATAATTAGAAAGGTTTTGTAGTTCTTTCTAGTTAGGTTTCCTGATAGTTGTCATTTGTCATGAGCTATGTTTACTTGCTATAGGAAATGAATCAGTCACTGTCATAGAAAATCCTTGGCCAAGGAGAAATGTCCATGACAAACACAAAACTACCAACATATAACACCACTAACAAAATAACGGCCAATACTGCACATGTGACCTGGACATTTTTGAAATAAGTGGAATGTGCTGGTACATATACGCATGGTGTTCTCTTTTTTTCAACAAAGGGGGAAAGCTTTATCTGTAGACTTGATAAGACAATGAAACTGGTTGAACTTTTCGGAGTGTTGACAAGTCGCGACTGTGAGGTGGAACTCTTTTCATTTTCGTGTCAAAGTGCACAAGACTTTATATACAATGAACATTTTCCGCAAGGTGATTAACATTTTTACTTAGGACATTTTATATATTCGCTAGATTCGGAGACGTGTTAACTTTAGTAATTTGTTAAAAGGTCGCAAAGTGTTTAACGTACGTTCTTATTCCACACCTCTCTCATAAATCGTTCAAGGAAGGGAGAGTGTATTATTTATATTTGTCGGTCTTTTTAGTTTTTTCAAAGATGGCATAACAAGCGACATCAGTTTTGTAATAAAAGATGGTGCCACACGCTGGCGGCCTCGAGGCCAGCGCTCGGTCAGGCGTTTTGCCAACACTCGAATAGGACGGTTGTCTTTCCTTTCGCCACCGGGTAAACCAGACAGGGTTCACTCGGGAAGACGGCTTCTCCGGCTCGGCCATGGAACACCGGCACCTCCGTCCGATGAGTCTTTCATAATTTTAGCGCCCCGTAGGCGGAATAGTGCCCACTGCAACGTATAGACGCTTTGCAGCAGCTGTTAATGGGCGCCGCCATAACTGACCTTCAGTTTTTGTTTCCCCTTATTACGTTTACTTCACTTCATTATTACCATAGCAGGCTAGGTCATTGCCATCCTAGATTTTATTCTGTCTTTCTCCCCAACATTGGCCTTTATGGAGGCTCGTCCACACCAATTTCAGTGGCTCGGTATCAGGGTAAAACAAGAGAAGGTCAGCAATGGCGGCTGTATTCTGGCGCGTGTGTAAAGCGTCTATACGACTCGATGGTAGCCATGCGGAGGCACGAACAAGATAGGATGCGCAGACTCGGGAGCTTGTGGAGCCCCGAACAATATCCGATCCCGTTGGGCCATTTTAAACGTGGACAGATGGTAATCTTACGCATTTTCTCCATTTGTGTTTCGAGACCCTTTGATGATGAACTCGCGTTCGCATCTGGAGGGGCAGTACTTTCGCCAAGAGCTTTAGAAATGGCAAGACGATACGAAATTTGTTTTATTATCGGACTCTCTCTGCGCTCGTCAAAACCGCGTTGCGTAAGACCACTCAGAAAACGCACTGCGGAAGAAAGCGGGCCAACTTGTCCCCTAAAAATTAGCCTTGCGGAAAGAAAACCTAACCAAAGACAAGCACACAGGAGAGATTCAAGCGTGCGCTGAACCAGAAACTAATGCATAATTAAATTATTTTAAGATAAGAATATTCAGTAGTTGGCATGACGATCGGCCCGCAAAATATTCAGACTTGGACGTAGCTCAACTACTCTACTCAAACTACTGTAGTTTAACTACTTTTTCGAGTAACTTGGTAACTTTCAATTACAACTTGATTTGGGTAATTAGTAGTTTAATTTAACTACTTTTTTCAGGTAACTTATACTTAAATTACTAACTACTTTCGAAATTATCTAATGCTAATTTTGCCCATCACGAAAGTTTGAGCGCAGAAATGAATAAGACGCCGGCAGATGAGGTGGCATTTCCTAACAAGGGGCCCCCTTGTTCGGGAAGGCGTCCTTGGGTCAAGGTGGCGACGAGCAGCCAAAACATAACACCGGCACGCACGAACGCAGGGAGAGATGCTTAACAAGCCTTGGTCGGGTATTGACCTAATCCGGTAATGCACGCAGGCACCTCGTTTCCAGCTGCAACCGTGAAAGACGGGGACATTCCGAGAGTTGTTGTCTGTCTTTAGAGAGTTCTGACTCAAGCGGTAGGTTCCACGGGAGGCGCCACTGGAATGACCTCGCAGCTGGGCGCCTGTTCCCATGGTCGCCTTGTCGTCAGCGCATACGCCTTTGCAAAGCCGGACTCCCCCGCGCACAAACCCTGGCACGGATAATCCGTTCATGGGAGCACGTTCCCGCTTTCAGCTGTAACTGTATACGAGCGACGATGCTTGTTCACGTAATCCTTCGTGTCCTTCCAACCATCCATGCCTGGGAGACCTCCTCTTTGTTAAAAACGATTTACTTGTCAGGCGTGTCAGGCGCGTCAGAATATTGTAGTCGCCGGCGAGGATTGCGAGTTACCCTTGGCAGATCCTTTTGTTGGACCCGGCGTCAGCGGCGAAGTATACTTCGGTTCATCTACTGTTAAACCAAAACATTTCTTTTTTTCAGTAGCGTAGCACTAGCACTACAACGGGACGCGCAGTCGTCCGGATGATCTCATCGTCGTGGCACGAGACTTGAACCCTTGACGGTCTGGTGCACTCGCTCAGCGTACTCTCAGAACGACGTCGGAATAAAGAGGGGCCAGTCATAACAATCTCAACTTGACGAAGAAAAAAGAAAAAAGTAGGAAAGTTCGTTATAAAAGACCCTCTACCCGAGGCAAACCTCACATGTTTCGTCATGGACACCTAAGATGCCGACACTCGCTTGATCGACCCTGCATAGCCTGTTTCTCATATCGCTGCCGTTCTATTCAGTGCCACGGTGGAACGTCTATTTACCTCGGCTGGGGACGTATTTAACAGGAAAAGGGGAAAACTCTCCCATCAAGAACTTTGAAAGTCAATTGCTTCTGCGAGCGACTAAATTATTTTGGCGCAAACGCAAGCCATAAATAGACTGCATTTATTTTGAACTCGCAGGGTTTTTCATTGATCAAAACTGCTGTTCATTTTGCTACCACAAAATATATAAAAAAGTAACTTCGGAAGTAACTTCAAAGTAACTCGCTACTTTTTAGAGTAGTTAGAAGTGTACTCAATTACTATTACAAATGCGTAATTTCTACTCTACTCCAATTACTTTTGGCGTCGATGCTCAGTAACTTAACTTAACTCCCTTTTTTGAGTAATTTGTACATGTCTGAAAATATTTCATAATTATGAAACAATTTCTTTCATGTCAGGCCTTTGGTAAGAAAACCGTTAATAAAATATTGAGCACAAAAATAATATAACTGTTCTGTCGGTCAGGGCTCGAGCTGACCGACGCGCGGGCCCAGCCGCAGGGTCGTCTGCCGATGCAGGAATTACTACCATGTACATTTTCTTGTCTAGGGTATTAAGTGTCTACTTCGTAATGATTACGAGTTTATTTATGGGCCAAGTTACAGAACAGAGCGTCGACGAGAATGGGATGGACGGGATATGTGACGTTCCAGGGGTCCTAATGAAGGGTTTGGGGATTCTGGCCACAGTATATAGTTCGCGTAAGGGCTCTACTACTAACGCCTTAAAGCCCCTTGATAAAGGTGTTTTCACAAGTACCGCCAACCATTGTTGTGGAAATGCGGAAGACACGTGCCACGAGCGGGTGCTCCGCCGCCATTCGCTTCCAAGGGCCGCTCATTTCAGTGCTGCGCCGCCATTTGCTTCCAAGGGCCGCTCGAGACCTGGGCCACGTGCGCTCGCGCATTTGGCGCTACTTGCAAAGACAAACGAAAACATATCGAGGGGCTTTATAACGCCTGCCTCCTGCCCGCCACCTCAACAAAAAAAAAAGAAAACTTAAAATATTTGAAAAAAATAAAAGCCGTTTACAATTCCCTGTAACGCCGAATTAGAGCGCAGCTCTTGAGGAGGAGGAGGAAAGGGTAGTTAGGGTCACGCGTTCTTGGAAGGGGGTCACGTGACCTGGAGGAGGGGTCACCTGACTCCCAGAGAAAATTTTCCGCTTGATTTAGCGGGGAAATATTTCCGCTAGATTTAGTGGGGAATTTTTTCCTCTAGATTCAGCGGGGAAATTTTTCCGCTAGATTAAGCGGGGAAAATTTTCCGCTAGATGAAGCGGGGAAATTTCTACGCTAGATTCAGCGGGGGAATTTTTCTGCTAGATTTAGCGGGAAAATTTTTCCGCTAGATTTAGCGGGAAAATTTTTCTCTAGATTTAGCGGGGAAATTTCTCCGCTAGACTTAACGGGCAAATTTTCCCGCTAGATTTAGGGGGAAATTTTTCCGCTAGATTTAGTGGGGAAATTTACCCATAATGCACCGCGTGGTTACGCCGACGGCGACGCCGACACCGCTCAAGCCGGAGACGGGCGCCTAAGAGCTGCGCTCTAAAAAAATGAGTCATTTACAACTCCCCGTAACGCCGAATTGGAGCGCAGCTCTTGAGGAGCAGGAGGGAAGGGTACTGAGGGGAGGGTAGACCCCTCCTCTCTGCTCCTCACGTCCTCATCCTGTTGGCTACTCCTCCCTCCGAGCGGCGTCGCCGTCACCTCACGAGTGTCACGTGACCTCACGGGGGTCATGTGACGTCATAGGGGTCACGTGACCTCACGGGGGTTACTGTTGACGTCATCATCCCTAGTGACGTCATCAGAAACGTCATCAGTGACGATGACGATGACGATGCGAATGTCGATGACGTCTTCAGCAACGATGACAATGCCAATGACGTCATCGGTGACGTCGTCAGCGGCGATGACGATGACGATGCGGACGCCCATGACGTCACTGATGGCGTCATCAGTGACGATGGCGATGCCGATGCCGTCATCAGTGACGTCAGTGATGACGTCATCAGTGACGATGACGATGGCGGTGCCGACGACGTTGCTGATGACGTCATCAGTGGCGATGACGATGGCGATGCCGATGCCGTCACTGATGACGCCATCAGTGACGTCACGCGTCCCATAATGCACCGTGCGGTCACGCCGACGGCGACGCCGACGCCGCTCAAGCCGGAAACGGGCTTTTAAGAACTGCGCTCTAAAAATGAAACACGTTTACTACTCCCTGTAATGCCATTTAGGGCGCAGCTCTTCAGGAGGGGGTAGGGAGGGTACGAAGAGGATAGTATGCCCCTCCTCCTCATCCGTACCCTCTCCTCCTCCCTCCTCATCTACTGCTCCCGTGCTCTTCGCCTCTCACTCTTCTTCCTCCTCCTTTCCTCCTACCCCCTCCTTCCTCCTCCACCTCGTCCTTCCTCCTCCTCCCTCCTCGTCCTCCCTCGTCCCCCTCCTCCTCCACCTTCCGCTCCCCCTCCTTTCTCCTTCTTCTCCTCCATCTGGCGCGGTGCATTATGTGAAAAGTCCCACAATGCATCGCGGTGACGTTTCGGCAGGATGCCGATACGTCGCCCTCGTAGCGTCACGGATGACCCTCGTGACGTCACGACGGTCTCGCGCGTTGTATTATTGGACGTTTCCCATAATGGACCGCGCGGATACGCCGACGCTGATGCCGATGCCGCTCAAGCCGGAAACGGGCACCTAAGAGCCGCGCTCTAAAAAAAAAAAGAAAGAAAAATATAGTTCGGACACGTGTTTGTTTGCGATGTGGTGAAACTGTGCCGAAATGGAAGCATCTGTGGTGGCACGTTTCATGGTGCCACAACAGATGATATGTGCTGTCCATGGGAGAAAAGCTCTTGCTTGTGTCTGTGTTTCAGAGACTTGCTTCAGCATCATGAGAGCACCATTGACACCTTGTTTCGCATCAAGCTCACTTCCTATGAGATTTACGTTAGAGAGCAATATCGCTCAGAAACAAGCTGGAGATACCCGCATTCTCATAGTAATGGCTGAAATATCGTTTACTCATGTCAACATCTCGTTCAGAACAAGTGCCGTCTCCTAGTTAAAAATAGTGTGCGTGTCGCGTTGTTTCGACCTTATGAAACCATTCCAACTGTCCATGAAGTGTCTCGCTGCAAAGCATCGCTCTCCTATCCGATGTAAACTAGAGTACGCGTCGCCTGCTACAATAAACAAAGGGTGTAAAAGGGTGTATTGTTACACCCATTGTCCCATATAATACACCCCAAAACTTCAGTTCGACGTACAGCGCCCTGCATTCGAGCAGACGACAGAAAATCTTACGAGGTGCCTGACAGCCTTGTAGTACAACTTATTAAAATAGCTAATGTACGTGTTACTGACTACAAAAAACAAAAATAGTAATAATCAGGGTTTTCTTGGCCCTCCTGCAAAACCTCAGTGTTTTCTTTCTGTTGTCTTTGATACGGACTTTTGCTATTTAATAATTTATGTCGCACGGTTATCAAGCCAGTCGTAAAGTTTGGGGCCGCCTGTTCGACTATAGGGCGCTGTACGTCGAAATGAAGTTTTGGGGTGTATAATATGGGACAAAAGGGTGTAAGGTGGTACCCTTTTTTTTTATTTAGAGTGTAGTTCTAGAATGAACTAGTGCATTTGTGGGTCTTTACTACAATGTAGGCATCTACACAATGTACTAGTACATACTATTTGAACGGCATCCAATGAATCCCGCTCGTTGTTAGTATACTCGTATTTTTAGTGTAGCGTTTATGTCATCGTTGAGTTCCGAACGGGGTACGGTACGCTTCGTTTTGAAGCCCTACTTGAGAACGCGCCCGCAGTGGCCGTAATTTGCAGCGTGCGCTGTGCTGGAGCTCGCTAAAAGGGGTATTTTTGTTACATCTCGCATTTCCGAGGGTAAAAGCGCCAAAAACAACGGTCAAGTAAAGAAAAAAAAAAAAAAAAACGAACAACACAAAGCGCTGTCTTGTTCGTTTCTTTTACTTGTCAGTTGTTTTTAGCGCTTTCAGCCTCGGAAATATGAATCACCAACTGGTTCAAGTGCATACCCTTCTATGTTACATGTCGGTTATGCTATTCGACAACGATACCCGATAACGATGCGGTGCATGCACGAAAGCGCCGGCAGTGGATCGGGTGTCGTTATTGGTAACGCAAAAACATCTGCTAAAACGAGACAAGTTATATAGAACCGATACCTGAGTCATATATGTTCTAATAACGAGGCAAACACGGAACGAAATGCCAAAATACCGAACGAACTGACTATGACACAGGACTCAATCAGAACGCTTTCCCAACTCATTTCGCAAGAACCGCGATTCAGAGATCACGCGTTCAAGCGACACTAGTCTTCGGGCGTCAGGGACCCGCCGACCCACCGCCGCAGGGCCTCGGAAGCGCGCAACAGGGGCAGCCGGAGCCACATATAGGGGAAGAGTCTGGACATCTATTGTCCTCAGTGACCTCTCATCGTACCTTCGCTCCTCCCAGGCTCCTCTCCCAGTCCTAGCTACTCTTCTGTCTGCTCTGCACTTCCGTGTTGTTGTTAGCACGAGCTCTATAAATCGCAGAGTATCTTACCCAGATCTTTATTATAATTTATCACCGGTATCACGAATGCCACTTAATTACACACAAAGTTTTGCGACATTCGGTTTTTTTACACCTTTTACCCTTTTTAAGCGTGTTTTTTTTACTTTTAGGCATCCGGATGTTTTTAGGTTTGTGTATGACTTTTAAGCATGTATATTTCAGGTGAATATGTATCTCATGTTTTGTCTTCTACCACAAAGACCACCTGTAACTAAGTGCGTAAACAATAAGAATTTGTTTGGATTAGAAATGCATGATAAGCTTGCTTCGCCCAGTTCTGATTTGGAAGCGTGTTGCGTACCCTAAATTCAGAGTATGCAATAATGGTAATAAGTTACGCACACGTGTCAAGTGCTAAATTGCTTTTAGCTATGACACCGAGGAGTACAGAGACACACTCTGAAATTTGCTACTCCAATTATAATTTAACTAATACAAAGAAGGCGGCTTATTTAAGTTCAGTCCATTATTTGCGAGGTCAAATGTTTCGTGAGAGATGCGCCGCTCTTAATTACATTCGTACGGAACATACCGGCCCCTACGGCTCTTCATTTAAAATGTTTGCGCACGCGAAATGCTTGTGAAGGTAATGCCGGAAATAAACGTTACTTTCATAAACACGTAAAAAAGCAGAAAAGCTGGCATACCACTTCCTTAATTAATCCGAAACTATAACGTCATTTTCGTTACGTATGAAGACCGCAAAACGGCACAACACGGCAAGAACAAATGTTCGTAGAGCGCGGAAGCTTTTTCTTATTTCTTTAAGACGGATAAGTGGCGGCACGCATAAAAATAACGGCCCCCCGCCCGCGCCAGAAGCAACGCGCGTGTTATTCATGTTCTCGCCGAATGCGGGAAGAGAGACTACTATTTCCGGCCCGCGATTTGGAATTCACGCGCATTTGCCTAACACGCCTTCGTCTCGCCTCGAGGTGTTTTGTGTCGCCGGACGTGAAACTGCCTCGTTCGTTGCGTCGGGGAACAAGCTCACTCGGCGAAATTGAATTTACGCCTCTTCGTTTTGTTTGCCTTTCGCTTCTTTTGTCGTGAACCACCAGTCTGGAAGATAAACGAACGGATGATGCTATGCGAAAATCTTTGGATTGGACGAGGATCCAGTAGCAAAGGCAGCACGACTGAATGCACCATGGAGGGGCAGATACGCGCATACGAATTTCCTCGGGTCTTTTGATTCTGCTCGCTCACCCTCTTGCTGCTTTCTGCGCGGATTTCGCTACAGTCGTTAATATTTGTTGTTTTTACTCTCGTTTTGCGTTTTGACGAAACACTGCTTTGTGGAGAGGTAGGGAGAAGAAGCAAGACGCGTTGGCCCATACTTCGTTTTAAGTCAAGACGCTGCCACTCAACTAGCTAATGGGACAAATCAAGGAGCATCAAAGGTGCATGTTACTGGGATTTTTCTGTTTGTGATTGGTTCAGATATGAAAGAACACCGTGATGGTGTGTTTTTGATGCTGTCTGATCGGTCCGACCAGCTGATGGTGTCGGCATGCGTCCCGTGCAACAATACACGGACTGCAGTAAATCATTGTGGCAGTTGTTCCCTGTCACGTTCCCATTAGAGAACTCAACACAAATCTTGCTACGCGCGTTAGTTCTTCATAATATATATATATTGTCAGGCTCTTGGTGAATAGATGAGTTTAATACAATGAAGAGATTTGACTATGATGGTGTCGCCAGGAGAATCGTTGGAGCAATCAACTGAGCACAGCTCGAGCGTTTCCGCTGCAGCTCGAGATGCGCGAGGCCTTTTTGGCTTCGCCTCACTTCTTCCTTTCTAACAGCTACCTCCCCGTTGAAAAAGGGCCGGTCCGCCGGCCATGGTGCTAGGGGACTTGGCGGTGGTAGCGCTTCAGTGGAGTGACGTGGACGACATCAGTAGGTTTGGAGCGGTTGTCCCGGGGGGGAATGACTGGAGTCACTTGATAGTTCGTTGTGGACAGCTGGCGAGAGATGCGAAAGGGGCCTTGGAATTGTTTTTGGAACTTTTCGCATTTTCCTGGCTTGCGAGAGGGCGCCCAAATGAGAACCTCGTCACCAATGTTGTAGGTAACGGGAGTGTGGTGCTGGGCGTGACGCATAGTTTGTTGATGTTGTGATTCTAATGTTCGAATGCGGGAAAGTTGCCGAACTTCTTCCGCGCGGTAAAGGATGGTTTGGGTGTAAACATCCAGGGAAGAGTCGTCTATATATGGCAGAAGCGTGTGGATTGTAGACAGTGGCTCGCGTGCATACAAGAGGTGATACGGAGAGTAACCGGTGGTGGCTTGACGGCTGGTATTGTAGGCGTATGTAAGGTTTTGGTAAAATTAAATCTCAGTTGTCTTGGTCATCTGTGATATACATGGAGATCATTTCGGTCAGTGTGTGGTTGAACCGTTCCACCAAGCCATTTGGTTGTGGATGATATGCAGTGGTGACGTTATGAATTGTGTTTGGAAGGCGGCAGACCTCTCGAAGAAGGCTTGCTACAAACGGCGTGCCGCGGTCCGTGATAATAGATTGGGGTTCGCCATGTCGAGGAGGACGGAATGAAGAAAAAAATGGGCTGCATGAAGAGCTGTGGCGGCGGGGAGCGCTTGCGTTTCGGCATATCGGGTTAGGTGATCGATAGCGACAATTATCCATCGACTCTTTTCTTGCGACTGGGGGAACGGACCAAGGAAGTCGAGTGCTATGCGCTGAAATGGGTGGCTTGGTAGAGAAAGCTGCCTGAGTGGTCCAGGAGGTGGAGTTGTTGGTCGCCTCTTTGCTTGAGATAAATGGCATGCGCGCACATACTTATTAATAGTACGGTGCATGCCAGTCCAGAAACATTTTTCACGGATTCTGAAATAAGTTTTACCGAATCCAAGGTGTCCGGCTGTGGGGTCGTCGTGATTTGCCGCTATTATTTTCTTTTGTAAGTGTCTTGGAATTACAAGGAGCCATGGTCGTCCTTGGGGCTCGTAGTTTCGTCTATAAAGAATGTCATTACGAAGAGTGAATTGACGTGCGTGTCGTTTGGTGCGCTGAGGGCACGATGTTGGTTGGCCTTGCAAATAATAACTCAATGGCTGCAGGGAATCGTCTGAGAGTTGCGCTGTAGCCATATTGATGTTGTCTAGGGTTGCTGTGTCATCTGTCCCTTGTGAATGAGGGGAAGGTGCGCTTCGTTTGGAAGCAAACATCGAGATAAGCTGTCGGCGTCGAGGTGCCGCTTCCCGGATTTGTAGACGACAGTGAAGATGTAGTCCTGGAGCTTTAATGACCAGCGGCCGAGACGTCCAGATGGATCTTTCAAACTAGCCAAACAACAAAGGGCGTGGTGGTCAGTTACAATATTGAATGGGGAGCCATATAAGTAAGGGCGAAACTTGAATACAGCCCATATGACGGCTAAGCATTCTTTCTCGGTGGTAGAAAAGTTGCGTTCAGCTTTGGTTAAAGTTCGACTAGCGTATGCTAAGACGCGCTGGTGTCCGTTGTGAGTTTGGGCGAGAACAGCGCCTATTCCATGGCCACTGGCGTCAGTTCGGATTTCGGTGTCTTGACCTTCGGCGAAGTGGCCAAGAATGGGAGCCGAGGTTAAGGCCGTCTTGAGGCGTTCAAAGGAGGTTTGTTGGTTGGGACCCCACGTGAAAGCGATGCCATTCCATAGCAGGTGATTGAGAGGCTCAGCGATATCGTAAAATCCCGAAATAAATTTTCTGAAGTAGGTGCACAAACCCAGGAATGTCCGTAAGTGCTTGATGTTTTGTGGGGCAGGGAACTGCGATACCGCCCGCAGTTTTTCTGGGTCCGGTCGTATACCGTCTGCGGTGACCAAGTGGCCGAGGACTTTAATTTTCTGGGTACCAAAAGCACATTTCTTGGAATTTAATAGCAGGCCAGCAGTACGCATGCAGTGAAGAACTCTACGAAGCCGAGATAAGTGTTCGTCAAAGGTAGAAGAAAAGACAACAATATCGTCAAGGTAACACAGGCAAATGTTCCAGGTAAGGCCACGGAGGAGGGCGTCCATCATGCGCTCAAATGTCGCAGGCGCGTTGCAGAGGCCCAACGGCATGACGTTGAGGTGGTAAAGGCCGTCAGGTGTTATGAATGCTGTTTTAGGCCTGTCAGCGGGCGCAAGAGGAACTTGCCAATACCCGCTTCGGAGGTCCATGGATGAAAGGTAGGACGACCCTTGTAGCGTGTCGAGGGTATCGTCTATTCGGGGCAGTGGGTAGACGTCTTTTTGTGTCACTTTGTTGAGGCGGCGGTAGTCGACACAGAAGCGCCAGGTGCCGTCTTTCTTTTTCACAAGCACCACGGGGGAGGACCAGGGGCTAGATGAAGGTTCAACCACTTTTTTTCCTATCATGTCGGTGATGTGATCTCGAATCAGTCTACGCTCTGTATGGTCTGCTTTGTAGTGGAGGGGAGTCTCCAGTATCGATGTGGTGCTCGACAAGTGTGGTACGGGTTAACACTTGGCCCCCGAAATCGAAAACATCTCTGTATGAAGTTAGAAGGGAGCGCATCTGGTGACGCTCGGCTTCGACGAGTGTTGAAGCCATCATTTTCTCTACTGCCTCGCTGGAATTATTTTCAGTTAATGGTTTGGTACAGGAGATTGCGGGGGCAAGTGCAGCAAAGTCGTCTTCAATATGCACCCGAAGAGTGGCAACGCGGCTACCTCGGGGAAGGATTTGCCGCTGCGTCGAAGTGTTCGTTATCCAGATGTGACATCTGTCGTCTGGGATTGTGGCGAGATTATAGGGAATGACGATTCCTTTCTTATTAAAACAGGTATCTATAGGTTCAATGAGGCCAACAGATCCTTGAACTGGATTGGTCATGACCAGTGTCGCGGCGACGGCCGACTGAGGTGGTAGGAGTAAATCATCGTCGATGTGAAGAGCAGCGATTGACGCATCAGAATGGGGACTGGGGTCGTCTGTGGAATTCAGGTGGATTTCACGATTGGCGCAGTCAATAAAAGCGGCGGTTGAAGATAAAAAATCCCATCCAAGGATGACGTCTGCGATGCAGGTCGAGAGCACGGTAAACATGATCACATATCGGTTGCGACCCACCTGCAATGATGCTGTACAATATCCGAGCGGCTGTACCAGTTCGACATTTCCCATGCGCAACAGGTGCCCCCCAGAGGGGGGAGTGAGGACCTTGCGCAAGCGCCTTCTAATATGTTCAGGAATGCAGGATTTCGCTGCTCCAGTGTCCACCAGAGCGTGAAAGGTTTGTCGTCCAATTTCTACAGTTATGTTCGTCGGTCCAAAAAACGGAGGATTTTCTATAATTTGTGAAAATGCAGCCTGACCTCCACTGTCGATGCAGGCTGCGGGGTTTAGTTTGACTGCTGCGAGGTGGAAGGGTCATTGAAGGGCAAAACTGAGCGGCGGCGAGCAGGATAGGGTGACGATGAACGGCCACGGCGGGACTGTGCTGGCGTGACGGGACTGGGCGAGCGGCGGTGATGAAGATTTTGTCCGGCGTTAATGTTTTCTGAATAGGATCCACGAGAAGCGGGGAAGGGCCGGAAATAGTAGTTATCATTGCGGCGGTGTTCATAGGTAGAGCGGCGGTCTCCGGAGTTATTGGTGTACTGGTTGTTAGGGGCTGGTGGGCTAGTGTCGGCGATTCGGCGTCGGCAGTACCGGAGAACGTGACCGGGCGTGTTGCAATAGAAACATACCGGTCGGTTGTCGTCAGTTTTCCAGATGTCCGATCGGCGACGTGTTTGACGAGGTTGCCAGGGTGGTGAGGCGGATGGAGGTGTACATGGCTGGTATGCGCACAGGGGTGTTGCAGGGGGTGCGACTGATGTGTAGACAGAAGGGGCGTTCGGCAGGGGCTCTAGAGCAGCACGAAGCTCGTCACGAACCGTGGACTGGATGTCAAGGCGATGACCGGAGGGTTCCGAAGGGGGCGATGGTCCACGCTGTTGTCCCAGAAAAACCTTCAGCTCTTCTCGGATGAAAGTGCGTATCATGGTTGAAAGGGTGGTGTCAGGGTATGACCCATGAGACACCTCAGGGAGACGATCGAAGGGCCTCTTAAATATTCGCGCGTTGTCCAGTTGCTCATATTTCCGACATTCTGAGACGAGCTGGACCACGGTTTGCGGAGATTTCAGAGCAACGATGAAAAATAATTGTTGGGAAAGTCCTTTGAAGAGATGACGGATCTGGTCATCTTCACTCATGTGGGGGTCGACTCGGCGGCATAGTCGGAGGACATCTTCAATATAAGCTGTTGATGTCTCGGTTGTCGATTGGTAACGGCGGAGCAGTTCATCTCGTGCTTTTAGTTTATGGTGTTCCGGTTGACCGAAAGCCTCCGCAAAAGCTGTCTTGAAGCCGCCCCATGAATTTATGGCTTCTTCGTGGTTGTCGAACCATCGAAGGGATGTATCCTTGAGGGCAAACACAACGTTGGCGAGCTTAAATGAGTCGTCCCACCCGTTGTGCTGGCTTACCCGTTCATGATTCTTTAGCCAATCCTCGACGTCCGAGTCAGGACATCCCGTAAATATCGGAGGGTCCCGCTGGCGGTGTTTGATGGTTACCGTTGGAGCCCGGGGCCTGATCGCGTTTCCTTCTTCATCGGGCATGGCGAGTGGACGGGCCGTGCGTCCGCTACGAAGCTCCAGGTCTTGAAGGCGATCGCAAGAGGTAAGGAGCCACGGACCTCCACCAATCTGTCAGGCTCTTGGTGAATAGATGAGTTTAATACAATGAAGAGATTTGACTATGATTGTGTCGCCAGGAGAATCGTTGGAGCAATCGTCCGGGCGCAGCTCGAGCGTTTCCGCTGCTGCTCGAGATGCGCGGGGCCTTTTTGGCTTAGCCTCACTTCTTCCTTTCTAACAATATATATATCATGCAATAGACGTTTTCGATGCCTCCCTACCGCTCTCAACTCTTACGCCTTCTTTCGACTATGCTAAGGTGGGGAGAGAGTGAGGGGGGGGGGAGCGAAGAGCATTGCCTTTCCGCAAGAAAGCTCAACTGACGTATTAGCGACGGATGATGATGATGATGATGAAATACGTCTATTTTCTTTCATAATTAAAGCTCAGGCAATTGCTCTACGGCATGGCCTAAGAAAAAATTCAAAAAGTTTTGCTGAGGCCCATTTTCTCCAGGTATGAAATGACGGATCTGAGCAGTTGAAGTCTTCTTCCGGAATTCCCTGCTGGTTTTATCCATTCATTAAGGTTTTCGGGCTCATCTTCGTGATCTATTGTTGCATGTGCACCCTCCCTTTTCCTTCTGAAGTGTTTGCAGCCCCACAAAAGATGATCGATGTTTGGTGGGATCTTTTCTCTAGAAAAGTTACACTCCGGTGGTTTTGGTATGAATTTCGGGACCTGTCTCAACTTTGCTTGTGTTTCCCATTTCATGAAGAGGTGCGAGGTTATAGCACTTCCTGTCCTTACCCTTCTCAAGAGAACTGTTTGGTATCTTTTGAGCCCAGAAGGGATAGGATCCTGTTCTTCGGGATGCCTGTTTCGTAGTTGTTGCTGTAGTTGTTTCTTTGCCTTATTTATGGTAGCTATAGGATCGTATTCTTTACTCAAATGGAGTAGAGTACGGGTGATCTCGTTGAGATTGGCCTGGTCTGTCGGAAAGGAGGGAACGACTATACTCTTTCGCGACTTTGTTGGCAATCTCATTTCCCTTAATCCCCGTGTGTCCCGGGATCCAACGCAGGAGTATCGTTGCATTCTTCTTCTTCTTTAGTGTTATTATTGCCGCCTTTAGGAATTTTCGTATTGTCGGGCTTACCGCATGGTGTACCTTACATGCTCTAATAACCTTTTGTGATTCGGTAAAAATGGTTATTCTTTTCTTTTCTATTGTATTGCTGCTTGCGTGTTCTACTGCAGCCAAGACTGCTTGCGCTTCGGCTTCTTCCTGGGTGTCTGCGACCGTTGGTTATGCCCATGTTCCTATGTTTAGGTGGTGAAAGGGTATCGTTGCGTTATTGTTGCTGACCGCCGCGTCCATATAGTATATCGCTAACTCGGGGTCATTGCGAATGAGCTCAATTTCTTCGTCGTGTTTGTTGGCATATCTTCTTCTTCTTTCCTGGTGATCAAGGCCCATGCTCTTGGGAATGGGAGTGCTTGGAACTACCATTATCCGTTCCCACGGTAACATCTGTTCCGGAAATTCATTCAGTTTGCTCGTGCCTTGATTTAGCAGATTCATGTTACGTCGCCCGGCTTCTTTCGTATTGAGCATCTTAATTTTGTGCATTCCTTCCTGTGTCGCTCGTAATTCCTCAAAACTCGGGAAAGGGACGCATTTGTGTAGTCCTTCTATCTTGACGTTCCGCGGCAATCCTGAAATGCACCGTCTCGCATCGTTTAGTAAACTTTCCAGTTTACCCATGTTATTTTTATCGATCTTGTAAAATCTTAGCCCATACATAATTTTGGAGATGAGCACAGTTTGAGTCAACGTTCGAGCCACGTTTTCTCCCGCCCCTCCAAGTCTGTTTGCGATTCTTCTGATTAGCGATGTTCCTTGTTTCCACTTTTTGGTCATTTTTTGTACCCATTTAGTTGGGTCGTTCCTAACATTGGCTGTTATTCGGACAATTTGGTGATCATCTGTGTTTTCGATAGCAGTCCCGTTAAATTTTAGTTCCACGTTGGCAGGTGCCTTATAGACAAGAAAATCATTTATCGGGTCTTTTCTGGCGTTGGATTAAGTCCAATCGATTTGATATACCTATCGATCGTGTTTAATCCCTCTTGCAGGATTTCTTGCTGGCCTTTCGAGTGGCCTCGGTTTGTCCATATCGTTATGTCATCCGCATATACCGTACAGTGGAGTCCTTCTATTTTGTCAAGCTCCCACAGCAATGGAGCCATTGCGAGGTTAAACAAGGTCGGTAATATTACCGATCCTTGGGGTACGCCGATGTTGTTGGACTTTACTGAGCTGAGGTGCTGACCTACTTTAACGGCATACATTTTATGTTTCAAAAACGCTTTAACAAAATTATGTGGCTTACCCAGTATTCCTTGGCATTCGAGGCTATCGAATATGGCTTGGTGTGGGAGGGAATCGTAGGCCTTTTTGATGTCTACGGCCATGAGGATTTAGAATTGATAGTGCTTCGTCGGATATTTTAAAACTCCTGATTGAATTAATAGAAGGCTATCATGTGTCCCGAGATGTTTTCTAAAACCGGTTTGTGCCGGATGAAATATTTATGCGGCCAAGAACCATTATCTCCATTAGTTTACATAGCACCGATGTGAGTGATATGGGACTTGTGTTTTGTGGTGACGTTGGATTATTTCCTGGTTTGGGAATCGGTGTCACCCACGATAACTTCCAGTTATCTGGTATCGTTCCTTGGTTCCATATTTTGTTTATCCATGCGAGTAATTTCTGTTTGACTTCTGTAGGTAAATTCCGGATCATGCTTTTGCTGATTTGATCAGGTCCGGGTGTGCTTTTTGTTTTTCCTTTCTCTACCGCCGCCTCCAATTCCCAACGTGTGAAATCTACATTACTCGGGTCGTTCACGTCGACATCTTCGATTTCGTATATGTGTTGATCTGGTGTCTCTTCCGCTTGGGGGAAGAATATCGGCCCCGTTTCTTCGGCAATCTCTTCTATTGTTAGATCTTGACCGAGGGCCATGTTTGGTACTGTTTGTTTGGTTTGGTATTTCCGAACATGGCATTAAAAATTGCCCATAACTTTTCAAGCGATCTATGCTCGTCAAACGATTCGCATAGTGAAAACCAGTTGTCTTGACTTAGTTTCCGCGAGTATTGTTTGGCCTCAGTCGTTAACTCGTTGACTAATTTGAGCGCATCGGGGTTTTATTTTGTCTGTACTCATCGAGCGTTTTGGATCGTTGGTGCAACAAAGACAGTAGTCTGGTGTTTGGGATTGGTGCGTCGAAGTCGACTTTCCGCTTCTCGGTGGCCTCGTCTGTGGCCCTTAGCATGAGTTTGGTGAACTCTTCAATGGATTCGTCCTGTAAATCCTCAGTCATTTTTACTCTGAATCTATCCCATATGACCGTTGTTCTTTTCCTCTTGTGCTTTGCGACGTTTTCGACCTGAATTTGTATGGGGTGATGGTCACTTCCCCATGTGTCTTTGATCAGTTCCCAGTTCGCTTTGATTTTCTGGGTAGTAAAAGTCAGGTATGGTGTGGTATCTTCGTGTTTCTGAATTGTGGCATATCTGGTGTTTACTTATAAGTCATTGATTAAGAGTAGATTTGCCCTTTTGTACGCCCCCGCCAGTTTCTGTCCCCTACCGGAGGTTCTTTTGTAGTTCCATTCCGTGTTTGGAGCGTTAAAGTCTCCACCGATTACCATTTCGTCGTTGGGAAAGGGCCGCCTAATTTCTTGCATCCACGAATAGTCATCGTTCTCGTGTTCAAGGGTGCCTGGTCTGGCGTACGTGGACACAAGACAATTCTTTTGTCGCTTATCTCCGTTCGGACCGCTACGACTTCTTCAGAAGCATTGCACCATTTGCTGGTGTCTATTTCTGTGAAAGGCAGCTCTTTGTCGAGGTATATCCCGGCTTGTGCTTGTACTACTGTTTTGCCCTTTTGTTTGTGGTGAAAAGACGGTGTGAAAAATTTGTTGTATCCCCTTAAAGAGATGGTGTCTCATTTCGTTTCTTATACTAGTAGGGCATCTCGTGGGTTCTCTGCTAACCGTAAGTTGAGTTCTTCCCGCTCCTGTTTCAGCCCTCTACAGTTCCACTGTAGAATTGTTAAAGGGCCACTTTTCGTTTTCTTCTTATTTGGTGAGACCATGTTGGGTCAGAATATATTCGTACGTTTCCATCCTCTTGTTAACGGCCTCCGTATGAGCTTGCATTTGGGCTTGAATTTGGGTTTGCAGCGTTTGCATAAACTTCATTATTTTTTCTTCCGTCGTAGGGGTCTGTGATGTCGCGGTGTAATCATCTGTGCTTGATTCGTTGTTCGTTTTTGTTGATGTGCTGGGTGTCGATCTCAGTTGCTGCTGCTAAAGTTTGTATTGCGATTGTGTTCATGGTGGTGGTGAAAATGACGTGGAAGACGAGTATTTGTCGATCCTGTCGATCTCCTCCTGCACCATGGCAATTTCTTTGCGTCTTTCCATCGCTGTTCTGGATAGATTGTTCTCTTCTTCTTTGAGTTTCTTCCTGAGTTTCTCGTATTTCTTTCTCTTGTTGATTAGCTGTAGCGTCGATTCCCAATTATCCTTCATTATTTGTGCGAAGGTAGGCTGTGCGTTTGTCAAGGTCTTCTGTGGTTCTGTGGTGCCTTGGGCTTGGGTGCTGGTGAGGTGCTCTTGTCTCGTGGCAGCTTAGGATAGTTGCTTCTTTGTGATCGTGTCCGAAGCAGTTCAAAGCTGTTGATTCCTTCAAATTTGCTTCCCAGACGTCCTGTTTGTTAGTTGTTGAGAAGGGATGCCTTGGCTCTTTGTTGGAGCTTGAGGTTGGCCTGTGTCTTTGCTGGGAAAAGCTGGTGTAGCGCGACGTGGTCGTTGCCTTTGCAGTTGTAGCAAAATAGTTTCTGGCATTTGTGACCTTCCTGACATAAATCCCCACTGTCCTTGCAGCGGGACTCATTTGCGCACATGCCGGCCTTGTGGCCAAGGCTGTGGCGGTTGAAGCACACGATCGCAGTAGGCCTGTAGGCGTAGACGCTGATGAGTTTTCCATAGTATCTTATTTTTTGGAGAATTCCGTCGTACTTGAACGTCAACAAATATGTTCCTTTTTTTCCGAGCGGTCTCGCCTGGAGTATCTCGTGGTAGTCTGTGTCTGAGTTCTCGAGAAATTCCTCGACGCTTTCTAAGGGGTCGATGCCATGTACAACGCCACGTGGAAGCGAGCCAGTCGTTGCTTGGTACGTGTTTACCTCCACCGTGCCATCTGTTGTCTCGATTTCTCTGATTCGGAGGATGTTCTCCAAGTGCTTGAGTTCATATACCGTTACTGTAATTGAATTGGTTTTTGCGTCCGTCCTGAAAATCAGCCTATCTACGAGTACCCCGCTTCCTGTGGCTCTCAACAATTGTTGGTAGATTATTTTCGGACGAATCTTGGTGATGTCCTTAGATCCTTTCGGTTTGATTGATATGATGAATTTCTCTGGGCCGAATCGTTGCAGGTACGTCCCTCTGGGTGGTTTGGGATTCCTTCCTCGTCGAACTTTGTTCCAGGGATCTTCATTGCGAATCGAGTCGTCAATATTTTCGCTTACTCGGTTTTCCGCGTCTTCATTAAACGTCATCAAGGCTGTCCTCAGACTCGGCGGGTCGGCTTCGCTTCGGCGGCCGTGAGGTAATTTTAACTCATGGAATTTCTTGAGTGTTAACTTGTGAAAAGAATTTTTCATGCTTGATGGCCGGTTCATCTGCCGCGGACGACATGTGGGAGGTAGTGCTCTACAGGGTACCTGATGCTATGCAAAAATCTTTGGATTGGACGAGGTTCCACCCTAGTAGCAAAGGCAGCACGACTGAATGCACTATGGAGGGGCAGATATCCGCATACGGATTTTCTCGGGTCTTTTGATTCTGCTCGCTCACCCTCTTGCTGCTTTCTGCGTGGATTTCGCTACAGTCGTTAATATTTGTTATTTTTATTCTCGTTTTGCGTTTTGACGAAACACTGCTTTGTGGAGAGGTAGGGAGAAAAAGCAAGACGCGTTGGCCCATACTTCGTTTTAAGTCAAGACGCTTCCACTCTACTAGCTAATGGGACAAATCAAGGAGCATCAAAAGCGCATGTTACTGGGATTTTTTTGTTTGAGATTGGTTCAGGTATGAAAGAACACCATGATGGTGTGTTTTTGGTGCTGTCTGATTGGTCCGACCAGCTGATGGTGTCGGCATGCGTCCCGTGCAACAATACACGGACTGCAGTAAATAATTGTGGCAGTTGTTCAATGTCACGTTAGTATTAGAAAACTGAACATAAATCTTGCTACGCGCGTTAGTTCTTCATAATATATATATATATATATATATATATATATATATATATATATATATATATATATATATATATATATGAAGCAATTGACGTTTTCGACGCCTTCATACCGCTCTTTCGAGCATGTTAAGGTGTGGAGAGAGTGAGAAGGGGGGGGGGGGGGGGAGCGAAGAGCATTGCCTTTCCGCAAGGAAGCTCAACTGACGCATTAGCGACGGCTGAAGCGGGGGAACAGCTTTTCTCACCTCCGGTAGATGGCGCCGCTAGAATTGAATATGCTACAACTTTGTTGATAACATGAGGCTTTTAACGAACTTACCCATTGTGAAACGAAAATATTTATAGATTATAGCGATTAAGCACATTTTGCCACATCTTGGGCAACTTATTACATTGTACCCATTATGCGTTATGCCCCAGTTCGCATGACCGTCACCCGCGACTGCAAATCGCGAAATATTCCCTTTATTATATTTGCTATTAATCAACGGAATCGCGATATTTCAAACGAATGAGGCGGTAACTCCATCCGTTTTGATAAGATAATCAATGCAAACATTTCACACTGCGAATTCTTTCGAAGTTGAAATTGTTGCATCGCCTCCTTAAGATCAGACATGTACAAATTACTCAAAAAAGGTAGTTAAGTTAAGTTAGTGAGTATCGGCACCAAAAGTGATTGGAGTAGAGTAGAAATTACGCATTCGTAATAGTAATTGAGTAAACTACTAACTACTGTAAAAAGTAGCGAGTTACTTTGAAGTTACTTTCGAAGTTACTTTTTATACATTTGTGGTAGCAAAATGAACCGCAGTTTTGATCAATGAAAAGCCCTGCGAGCCTAAAATAAATGCAGTCTATTTATGGCTTGCGTTTTCGCCAAAATAGTTTACTCGCTCGCAGAAGCAATTGACTTTCAAAGTTCTTGATAGGAGAGTTTTCCCCTTTTCCTTCTAAAGACGTCCCCAGCCCAGCTAAATAGACGTTCCGCCGACGGGCTGGATGGAACGGCAGCGTTGAATTTGTGAAACAGGCCGTGCGGGGTCGGGTAAGCGAGTGTCGGCATTTTAGGAGTCCATGACGAAACTTGTGAGGTTTGCCTCGGGTAGAGGGTCTTTAATAACAAACATTCCTCCTTTTTTTTTTCTTCGTCAAGTTGAGATTGTTCTGACTGGCCCCTCTTCATTCCGACGTCGTTCTGAGAGTACGCTGGGCGAGTGCACCAGACCGTCAAGGGTTCAAGTCTCGCGCCACGACGATGAGATCATCCGGACGACTGCGCGTCACGTCGTAGTGCTAGTGCTACGCTACTGAAAAAAAAAAAAATTGGGTCCAACAAAAAGATCTCCCAAGGGTAACTCGCAATCCTCGCCGGCGACTACAACATTCTGACTCGCCTGCATCATTTTTAACAAAGAGGAGGTCTCCCAAGCATGGATGGTCGGAAGGACGCGAAGGGTTACGTGAACAAGCATCGTCGCTCGTATACAGTTGCAGCAGTAAGCGGGAACGTGCTCCCATGAACGGATTATCCGTACCGGGGTTTGTGCGCGGGAGAGTCCGGCTTTGCAAAGGCGTATGCGCTGACGACAAGGCGCCCAGCGGCGAGGTCATTCCAGTGGCGCCTCCCGTGGAACCTACCGCTTGAGTCAGAACTCACTAAAGACAGACAGCACGAAAACAACAACTCTCAGAGTCTCCCCGTCTTTCACGGTTGCAGCTGGAAACGCAGCGCTTGCGTGCATTACCGGATTAGGTCAATACCCGACCAAGGCTTGTTCAGCAAGCATCTCTTCCTGCGTTCGTGCGTGCCGGTGTTATGTTTTGGCTGCTCGTCGCCACCTTGGCCCAAGGACGCCTTCCCGAATAAGGGGGCCCTTTGTTCGAGAATGCCACTTCATCTGCCGGTGTCTTATTCATTTCTGCGCTCAAACTTTCGTGATGGGCAAAATAAGCATTGTATAATTTCAAAAGTAGTTAGTAATTTGAGTAGAAGTGACCTGAAAAAAGCAGTTAAATTAAACTACTAATTACCCAAATAAAGTTGTAATTAAAAGTTACCAAGTTACTCGAAAAAATAGTTAAACTAATGTAGTTTGAGTAGAGTAGTTGAACTACGTCCAAGTCTGCTTAAGATATAGCAAAATATACAGCGCTTTTAAATGCGAAGATTCGTGAAATTCGTAGCTGATTTTGATCACCGCGGAAATATTTTATTCGTACCTTATATGGGCTTCTCCGCGCCTTACCTTCATCAACGCAAATTCAATGAGCGGATTCAACGAACTCCTGTTTTTACGTCGCGTTATCCGGAAGCAGATATGTTGTGTAATCTATTTTACCAAATGCCCTAAAGGACCTCAACACTTGGAAATCAAACTAACATGATAAATAATGCTACGTGTTTGCGTAAAATGTGATTTTATTAAGATCTAAGCTTGTAAGAAAAAATTTGCAGTTATCAAAACAATACCAAATTTGCTCTCTAGGTTTTACAGCAGTCTGTACGGGACTCCAGCATTACCTAGGTTACGCTGATGTGTTTTGAATGTGAGATTCATAAAAGACCTCTGACAACCCCACACTTAAAATCGAAATAATAAAACACAGAGAATAAGCACAGGACAACCACGTTCTTTCATTCATGTTCATGTTCAACTCGCTCTCTTTTTTCAGTGACAACCACAACATCAATTTTTTTATTAATTTTTGTATGCGAAATGATTGAATATAATTTCCGTGAACGCGGGCAGCTCCAACGTGTTCAGGCGCTCCCATTTCCATCCTGTCTTTCAAGCCGCTGGAATATCCGGCATAGCGGTCTTTGTCGGAACTCCCTTCACTTTCAGGGAGAAAACGGGGAGAAAGAAATGAAGCTAGCACGGCTCACCGAGCGTCAGTCGGGACTCAAGCATAGGGCCACAGTCGCACTGTTTTTACATCGTATACAAAAGACACGAAGTTTCTCCGCAGACATGATGAGAGAAATATCTGCGGACAGTCCCCAAGCATCTTCGCAGTATGTTTGCTTCATCTATGCTTCATGCATAGCCTGCATACCGCCTTTTGTATAATGTATACTAACCGTGGTGCCCGCGTTATTAAAGAAAATTCAACTCGTTCGAAGGCTCCATCGGGGACAGGTGCTTTATTGCGTGCATCAACGCTGGTACTTTGTATCAGGTCCCCGCAAGCAGACTCCAAATACGAGCGTTCAAATAATTATTCTTTGTGTTTAGCTCGGAGAGCCCCGAAAAAATGCGATACTTGGCATACACTTCGGCGGATTTTTGAGATCCCGAAACTAAACATTTGTCAGGAATATCTGCTGGCTTTATTCTTTCCGGTCTGTCATTGAATATCTCTAAATTCAAAATAGCTATTGAGAACACTGTAAGTAAATATTATCACAAAACAAACATTCAATTTGTTCCGCGCTTTCCAGGGGGGGGGGGGGGGGGGCGTCACATGTCGTATAACTTGCAAGTCGAGCAGGCAATCAAAACCACAATAATCCGTGTTTTTTTCTTCTTTTCTTTGTAACCCGGAAGCATTAAAGGAGCGGTGCAACGATTTTATGATTAAAAGAATTTGCATCTCGTCATTTTTACGTTGTTTATCGTGTCCCAGAGGATAGAGAAAACACTTCCTTCATTGAAAATGTCGCGATTCCGCTGCATAATCGCAAAGCAAAAGTAGAGCTTTTTCCCCCACCTGCAGCCCCAAGTGGCAGCCGAAGGAACTACGACGGAAAGATTACGTGACCTCGCTCGGCTCTAAGCTGCAGCCTATCGCCCGCTAATGTCAGCAGAGAGAGGGAGGGGAAGCGTCCTCCGAGATAGCACACGGGAAGCTACACGGCACTCCGAATGACGTCACTGGGAGTGCGACCAGGTGTGACCCTGAAGGCTGGGAGTGAGTTGAGGGGTGCCCGAAATACCAATCTCTATCTTTTTTTTACGCAACAACTAGGACACGCAGGCGAAATCGGTTTTCTGTTCTTTACTTCAAAAGTGACAGGGGGCAACTTCCAGAAATCTTTGACCGAAGTCCGAAAATCGTTGCACCGCCCCTTTAAATGTTTCATGGAGCGAATCCGGCGTTGTCCGTAACCGCGAAAAGCGGCAGACTACTTCCCTCCGCGCCGTAATGGCTCTTAAAAGGGCTGCGACGTGGTCCGCGCGCCGGATAGTTCCAAGGGACGCCACCCCAGATTCCTGGCGCTGCTCCCGCGTGCCGTCGCAGCAGCGCACACCCGCCGCTCCCCTGAGCCCGGCCGAACGGCGTCCGCAGAGGCTGCCCGGCCGGCCTCTGCAGAGGATAGCGTGCAGCTTGTTGGAGTGCGCTACGTACACGAATGCTTTCGCATTCCCACACTTAAGCAGTCGTAACAATCCTCCTATACTTTTTTTTTTCGGTAACTACACCGGCATTTATTTCGCACCGTCGAACTTCTAGTAATGTTAGGAAACAAACTCAATTGCCCCCCCCCTTGCACCAACTGACGTCACGTTTTCAGTGTTGTCAAATTTAACAACGTTATAACTTCGCGAAAAAGAATAGACTCGATTTTCACTGATTTGGGTCACTAAATCAGGTGTGCCTAATATTGTGTTGAATCAATTTGGAAACCAATCAGTGACCACCAATGTCTTGCCGGAGCTCCCCTTTAATCCGTTAACCTTTTTTTTATATATGGAATACCTAAGCTTGAATATTTTCGCGTTACCACCTCCTCCAAGATCAACGCAGAACACTGGGCTCATTCGATTTACCGCCACCTCCTGCACCAGCTGCACTTGGTACACACCGCCGTATACGGCTTGCGAGCTATGCCTATCTGAAGCCGCGACCGGAAGTACAGGGTGAAACAAGGAGACGGCAGGCTCTTTAAATCGACTGCAAAATTCGGTTTCTTAACCTATCACGCTACGACTTTGTGCAGCGTTGCCCACAGATGGTGCATTTTTTCTGTAAAATTTGCAAAGAGCGAACTTACCTGATTAAAAAGTAAAGAAACAAAAAGGCTTAGCTCCTATGGAAACCCAGCGACGCCACCGGTTTTTAAAGAGCACGGCGCCGTTTCGCACGGGAGACAAGAGATGGCGCAACGAACGTCGCCAATGAACGAGCATACGGCGCCGAGAGCCAGCGTCTTTAGCAGACAATCTTTTCGACTCAAAAGCGGCGCGCGTTCCGCAGGCGGCGACAGTCGCAGAAACCAAAACAGGCGCGGTAACAACAAGGAACTGCAGTTTCTTGTCTGCTAAATACGCCTGCTCTCGGCGTCGTCTGCTCCTTCATTGGCGGCAGTCGGCGTCGCGACCGCCTACGCCATCTCTTGTCACCCGTGCGAAACGGCGCCGTCTTGTTGAAGACCGGTGGCGTCGCTGCGTTTCCATAGGAGATAAGCCTTTTTGTTTCTTTACTTTTTCCTCAGGTAAGTTCGCTCTTTGCAAATTTTACAAAAAAAAAAAATGCACCATCTGTGGGCAAAGCTGCACAAAGTCGTAGCGTGATAGGTTAAGAAACCAAATTTCGCGGTCGGTTTAAAGAGCCTGCCGTCTCCTTGTTTCACCCTGTACATTACCCCACATTATTCTGCACCGCGCAACACTTTGCGGTACCGACGCAAACTGGTGGAAGTGAATCGAATGAGCCCACTTTCATTCACTTAGCAGCTGAAGTCGGTCAATGTATACGCACGCCATTATGATTAAAAACACAATCGGCCAGGCTGGAACATTATTGCCAGCGTTGATCGTATATCGGGGGTTGTGCATCGAATGCGAAAAGCCGCCAGATGTTGGGCTCAGATGTGCGCCAGTGCAACTCGGGCCAGCCCATTGCCATTTTGCTCGTTCGGGGTTTATCAAACGCTTTTGAAATACGAGCTACGAAGAGGTGACGACGAAAGCGTCGATCATCTGCAAGCTTCTCCGCTTGGATAGCTGGATGAATGACTATGGCTGAACCCTTTGTAATGGGCTGCAGATTGCTCCACGTAGCCTACTCGTATTTCACCTTTTCCACCCGTTTTCCCTCCATTTTACGTGAAAGCGCAACGCAAGCGCACTTGGCACCAAGCTGCCCAGGAAACGTCTACCACTACATTGCAAATGTTCTCCTCGGTTCGAGTTGCTTCCTCTCTTAATTCTCGGCTCTCTAAATGAGCAGAGCTGACGGTGCCTATTCGCGACTCCAGCGAACTATAGGGGCGCGCCGGTCAGGCAGTATGGCGGGCGAGAGGAGGTTGCTTTCGTCGTTCAGCACGCGGACCACCATACATTTTTTGCACTGCAGCGTAAAATCGGTGTTACATACGAAAGCAAAGCGATGTTTCGACGGTAAAAAGCTTATTCTAGTCGGTGCGTATGAATGACACGGCGGAAACATAAAACTATATGCTGGAAACATTGCTTATTTCTGGGGCGTCTTCAAAAACCAAGTAGCGACAGCAGACGGCAGAGTCGAAACGACCCCCACTCTTGAGCTTTTCGTCGTTGCCGCTACGCGGCGTCGGTTTGACTGGAGTCGCCAACAGCGAGGTTATCGACCAACACACTGTTTAGAAACAAGTTCGCGTTTGCCCATTGTGCGTGCGCAGAAACCAGACTGGCCCGAGACGGAGCATCTGCGCATGCGCAATGCCGACAGCAGCGCCACCGCAGCGGCATGACGTCAGGCAGTTGAGTTGGAGTGTACTGCGTTTTTACCTTAAGATAAACCGCAGAGGACGCTACGAGCCATCGGAGCCAATCTAGTGCCACTCGAGCGTCACGTCACGTTTCCAAGCGGTGCGTCGACGAGAGGGGCACCTTGTCAAGTTCATCGATCGCGGCACTGGATGGGTTGGGATGGCTCGTCGCGTCCGCTGCAGTCCATCGTAAGTTGAAACGGAGTACGCCCAGATAACGTATTCGATGCCGCCCTTCGATTAGACTTCCGAACCTCATTCAGAAGCGCGCCTCGACGCTTCTCTAATTAAGCCCAGCTAATCCGGTCCCCCCGCGACCAGTCGACTTTGCATTGAGCCCTGGGAATTTCAACGAGGCCTCTTGTATGCACGGCTTCGCAGAATCACGGCAATCTACGACGCACGTAGGCGAACTGCATTGTCCAGTTCAATATAGTAATTAAAAGAGCCCTCGTTAAACCGCGCCCACGAGCGAGCAGCGCACTATTCATTGGGGTTCGTAAGAGTCTAGTTCCAATCTTGTGACAAATGACCGGCGCCGTTTGCAGGCAAATGAGCCTTCCAAGTAACGTTTCCACACTCGAGCGTCACCAAAGGAACTGCTGAAGAACCCATTTATTACCCCTTTCCCTACCACGGACGACCTGAGTTCGTCCACACTGTTTGTACCGCTCCCCCCGAAGACGAGCCGGGCTCGTCCACGTTGATTCAGGCTTCAACACGCTACCATGCACGAACTGGGCTAGTCCACGTGTTTCTAGTGAGCTTTTCCGAGGATAGATGGCGCTTCACGGAAAATAAAAACCTAATAAATTTCTGAATTTGGCAGAAAATTATTCCAACGCAGGCAACAGGGGATTTAAAAATGGCGACGTCAACTTCTGGTCGCTGCATTCGTAGTGACGATCTTGCCTCAAAGTTTGGGCGAAACGAAGGTATTGTGACGTCTCTTTAGATTCAGAAGACGAGTAAATGGATCTTTCATCGAACAGCGAGAGCAATGCAACTGAGTTATTAGATTTGAGCTCAGGCGACTCCGATTTCGATGAGGCCATTGTGTCGGCGTGTCGGCATGGACTAGAATCAATGCAGAAAATCTCCCTCTAACCCCTCCACGTTTTGCGTTCACTTTGCGTGCAATGTAATGTGAACTGTCTGCAGTACTGCTACGCCCGGCCTGAACGTTCATGTGCAAGGTGATGTGAACTGTCTGCGGTAATGCAGTGAAGCGGAACTTTAGTCCCTTCTTTTGCAATGTGTTCAAAGATTTCTCATATAATAAATATTTTTGCATTTGTTTTTGGCCTTTGTATTGCATATTAAACTTCTAGTGCACATAAAATAATTATGTATTTTGAAAGCGTTTTTTCTCAAAATGTTTGCGGTAGGCAAAGGGTTAACAAGATGTGCTGGGGACAGTTGTTCGGGTCACGAACAAGCTTATATTGTGCAGAAACGCCATAGCGTGGCCAAATTAAAAAAAAAAAAAAAAAAAAAGTTCGTGGCGCCAGAAAACATGTCTAAATATATACAAAGAGCTTGTTATTGCTTCGAACGAATTCGATAAAGAAGGGACGTAACCGGTAGAACAAATACTGTGTTTACTGTTATTTTTTTTAGGTTGCGTCACGTTGCATAAGGATAAATAGGGTCCGGTGCACGGATATGTTAACATACAACAGTTCAGAGCGCGTCGACCCAAAGCTCCGGCTACAGGTCACAGGGGTCTTGGGTTCAATCTCACCCCTACCCGTTTCCGTCCCGATAAACATGGTACCGGCGTGCAGTTGTGTATCACTACTGCATGGTGCACGTTAACGACCCCAAGCTAGTGGTTGTAGTGCACTGGGTAAACTACTCGTATACAGCTAAGACATCAGACGGGGATTGAGGCTGTCTTCCTTCCGGCTGTCTAACACAACATAATATCTAACGCGAATTAATTTTAAGAGCAAATAACATAATACCAGAAATTCACGTCGGCACGAAATACCGTTAGCGCCATCAAAATGTCAATTCCCATCGAACAGGCTGGATAACCGCTTTTGAAAAGTGAATGAAGAGCGAACTACTTAACATTGGGTTTTCATATCGAAAAGTAAATAATCACTGATTTTTTATCGTTTCACCGCATAGCTGAGTTTACAAACTGGAAGTTTAATCTATAACTCTTCCCATTCGTTACAAGGTGCGCACTGTTTGACAAAACGTAAGTTTTATTCAAACTGGCTTAATCATATGTATATAGACTTTCATCTGCCAAGCGCATGCGGAATGGACCGAACGTAAATTATTACCCGGCTATGAGTTTAATCATTGAGAGTTCCTATGTCTACATTCTATTTACACGAGGGCCATACACTTGGTCAATCCCTGTCATTGGACGTAGGATTACCTCGTTGCGATTTCCCATCTCATTCCACCTCGCAAATCACTTGAATCCCTTTCAGTCAGATCCCTCGCTTTACAAAAGCGTTCATGTGGACGTTTAATGTGGATCCGGTTTTCTCGTAACGCGCAATGCGGCGCTTCTCCTCCACTTCCCATAGACTGCTTCGATCGTGGTGCCCTCTCAGAGTAAGGACAACTCTGTAGCCCGCTTGCCGAAACACCAATGGGTGCTCCGACCGTATACGGTACAGTGTGTATGCAGTCATGGATGCGTTGTTGGCACAGTTATTGTGTCAAACCGACTCATTAATCACGGTGTTTTGCTTTCTCCCGTTCAAGATTGACTTGCACTGACGCTGCTCATGCTAATGGGAGATTTTCGCAGTAGTTTCTATCGACATACTCTTTTAAAAAGGCTCACGCCATCAAGTGGCTTCTTCTTCATTTATCCGAGTTCGCCATTGTTTGGGCACATATTCTGAGCATGTACTGCGTACCAGAGTTGCGTCAGCATTTGGCGAGCACTCGGATCTAATCACTGGCTCTGAACCCCAGAAATGGTGACCGCCTATGTTGCTTGATGAACCTTTCTAAAGGATCGTCGCTCTAGGGGACAGTTTCGGCGATGCTATGCCAAACATGTCATTGCGGTTTCATAAATTGACCAGCCCCTATTTCTCTATGGCGTAGCTTCCACAAGCGGTACAGGTTTTGCTTTTCGGCCTACTTTGTAAAGTGACAGCTTGTTTTTTTTTGCTCATTATGGGTGTTTTTTATTACGCATTTGCCACATACTTTGTAATCAATAAAAACCGATAAATCCGAAAAATTAACCCTCGAGACAGATTGATCAACGTCGCGGAAACCAGCGGAACTCTCACGTGGAGCTGTTCTTGCATAAGGAAAACACAAGCATGATAATAATTATAATGCAATTAAATGCAAAGGTGCAAGCGAGCTTGACAAGACTGACAAAAAAATCCCTGGAGAAGGGGAACAAGAGGGACAAAGGACATACATAAATTTCCGAACACAGCTAGGTGACTGGTGAGCGTCTGAAAAGATCCGCATGGTCCGGGTATCAAACCCGGGACCTCTCCATTACAGGTGGAGCGCTCTACCAACTGAGCCAACCAGGGGTTAGACATCAGTAGAGCAAACGGGTTTTATCAGCTGCCACCAGCCTAACACCAACAAGGGTGAAGCTTGCAAATGCAGGTTATAATTATAATGCAATTAAACTCAAAGGTGCAAGCGAGCTGGACAAGAATAACGAAAATAATCCCTGGAGAAGGGGATCAAGAGGTACAAAGGACAAACATAAATCTCCAAACCCAGCTAGGTGACTGCTGAGCGTCTGAAAAAATCCGCCTAGTCCGGGTATCAAGCCCGGGACCTCTCCATTAGAGGTGGAGCGTTCTACCAACTTAGCTAACCAGGAGCAAGACGTCAGTAGAGCAAACAGGTTTTATCAGCTGCCACTAGTCTAACACGAACAAGGGTGAAGCTTGCAATTTCAGGTTATGACTATAATGCAATGAAATGCAAAGGTACACTCGAGCTAGACAAGAATGACGAAAATAATCCCTGGAGAAGGGGAACAAGAGGTACAAAGGACAAACATAAATCTCCAAACAGAGCTAGGTGACTGGTGAGCGTCTGGAAAAAATCCGCCTGGTCCGGGTATCAATCCCGGGACCTCTCCATTAGAGGTGGAGCGCTCTACCAACTTAGCTAACCAGGAGCAAGACGTCAGTAGAGCAAACAGGTTTTATCAGCTGCCACCAGTCTAACACGAACAAGGGTGAAGCTTGCAATTTCAGGTTATGACTATAATGCAATGAAATGCAAAGGTACACTCGAGCTAGACAAGAATGACGAAAATAATCCCTGGAGAAGGGGAACAAGAGCTACAAAGGACAAACATAAATCTCCAAACAGAGCTAGGTGACTGGTGAGCGTCTGGAAAAAATCCGCCTGGTCCGGGTATCAAGCCCGGGACCTCTCCATTATAGGTGGAGAGCTCTACCAACTTAGCTAACCAGGAGTTAGACGTCAGTAGAGCAAACAGGTTTTATCAGCTGCCACCAGTCTAACACGAACAAGGGTGAAGCTTGCAATTTCAGGTTATGACTATAATGCAATGAAATGCAAAGGTACACTCGAGCTAGACAAGAATGACGAAAATAATCCCTGGAGAAGGGGAACAAGAGCTACAAAGGACAAACATAAATCTCCAAACAGAGCTAGGTGACTGCTGAGCGTCTGGAAAAAATCCGCCTGGTCCGGGTATCAAGCCCGGGACCTCTTCATTAGAGGTGGAGAGCTCTAACAACTGAGCTAACCAGGGGTTAGACGTCAGTAGAGCAAACAGGTTTTATCAGCTGCCACCAGTCTAACACGAACAAGGGTGAAGCTTGCAATTTCAGGTTATGACTATAATGCAATGAAATGCAAAGGTACACTCGAGCTAGACAAGAATGACGAAAATAATCCCTGGAGAAGGGGAACAAGAGATACAAAGGACAAACATAAATCTCCAAACAGAGCTAGGTGACTGGTGAGCGTCTGGAAAAAATCCGCCTAGGCCGGGTATCAAGCCCGGGACCTCTCCATTAGAGGTGGAGAGCTCTACCAACTTAGCTAACCAGGGGTTAGACGTCAGTAGAGCAAACAGGTTTTATCAGCTGCCACCAGTCTAACACGAACAAGGGTGAAGCTTGCAATTTCAGGTTATGACTATAATGCGATGAAATGCAAAGGTACACTTGAGCTAGACAAGAATGACGAAAATAATCCCTGGAGAAGGGGAACAAGAGGTACAAAGGACAAACATAAATCTCCAAACAGAGCTAGGTGACTGCTGAGCGTCTGGAAAAAATCCGCCTGGTCCGGGTATCAAGCCCGGGACCTTTCCATTATAGGTGGAGAGCTCTACCAACTTAGCCAACCAGGGGTTAGACGTCAGTAGAGCAAACAGGTTTTATCAGCTGCCACCAGTCTAACACGAACAAGGGTGAAGCTTGCAATTTCAGGTTATGACTATAATGCAATGAAATGCAAAGGTACACTCGAGCTAGACAAGAATGACGAAAATAATCCCTGGAGAAGGGGAACAAGAGCTACAAAGGACAAACATAAATCTCCAAACAGAGCTAGGTGACTGCTGAGCGTCTGGAAAAAATCCGCCTGGTCCGGGTATCAAGCCCGGGACCTCTCCATTATAGGTGGAGAGCTCTACCAACTTAGCTAACCAGGGGTTAGACGTCAGTAGAGCAAACAGGTTTTATCAGCTGCCACCAGTCTAACACGAACAAGGGTGAAGCTTGCAATTTCAGGTTATGATTATAATGCAATGAAATGCAAAGGTACACTCGAGCTAGACAAGAATGACGAAAATAATCCCTGGAGAAGGGGAACAAGAGCTACAAAGGACAAACATAAATCTCCAAACAGAGCTAGGTGACTGCTGAGCCTCTGGAAAAAATCCGCCTGGTCCGGGTATCAAGCCCGGGACCTCTTCATTATAGGTGGAGAGCTCTACCAACTTAGCTAACCAGGGGTTAGACGTCAGTAGAGCAAACAGGTTTTATCAGCTGCCACCAGTCTAACACGAACAAGGGTGAAGCTTGCAATTTCAGGTTATGATTATAATGCAATGAAATGCAAAGGTACACTCGAGCTAGACAAGAATGACGAAAATAATCCCTGGAGAAGGGGAACAAGAGGTACAAAGGACAAACATAAATCTCCAAACAGAGCTAGGTGACTGCTGAGCGTCTGGAAAAAATCCGCCT